>NC_037330.1:69512764-69824222 GCF_002263795.3 Bos taurus
GTTCCATGTCCAGTTCTAACTGTTGCTTCCTGACCTGCACACAGGTCAGATAGTCTGGCATTCCCATCTCTTTAAGAACTTTCCACAGTTTATTGTGACCACACAGTCAAAGGCTTTGGCCTAGTCAATAAAGCAGAAATAGAGGTTTTTCTGGAACTCTCATGCTTTTTCAATAATCCAACGGATGCTGGCAATTTGGTCTCTGGTTCCTTTGCCTTTTCTAAAACCAGCTTGAACATCTGGAAGTTCATGGTTCACGTATTGCTGAAGCCTGGCTTGGAGAATTTCGGGCATTACTTTACTAGCGTGTGAGATGAGTGCAATTGTGCAGTAGTTCGAGCATTCTTTGGCATTGCCTTTCTTTGGGTCAGTTTACTTCAGTTCAGTTGCTCAGTCATGTCCAACTCATTGCGACCCCATGAATTGCAGCATGCCAGGCCTCCCTGTCCATCACCAACTCCCAGAGCTCACTCAAACTCACGTCCATTGAGTCAGTGATGCCATCCAGCCATCTCATCCTCTGTCGTCCCCTTCTCTTCCTGCCCCCATCCCTCCTAGCATCAGAGTCTTTTCCAATGAGTCAACTCTTTGCATGAGGTGGCCAAAGTACTGGAGTTTCAGCTTTAGCATCATTCCTTCCAGTGAACACCCACAACTGATCTCCTTTAGAATGGACTGGTTGGATCTCCCTGCAGTCCAAGGGATTCTCAAGAGTCTTCTCCAACACCACACTTCAAAAGCATCAACTCTTCGGCACTCAGCTTTCTTCACAGTCCAACTCTCACATCCATACATGACCACAGGAAAAACCATAGCCTTGACTAGACGGACCTTTGTTGGCAAAGTAATGTCTCTGCTTTCAAATATGCTATCTAGGTTGGTCATAACTTTCCTTCCAAGGAGTAAGCATCTTTTAATTTCATGGCTGCAGTCACCATCTGCAGTGATTTTGGCGCCCCCAAAAATAAAGTCTGCCACTGTTTCCACTGTTTCCCCATCTATTTCCCATGAAGTGATGGGACCAGATGCCATGGTCTTAGTTTTCTGAATGTTGAGCTTTAAGCCAACTTTTTCACTCTCCTCTTTTACTTTCATCAAGAGGCTTTTTAGTTCCACTTCACCTTCTGCCATAAGAGTGGTGACATCTGCATATCTGAGGTTATTGATATTTCTCCTAGCAATCTTGATTCCAGCTTGTGCTTCTTCTAGCCCAGCGTTTCTCATGATGTACTCTGCTGCTGCTGCTAAGTCACTTCAGTCATGTCCAACTCTGTGTGACCCCATAGACGGTAGCCCAACAGGGTCCCCTGTCCCTGGGATTCTCCAGGCAAGAACACTGGAGTGGGTTGCCATTTCCTTCTCCAATGGATGAAAGTGAAAATTGAAAGGGAAGTTGCTCAGTCGTGTACAACTCTTAGTGACCCACACAGCCTTGATGTACTCCTTTTCCTATTTGGAACCAGTTTGTTGTTTAATGTCCAGTTCAAACTGTTGCTTCCTGACCTGCATATAGGTTTCTCAAGAGGCAGTTCAAGTGGTCTGGTATTCCCATCTCTTTCAGAATTTTCCACAGCAAATTTGGAAAACTCAGCAGTGGCCACAGAACTGGAAAAGATCAGTTTTCATTCCAATCCCAAAGAAAGGCAATGCCAAGAATGCTCAAACTACCGCACAATTGCACTCATCTCACACGCTAGTAAAGAAATGCTCAAAATTCTCCAAGCCAGGTTTCAGCAATATATCAGCCGTGTACTTCCAGATGTTCAAGCTGGTTTTAGAAAAGGCAAAGGAACCAGAGATCAAATTGCCAACATCCTCTGGGTCATCGAAAAAGCAAGAGAGTTCCAGAAAAACATCTATTTCTGCTTTATTGACTGTGCCAAAGCCTTTGACTGTGTGGATCACAATAAACTGTGGAAAATTCTTTGGGTCAGCAGTCCCTTAATTAATTGCAGCGTCATAGGGAATTTAAATATCTGAGACCATTATTGCTAAATAGCTCCTTAAGTAATTAGCCCAGACCCAAATTAAACAAAAGTTGTATTATGTTATTTTTTATTTGTTTTTGAAGCAAAAGTGCTTACATATGAGAACAGGAACACACAGGACAACCCACATTGTCCAAATAAATACACCTGATTTCAGAAAAAACACATATTACCTTGAATTCAGACCATCATGAAAGCCAGGAGAATACTGTCCTTCCATAATGATGTATAATGAATGAAACATCATTCTTTGGGAAAGTGCTTGAAGCAGACAAAAAACATTGTTTTAACCTCCTCTTCTTTTCCCTCCTCCACTAAAAAATAAATAGACCAAGCAGAAAAAAGTACCGTTATTACAAATAAATGTGTGTGTATGTATGTTCGTTTGCAGATGAAATGGATCTTTGTTAGGATGTGTAAGCAGTTTAGACACTCGGAACAGTTGGGTCCAGGACATACTTGTTAGACTGTAACAGAACATTTGTGCTCAGTAATTTCATGATTAATGAAATAACTGAGCTTAAAATTCTATGCTTAGAGATGTGCAACAGAGTTTGGGCTAGAATCTGTTGGTTCTATGCTTCGTTTATCCATGCCTAAACAAAAGGATTCCAAGGGAAAAACTGGAAGTTTTCTAAAATGCCAAAAGAGATAAACTCTAAGTGAAATGGGGTGCTTTTTTGATGTGTGTGACTTTCTCTGCCTTTTGGGTTGCAGGGAAGTTATTCATGATACTTGGGTATGATTCTTTTCTTTGGAATTTCTACTAAATTGCAAGAACTCGATTGGTTTTGTTGCCACCTTCTGGCTACTACAAAAACTTCAGCTTATAAAATGTGGGTTAAAAACACTTTGAACACTGATACAGCCCAATTGCCAAATTAGACAGACTGAAATACCCATCCACCTAGTATGAACTTCAGAATGGGAAACAGGAAAGATTAAGAGAACAAAACTTCCATTTAAATTTTGCATTAATTTGACATCTAAGTGAAAGAGTACCTTTATCTGCAATTCACTGAAAAAACTCTTACGAAATGGCAAAGAGATCTCACAAATTTGTTTGAACATTCTACAAGCCCAGATTTGCCACTCGCTTTAGTTTTTAAAATCTGTAGCAAAATAAAATATGCCTGTGAAAGTAAACCAACTTGTTTGAATAATGAAGAGCTTATAATAAAGGCAATAAAAGCAATGGTCTCCTGTCTTAAGACTCCTTACCCACAGTTTCATTCCACAAGATAATTTCTCCTCTTTCTGGTTGCTTTAGACACTTCAGGCTGCTACAACAAAATACCATAGACTAAGCTTGTAAACAACAAAAATTTACATCTCACAGTTCTGGGTATTGGAAGTTCATGATCAGGTGTCAGCTTGGTCAGTTTCTTGGTGAGGGTCCATTCCCTGGTTTGACATCTTTATTATGCATCCTCAAATGGAGGAAAGGATTAGAGAGATCTCTGGGCCTCTTTTATAAGTGCACTAATCCCATTTATGAGAGCTACACCCCCCTGACCTAAGCACCTGCAAAGGCCCCATCTCCTAACAACCATCACGTTGGGGGCTTGATTTTAACATATGACTTGGGGGGAAATAAATACTGGTCTTAGTTCTTCTGGAAGTTTTTTGCATAACTTTGAATCATATTCTTTGATTTCATGCTTTATTAATTTTAGATAGTATCCACTGATAGCCTGCTATGAAAAATGGAAGATTTAACTCATGTATTTTATGTTTTCCTGATCTTCTTCCACCTTCCATGTTTGATAGTTAAATTATTACCTTTAGATTTTCTTATAGTTACTTTCATGACTTTACATAGTATTCTGAGTCTCTATTGCTTCTTCCACTAACTTTTGTCAGAGTCTTAACTGCTCTTTATGTAAGAAGAGGGTATTATCCCCACTACCATTCTCCATCTTTCTTTTCCATTCCTATTTCTACTTTCTTTTTAAAAAAATTTTTTTGGAGTATAGTTGATTTGCAATGATATATTAATTTCAGATGTACAGGAAAGTGAATCAGTTTTATATATATATATATATATATCATATCAGATCAGTCACTCAGTTGTGTCCGACTCTTTGCGACCCCATGAATCGCAGCAGGCCAGGCCTCCCTGTCCATCACCAACTCCCAGAGTTCACTGAGACTCATGTCCATCGAGTCAGCAATGCCATCCAGCCATCGCATCCTCTGTCGTCCCCTTCTCCCCTTGTCCTCAATCCCTCCCAGCATCAGAGTCTTTTCCAATGAGTCAACTCTTTGCATGAGGTGGCCAAAGTACTGGAGTTTCAGCTTTAGCATCATTCCTTCCAAAGAAATCCCAGGGCTGATCTCCTTCAGAATGGTCTGGTTGGATCTCCTTGCAGTCCAAGGGACTCTCAAGAGTCTTCTCCAACACCACAGTTCAAAAGCATCAGTTCTTCAGCGCTCAGTCTTCTTCACAGTCCAACTCTCACATCCATACATGACCACAGGAAAAACCATAGTCTTGACTAGATGGACCTTTGTTGGCAAAGTAATGTCTCTGCTTTGAATATGCTATCTAGGTTGGTCATAACTTTCCTTCCAAGGAGTAAGCGTCTTTTAATTTCATGGCTGCAGTCACCATCTGCAGTGATTTTGGAGCCCAGAAAAATAAAGTCTGACACTGTTTCCACTGTTTCCCCATCTATTTCCCATGAAGTGATTGGACCGGATGCCATGATCTTCGTTTTCTGAATGTTGAGCTTTAAGCCAACTTTTTCACTCTCCACTTTCACTTTCATCAAGAGGCTTTTGAGTTCCTCTTAACTTTCTGCCATAAGGGTGGCGTCATCTGCATATCTGAGGTTATTGATATACATATATATATATACACACACACATATAACCATTCTTTTTAGATTATTTTCCCATATAGGCCAGTACAGAGTGTTGAGTAAAGTTCCCTGTGCTAAATAATGTGTTTATTAGTTATCAGTTTTATATATCAATCCCAATCTCCCAATTTATCCCTTCTTCCCCCTCCCATCTTCTGGTAACCATGTTTGTTTTCTACATCTGTATCTCTATTTCTGTTTTGTAGATAAATTCATTTGTACCCTTTCTTAAAATTCCGCATATGAGTGATACATTATATAGTATTTGTATTTCTCTGTCTGACTTACTTTACTCAACATGAGAATCTCTAGGTCTATCTATATAGCTGCAAATGGCATTATTTCATTCTTTCTATGGCTAATATCCCACTGTATACGCACACCACATCTTCTTCGTCTGTTCCTCTGTTGATGGACACTTAGGTTGCTTCCATGTCATGGTGATTGTGAATGGTGCTGCTGTGAACATTCCTCTTTCTGTGTTTACCCTTTACCTGATTGAGTTTGTAATAAAGTTCAATTCTGCAACTTCATCAGAATCATTCATATTCTATTGGTAGATTGACTCTAAAAGTTTTCGAAATAAGACTTGTACTTTTTAATAGCTATTTAATGTTTATTCACTGTCTGGCCATTACATTTTCATTTCTACTGTGTCCTTGATACCAAAGCCAAATTTTACACTTTATTTGCAGCTTAGCATCATTCTGCATTTTAGTGTATTTCGACTTAGAGCAATGACATTCTTGTATAAGGTTTTATTTGCCAGCAAGTTTTCTTGGACAGTCTCTATCAGGACAACAGTTTTTCTGCCTTTCCAACCCCACTATTTTTTAAGGGCTCCCTCTTCTCTGAACACCTACCTTGCAGAGTTTCTGCTTTTTGTTCTACTCAGCACCAGGCAAATTTTAGGCTCAGTGCATAGCTTTAATTCTGAGACTTATCTACCTCATTAGATTGGACCCTGCTGCTAGACTTAGCAAATAAGAGAATGCTCAGTTAACTTTAGATTTACAGAAGGATTTTTTTTAGCCTGAATTTGTGCCATGAACTTTTTTCTGTATCCCAGCTTGTCTTTTTTCTTTGTTGACACTCTTGTTTTGATGGAGAACATTCTTGACTATCTTCATAAGACAAGAAAGCATAGAAAGATAAATCCTTGGAAATGTTTTTCTTCTCCCTCTTTACAATTGATTGATGGTTGAGCTTTAGAGATGTATCTTGAAAGACAATTCCTGTCAGAATTTTAAGATGTTATTCTGTTGTTTTTGGCATCCACTCTGTCTAATGTTAGTCTGATTCACAAACCTTGTGGTGAAATCATTTTTTCTGTTTTGAAAGATTTTTCCTTTGGGAAAGCATTTAAAATTATTTATTTTTGGTGTTCTGAAATCTTACAATTCAATGTAGGTCTTACTTAAAAAAAAATCTTTTTGTCTAGTCTTTGATGGGTCCTTTAATTCTAAAGAACTGTGACTCAGTTCTTTAGAAAATTTTTTTCTAAAAGTTTTCAGTTTTCAGTTCTTTAGAAAACTTTTTCTAAAAGTTCTTTAGAAAAATTTTTCCTCTGAAAAATTTTCTTCTGTTATTTCTTTTCTGTTTTCATTCTTTCCATTTTATTGGCTGTCCTTTTGGAACTCTATTATTCGTAACTTGGACCGCTTTGATTAGTCTCAATACCTTTTTTTTCCCCCTTATATTTTCCATTTATGACTTTTTATTCTGTATTCTAGAAGATTTTGTCAAGTTTTTTCCAGTTCTGCCTTTGATTTTTAGATTTTGTTAATCATTATTTTATTCTCTTAAAGCCCTCTTGTTTTCTAATTGTTTATAATAACATAGTATTTTTATTTATGAATAATCTGATTGAATCTCTCTGAAAATACTGTTTTTTAAAGGTCCCTTCTATGCTCTGAATTATTTTTATTTTATCCAGCATTGCTTTTTGTTTGTTTATTTTAGTCTTTCCTTTAATTTTCTGATTTCTCTTAAATTCCTGATGCTACTTGGTAATCCATTTTTACCATAGAAAGAATTGGGTCACTTGTGTGAATTTGCTCAGCTGCTGTGTCACTGGGTCAGTTTTTCCAAGGAGACCTCTGCCTCGTACGGGATAGGAACACTGTATTAGCTATTACATTTCACTACCACATGAACTGGTGGGAAGCTGACTGTCAGACATGGACTTTTAAAATGCCAGAATATGAAGGATTGTAGACTGGGGTATCCAGTTTCACAAAGGCCCTTGCTATCATTCAACAAAAGAGGCCTTTGTTTTTGCCTGTTTTTCCTGGATCCTAGAAGTCTTAAGTGTAGGACTATGGGGGGAGCACAGAGGTGCTGATTTGTACTGTAGACCTGTATATAAACCTTTAATTAATCTTCTCACTTTTGGCCACATTTCTCATTTTTGAGTCCAGAATGTATCATGCTTTCTAACAGGCATATCATCAGTTCAGTTCAGTTCAGTTCAGTCGCTCAGTCATGTCCAACTCTTTGCGACCCCATGAATTGCAGCACGCCAGGCCTCCCTGTCCATCACCAACTCCCAGAATTCACTCAGACTCACATCCATTGAGTCAATGAGGCCATCCAGCCATCTCATCTCATCCCCTCTCCTCCTGCCCCCAATCCCTCCCAGCATCAGAGTCTTTTCCAATGAGTCAACTCTTCACATGAGGTAGCCAAAGTACTGGAGTTTCAGCTTTAGCATCATTCCTTCCAAAGAAATCCCAGGGCTGATCTCCTTCAGAATGGTCTGGTTGGATCTCCTTGCAGTCCAAGGGACTCTCAAGAGTCTTCAACACCACAGTTCAAAAGCATCAATTCTTCAGCACTCAGCCTTCTTCACAGTCCAACTCTCACATCCATACATGACTAATGGAAAAACCATAGCCTTGACTAGACGGACGTTTGTTGGCAAAGTAATGTCTCTGCTTTTGATATGCTATCTAGGTTGGACATATATCCCACCCTTTTTGTAGCTTTTCTATAGTGCATTCATCACTCAACACACTCTCATATGCTCTTCATCTTCCAGAAATTATTGCCCTCATGTGCAATTGTGAGCAGATCCCATCCTGCACATCCTTAGCTGGTACGGCAGTGTTTATCCCTTTCGGTATTTTTATTTTTCTATTTCATATGTCTCAGGAAGGAAAAGAGATGGGCTTAAGTGCATCTTACCTCATCTTGAACTAGTAGTTTGTAGTTGGTTCTATTTTATTGTTTCATGATGGAAATATGAAAGTGAAAGTGAAGTCGCTCAGTCGTGTCCGACTCTTTGTGACCCCATGGACTGTAGCCCACCTGGCTCCTCCGTCCATGGGATTCTCCAGGCAAGAATACTGGAGTGGGTTGCCATTTCCTCTCCAGGGGAATCTTCCCAACCCAGGGATCGAACCCAGGTCTCCTGCATTGCAGGCAGATGCTTTAACCTCTGAGCCACCAGGGAAGCCCTTCTTATATTTATGGTGGAAATATAATTCAAGTTAAATAATGAGTTACATCCTTAATCACTTTTGCAGAATTATTCCTCTCCAGTCATTACCATTTGGCTTCCCTAATGCCTCAGATGGTAAAGAATCGTCCTGCAATGCAGCAGGCCCAGGTTCCCTACCTGGGTTGGAAAGATCCCCTGGAGAAGGAAGTGACTACCCACTCCAGTATTCTTGCCTGGGAAATCCCATGGACAGAGGAGCTTGACGGGCTATATAGTTCATGGGGTCGCAGATTTGTATATAAGGAATCTGAGGACCACTGACATTAAAGGATATCAGGCAGGCTTTGACAGAATGAGTACAGATGTGTTAAAAAACTAAGGAGGATTCTAAGATACTGAGAAACTTATTCTGAAATTGATCTCATTCATTCTGCAACATCTGATGAGTGCCTGGAATGGGCCAAGTACTAGGCTAAGTGTTGGGAAAGTAGATGGATATAAACATGAATAAGGTACAAACTTTACCCTTGAGGCTTGCATTATCTGGCGAATAACAAGTTTATGCAGCATTTTGCAGTTTATAAGTCAGTTTTACCTAAGGTGGACTCTTGACACTTGCTGACTTACCATTCAGCCTTTTAACTACTCCTAAGGGACTCCAATGACCCATGCATGACATGCAATAATTTATTTATTCACTTAGGTACAAATTTGAGTCACGTGCACCATGCGACTGTGTAGAATGTATAGCGGCCT
This sequence comes from Bos taurus, assembly GCF_002263795.3. NCBI lineage: Eukaryota > Metazoa > Chordata > Mammalia > Artiodactyla > Bovidae > Bos > Bos taurus. The sequence continues at coordinate 69,521,815 of NC_037330.1, forward strand.
GTGTGGTGAAAGAGCCAAATTCACTCTTGTGGAATCTTTAAGTAGCCTTGTGCATACTGTGCCTGCATTTATAGCCAGATTCTTGAGCCATCAGAACTCGATGGGATTACAAACATGAAGTGGGTTTGCTGCTGCTGCTGCTACTAAGTCGCGGCAGCCGTGTCCGACTCTGTGCGACCCCATAGACAGCAGCCCAACAGGCTCCCCCGTCCCTGGGAATTCTCCAGGCAAGAACACTGGAGTGGGTTGCCATTTTCTTCTCCAGTGCATGAAAGTGAAAAGTGAAAGTGAAGTCACTTAGTCGTGTCTGACTCTTAGCGACCCCATGGACTATAGCCCACCAGGCTCCTCCATCCATGGGATTTTCCAGGCAAGAGTACTGGAGTAGGGTGCCATTGCCTTCTCCGGAAGTGGGTTTATTTCCCCCTTATTATTGCCTTCAATAATGTTCTTTCAAATTTCTTTTGTTCTTGTTTTGGCATCTTGGGTATCTTCCATAGCTTTCTAAACACTTTCTGTTAAAAAGTTCAGTGTAGTCCAATTTAAAATTTGAGTCCATCTCTTCCAATTCCCCAGCTCAGGTTTGAACTCTGCAAGAGAACTTAAGAGTGGGCCTGTTCTGTTATTTTCCTTCTCTTCCCTCCCTCCTGGTTTTAGCGCTTTGTGTTGTGACATATAGAAGGAGAAAGAGTGTCTGTTACTTTCCTGGCCAGTGCCCTAGTCCCACATGGTTGTTACTACTGAAACTAAGATGTAACTGACTATCCATACACTCTCTCCTTGACAAAGCCTGGCTCTCTCATGGTGTGAAAGTGGAAATTCTCTGGGGAAGTCCTTACTGACTAGTCTTTTGATCTGAGAAATGAGTTTTGGCTTTCTCTCCACCAAACCCCTTCAGCTCCATCCCTAGTGATTCATCTCCAGTCTCTTATCAGGTGATGTACCACCAGGAAGATGCAAGCCCATTTCCTTGGCTCCATACCCTTCCATGACAGACCACTTCAGTGCTGTCCTCCATCTGCACCATTGGTCTATTTCCACTCTCTTGTGGTTTCTGGGTCTCACATTTCTCTGCTAAAATGGGTAGAGGGCTGTAGTAAGTCTGCCACACAAAGCAGTATCCAGCTGGAAACCGAGATGCTGGTCCTCCCTTCCCATGTCCATGTGTGCTCAGTCGCTTTAGTCACGTCTGACACTTTGAGACTTTGTGGCAGCCTGCCATACCGTCCCAGCCATAGCCTGGGACTATAGCTTGCCAGGCTCCTCTGTCCATGGGATTCTTCAGGCAAGAATACTGGAATGGGTCATATATTCCTCCAGGAGATCTTCCCAACCCCAGGATCGAACACAAATCTCTTATGTCTTTGGCATTGGCAGGTGGGTTCTTTACCTCTAGAACCAACTGGGATACCCTCTGTCTCTGTGAGAGATTCTCTCAGAGCCTTTGTGGTTTGAAACCCAGAAGAAATAATCCACCCTTTCAATGAGGAGGGGAGAAAAAACCCTCTGAACTCTGATGACTGTATCCTGCCAGTTCCACTGTCTCCAATCACCTCCCTCACTCATCTTTTGCTTATGAAGACATGAGCAAGAAGCAGCAGAAGTGATGCAAGGATCTAGCCCACATTTTCTGTGGAGAGCTTTTTTTTGTTTCTTGATTCAGATCCTATTTGGTGATTGTGAGTCAGCAGGAAAAATATAACTCAACAACCTATTATACATTTTATGTTGTATATGTAGTCATGTTAACTTGGGACTTTACAAGGTTCTGGAAACATTCCTCTTGAATGTATATGGCTATGTTCTCTCAAGATATTGTTTATAGACCACCTGTATCTGAATCAGTTGGGGATCACAGGGGGAAATGTGAATTCCTAGGGTCTGGGCTCTGAAGGGTTGAGAAGGAGTCAGGAATCACAGTTTTCAACACACACCCCAAGGTTCACTGATGCATACTAAAGTTAGACAGCCATTTGTCTTGAGCCCACCCTTTCCTATGTCCTCCAACACCACTGTTCAGCAGGTCAGGCTGGTATTATCCCCATTTTACTGCTGAGGAAATTGAGATTTAGAGGAGAAACGTGGCTTGCCAAATGGCAAAGTCATCACTATTGCTAGCGAAGTGTGTGTGTGGTGTGTGTGTTTGTCATTCAGTTGTGTCCGACTCTTTGTGACTCCATGGACTGTAGCCTGCCAGGCTCCTCTGTCCATGGAATTCTCCAGGCAAGAATTACTGGAGTGGGTTGCCATTCCCTTCTCCAGGGGAATCTTCCTGACCCAGGGATTGAACCCAGGTCTCCAGCATTGCAGGCAGATTCTTTACCATCTGAGCCATGAGGGAAGATCCCCAATAATAAATGTCAAGTTATGCCACCACTATGCCCCTGAACATAATTTTAAACAGAGAGAAAATATAACTAAATTTACCTTTTTTCAGATCACTGAAATAATACATGTTTATCTCATGAAACCCATAAAATACAAAATTATCTAAATAAATATAATGCCACCATTCAGATATAATCATTTGTTTCTGCATATAATGTGTTATAACTGTTTTTGCAAAATTAAATCATATTTTGATACTCTTTAGTAACCTGCTTCTTAAATTCATCCATTAAATATTTTTCAACATTATTTTCAATGGCAGCATGATCTTTTACTTTATAGATGTGGAGTTCTTTATTGAACCAATCCCCTGTTGATGGACAATTTGATTATTTTGACTTTTTACTATTACCAAAAGCTACTTTAAGTGTTAGGCCACTTGATGGGAATTTGGGGAATATGTTGCAACTTCCTAGAGGAAATGAAGCAGATTTTTAAAGGTCATGTTATATTAAAGTATACCCGATGATATGAAATGATATGAAATATTTCCACAGTCACTAAAAACTATTATGTTGTTTTTTAGGAACAAGTCCATTTTGTTTTACTTTAACCTGCTCACCTGTACCAGTCCCTCCGTGGTGGTAAACCTACAGTGCCCTACCACACAGGTAAGGCAAAAAAAATGCCTCACTGGGTTTAGCAATTTTGAACATTCTTGGATGACAGAACTGAGAAACTCTATTTGAATTCTGGATGTGTGTGATTAATGATGAATTTATGGAAGGTGACAAGACAGAAGTATAATCTCATGTTTGTTCGTATACAATAAAAACAGGGATTAATCATTTAGTATCACTAGGAACCTCAGTGATTATCTTGTCCAACCACCTATTTTTATAAATGAAAAAACTGCAGTATAGAGAAGTAGAGATATTTTTCTCAAGATTAGCATTAGGAAGAATAAAGCCATCTATTGTAACTAATAAACTTCAGTTTTTCAGTGACTAAACACAATAGTTTCTTTTTGGCCATATAATAGTATAAGGCGGTGTTTGCAGTCAGTGGCGGCTCTCTTCCAGGCTCCTTCATCTGGTGACTCTGTCATCCCTTAAGGCCTCAGCAGCAGCAGCAGCAGCATCTAGTTGCTAGAAGGAGGCAAAAAGCTGAATAAAGCACCCCTGTTCTAAGCCTTGGATCAGTTGGGTCACACATTGTATTTCTACTCAAATAGCATAAACTTATAAGTTTTAAATGTTCAACCTGAGATGCAAGCAGGAAGGAAAGAAGAAATAAAGCAATGTAATTGTGGACTGAGCAGCCTCTTATGTACCATGAAGAAATGAAACAAGAGGCACAGATATCAATGGGCAGTTCCTTTCGTTTTCTATAGTCTATCCATCTGTCCTCTAGAGGACCCTTCTTCCCAAGGGAGACAACTCAGAGTCCTGTGTGGTACTGAACTTCAACCCACAGTCTAGGATCTATGGATGATGGGTAGTCTCTCCATCAGGTCTTGACACTAAATGCACAATGGGGAACAGGGCTAGGGAAGTTAGAATACAAACTCCCATTCAGAAAGGGAGGAGGTGTAAGTGCACAGTGGCCTTTACTGCATAGCACAAGAACAGTCTTTTATTCTCTTTGGATTGTGTTCTCTGAAGGAAGTTCCTTATCTATAATCCTGTGATCCTTCGCTCAACAAACTGGAAGGTTATTTCCTGTCTGTCAACCTCAGGCCATACCACTGCTGAACACTGGAAATATGCCCTCTTTAAAGGCCACGTGGCTTTGAAACTCTCTTCCTGTTGTACAAGTTTATCATGTCAAAGATTATTTTAACAGTCAAATGCCTTTTCAGGTTAGGTCATGAATTTAGCAGTACAACTACCTTAAAAACTCAGTAGGATTTTGACTTATTTGCTTCCTCCTGGTTCCTTGTGCAAGTAAACCACAGCCAAAGGTCTTCTCTAGAAAATCTGCTTGCTTTCCTCCTCATGTCCCTCAAAGACTTTTGATAGCTTATTTCCTGCTGAGATTTAAGCCATCTTGGGGTATTAACATCTTAGTTCTGTGATCACCTCTACCACAGAACCTTGTTTTTATCACAGCCACTCACCCCCAAGGTCAAATCCTCGCTCTTGTCAGTACCAATAATTACCACCCTTAATTTCAAACATCATACTGTCTAATCATTTCAGTCCCTCTAATATTTCAACTCCAGTTATTCTTCTACCTCACTGGGACCTACAAACCACTCACCTGATACCCTTCAAAGTTTCCCTCAGTTCTATCATCTTTCCATCTCCTTCTTTATATGATTTAAACTCCATGGTCCCTCTTGAAAATCACTCCTTTATAGAACCCTCATACGGTAAAGAGTCTGTCTACAATGCGAGAGACCCAGGTTCGATCGCTGGGTTGGGAAGATCCCCTGGAGAAGGAAATGGCAATCCACTCCAGTACTACTGCCTGGAAAATCCCTTGGACAGAGGAGCCTGGTAGGCTACAGTCCATGGGGTCGCAGAGTCGGACACGACTGAGTGACTTCACTTCTTCATACGTTATTGTGGCAATGTAAATTGGTGCAGCCGGTATGGAAACCAGTATGGAGGTTTCTTAAAAAACTAAAGACAGAACTACCATGTGATTCAGCAACTCCACTCCTGAGTATAAATCCAGAGAAAACTCTTAATTTGAAAAGATACATGCTCCTAGGTGTTCATAGCAGCATGATTTACAATAGCCAACACATGGAAGCAACCTAAATGTCCATTAACAGATGAATGGTTAAAGAAGATGTGGTACATATATACAATGGAATATGACTCAGCCATAAAAAGAATGAAATAATGCCATCTGCAGCAACTTGGAGGCCACTGCTTAAGTGAAATAAGTCAGACAGAGAAAGACAAATACTGTATGATTATCACTTATATGAGGAATCTGAAAAATGATACCAATGAACTTATTTACAAATCAGAAACAAACTCACAGACATAGAAAACAAATTTATGGTTACCAAAGAGGAAGGGAGAAGAGAGATAAATTATGAGTTTTGTACTAACAGATAAATACTACTATATATAAAATAGATAAACAGGGTTCTATATAGACAGATTTCCTGTTTAGTACAGGGAACTATATTTAATATCTTTTAATAAAGTACAATGGAAAAATGTGTATGTATGTATAAATATGTGTGTGTGTGTATATATATATATATATATATATATAAAACATCACTTTGCTGTACACCAGCCAAAGTAAAAACAATACCAAGTTGTGAACGTGACTGGTGATGGAAGTAAAGTCCCATGTTGTAAAGAGCAACATTTCATAGAAACCTGGAATGTTAGGTCCATGAATCAAGGCAAATTGGAAGGGGTCAAAAAGGAGATGGCAAGAGTAAACACCAACATTTTAGGAATCGGTGAACTAAAATGGACTGGAATGGGTGAATTTAACTCAGATGACCATTATATCTATTACTGTGGGCAAAAATCCCTTAAAGAAATGGAGTAGCCATCATAGTCAACAAAAGAGTCCAAAATGCAGTACTTGGAGGCAATCTCAAAAACAACAGAATGATCTCTGTTCATTTCCAAGGCAAGCCATTCAATATCACAGTACTCCAAGTCTGCCCTGACCAGTAATGCTGAAGAAGCTAAAGTTCAACGGTTCTATGAGGATCTACAAGACCTTCTAGAACTTACACACACACAAAAATGTCCTTTTCATTGTAGGGTACTGGAATGCAAAAGTAGGAAGTCAAGAAACACCTGGGGTAACAGGCAAATTTGGCCTTGGAGTACAGAATGAAGCAGGGCAAAGGCTAATAGAGCTTTGCCAAGAGAATACACTGGTCATAGCAAACACCCTCTTCCAACAACACAAGAGAAGACTCTACACATGGACATCACCAGATGGTCAATACCAAAATCAGATTTTATTCTTTGCTGCCAAATTTTGGGAAGCTCCATACAGTCAGCAAAAACAAGACCGGGAGCTGACTGTGGCTCAGATCATGAACTCCTTATTGCCAAATTCAGACTTAAACTGAAGAAAGTAGAGGAAACCACTAGACCATTCAGGTATGACCTAAATCAAATCACTTATGATTATACAGTGGAAGTGAGAAATAGATTCAAGGCATCAGATCTGATAGACAGAGTGCCTGAAGAACTATGGACGAAGGTTCATGACATTGTACAGGAGGCAGTGATCAAGACCATCCCCATGAAAAAGAAATGCAGAAAGGCAAAATGGTTGTCTGAGGAGGCCTTGCAAACAGCTATGAACAGAGAAGCGAAAGGCAAAGGAGAAAAAAGGAAAGATATACCCATTTGAATGCAGAATTCCAAAGAATAGCAAGGAGAGATAAGAAAGCCTTCCTCAGTGATCAGTGCAAAGAAATAGAGGAAAGCAATAGAATGGGAAAGATTAGCTATCTCTTCAAGAAAATTAGTGATACCAAGGGAACATTTCATGCTAAGATGGGCTCAATAAAGGACATAAATGGTATGGAACTAACAGAAGCATAAGATATTAAGAAGAGGTGGCAAGAATACATGGAAGAACTGTACAAAAAAGATCTTCACGACCCAGATAATCATGATGATGTGATCACTCACGTAGAGCCGGACATCCTGGAATGTGAAGTCACGTGGGCCTTAGGAAGCATCACTATAAACAAAGTTAGTGGAGGTAATGGAATTCCAGTTGAGCTATTTCAAATCCTAAAAGATGATGCTGTAAAAGTGCTGCACTCAGTTTGCCAGCAAATTTGGAAAACTCAGCAGTGGCCACAAGACTTGAAAAGGTCAGTTTTCATTTTAATCCCAAAGAAAGGCAATGCCAAAGAATGCTCAAACTATCACACAATTGTACTCATCTCACATGCTAGCAAAGTAATGCTTAAAATTCTCCAGGCCAGGCTTCAACAGTACTTGAACCATGAACTTCCAGATGTTCAAGCTAGATTTAGAAAAGGCAGAGGAACCAGAGATCAACAGGTTTGAATACCAGACCACCTGACCTGCCTCCTCAGAAATCTGTATGCAAGTCAAGAAGCAATAGTTAGAACCAGACATGGAACAGCAGACTGGTTCCAAATTGGGGAAGGAGTATGTCAAGGCTGTACATTGTCACCCTGCTTATATAACTTATATGCAGAGTACATCATGAGAAACGCTGGATTGGATGAAGCACAAGCTGGACTGGATGAAGCACAAGGTTGATTTCTGGGAGAAATATCAATAACCTTAGATATGCAGATGATATCACCCTTATGGCAGAAAGCGAAGAATTAAAGAGACTCTTGATGAAAGTGAAAGAGGAGAGTGAAAAAGTTGGCTTAAAACAACATTCAAAAACCTAAGATCATGGCATCTGGTCCCATCACTTCATGGCAAATAGATGGGGAAACAGTGGAAACAGTGACATTCTTTATGTTTTTGGACTCCAAAATCAGTGCATATGGTGACTGCAGACATGAAATTAAAAGATCTTGCTCCTTTGAAGAAAAGTTATGATCAACCTTGTCTAGCATATTAAAAATCAGAGACATTATTTTGCCAACCAGGGTCCATTTAGTCAAAGCTATGATTTTCCAATAGTCATGTATGGATGTGAGAGTTGGACTATATAGAAAGGTGAGTGCCGAAGAATTGATGCTTTTGAACTGGGGTGTTGGAGAAGACTCTTTGAGAGTCCCTTGGACTGCAAGGAGATCCAACCAGTCAATCATAAATGAAATCAATCATGAATATTCATTGGAAAGACTGATGCTGAAGCTGAACTCCAGTAGTTTGGCCACCTGATGCGAAGAACTGACTCATTTGAAAAGACCCTAATGCTGGGAAAGATTGAAGGTGGGAGGAGAAGGGGATGACAGAGCATGAGATGGTTGGATGGCATCACTGACTCAGTGGACATGAGTTTGAGTGGACTCCAGGAGTTGGTGATGGACAGGGAGGCCTGGTATGCTGCAGTTTATGGGGTCACAAAGAGTCAGACACGACTTAGCAACTGAACTGAACTGTACACCAGAAAGTAACACAACATTGTAAAACAACTATACTTCAATAAAATTTTGAAAAGAATTTTTGAATCACACCTTTATATAAACCCTCAATTCTTTTCCCCCCTCTCATTTACTTTCCTGGCAAAAACTCATTCATGACTAAATGCAGCTTTCTGCCTACTCCATGCCTCAACCTAGGCAATAGTGTGTTCTTGCAGAAAACACACACAACAGTCCATTAAATTGAGGGCTGCTAACCTCCAGGGTCCCCTCCATGCTGTCCCTCAATCACACAAGAGACCCTTTGTCCATTCACTAGCTACTCTGCTAGAAAACAATTTCACACCTTTTCCTCTCATCACAAACCTCCAAGCCCTCCTTCCCAGTCTCTATCAGCCTTTGACTTGGCTTCCTATTTCCCTGTGAAAATATCAACATTCAGTAGACAACTTTTACAGATTCCCACACTGACCTTCCTGCCATTATCTGTGTTCATGTATTTACTCTGCCTTCCCTGCTCTTCTCTGGAGGAACAGCCTGTGTGCCCAAGGCCAGCCCATCTGCTTGTGCATTAGATCTTATTCTCACTCACAAACTCCAGCATACAGCTCCAGAAATCTTCCGTTATTTTTTTATTACCATTTTCCTTCTCTACTAAATCATCCCCATCAGAAGAAAAACATGCTGTTATTTCTTCCATATTAAAAAGTTTTCTCCTTGATCCCATATCCCCTTACAGTTACTGCTTCATGTCTTTGTGGTTCTTTTTTTTTTGCAAAATTCCTCAGAAGAATAATTTATATCCAATGTGTCTGAATCTTCTCTTCTTACTTGCATTCAGGCTTTTATTCTTACTCCATTTTCTCCAAATGATACCATTGATCTCCATATATTTAAGCCAATGGTCAATTCTCTATCCATATTTACTTGATCCAACAGTATTGTTTAATCAATCCCTCTTCCTTAAAGTGCTTTCTTCACTTGGCTCCTAGGACATAGCATTCTCTTTCTTCTTAATTCTCTGGATCCTCCCTCTCAGTATTCTTTGATGGTTTCTCCTCATCTTCCCAGCACCTTGTAAACACTGGGGTTTCCTCCTCCACCAGGCTTAGCCCTCTTCAAAATTTTTATTTACCCTTTTGGTGATCACACCTAGTCTTTTGGTTTTACTACCATCTATATACCACCCTTCCTAGTTTATATATGTATATTCCCAGGACTCCAGTTCTTTTTATCCAACCACCTATGTCATGTATCTACATGGATATTTAGTTGGCATCTCAAATTTAACATGTCCAAACTCAATCCCTGAAAGCCTCTGACTTTATCCCTAAAATTGTTCCCCACCCCCCACACCCGCCAACAGTCTTTTCTTTTTCAGTTAAGGCCAACTCTAAAACCATGGAATCACCCTTGATCCCTCTTATCTCTTGTACTCATATTTGAGCTGTGAGCTAATTCCTCTGGTCTCCATTCAAAATATACCCAGGACCAAATTACTTTTAACCATCTCCTCCTCTTTTCAAGGAGCCAGTATATTGTTTCAGTGACCCCTGACTGGTCTCTCTGCCTCTATTCTTGCCCCTGCCTCCAGTCCCTTAGTCTCTTCTCCACCCAGCAGCCAGTGTGATCCTGTTAAACGTCAGTCACATTATATCCCTCCTTTGCTCAGGCCCCTTTCCCTCAATAGCCTCCCAAGTTACTCATATTAAAAGCCAAAGTCCTAACAATGTCCTCCAAGGTCCTTCACTGCATGCCTGACTCTGACCACATTTGCTCTGTTTCTCCCTCTGCTCACTGCACTCAGGTTATAGTGACCATCCATTGTCTTCAAAGGATCCAAGAAAGCACCTAGACTTTGCTGTTCTCCCTGCCTAGCCTCCTCTTTCTCCAGAGGACTACAGTTTGATCACTAGTCTTCAAGTCTTCCTCAAATATTACCTTTTCAGTGACACCTCCCTTTGACTACCTGTTTAAAGTTATAATCCCATCCTGGTTCCTTTCATCATCTGGCCTTTCTAGCCTTATTTTTCTCTATAACAGCTACTATCATTTTGGGTGCTTAGTCGCTCAGTCATCTCCGAGTCTTTGCTCCCCCATGGACTGTAGCCTGCCAGGCTCCTCTGTTGATGGGATTCTCCAGGCAAGAATACTTAGAGCAAACAATTTTACTTATTTGTTATTACCCATCTCTTCCTACTAGAATGTACTGCTTGAGGGTAGGGATTTTTATCTCTTTTGTTCACTGCTGTGTCCCCAGTGCCTAGAACAGGCTCAGAGTAGGTGACTGATAAATATTTGTTGAATTAAAGAGTAAATGAATGAATGAGAGAATTAATATTTTACTATTCCCAGTCTAGAAAATCTTCCACTATACTATACAAATCCATCATTCTCATGATGAAACAAAAAATCCTTCCACACTATGCTTTTTGTTAAACATTTCAGTTACTAGATCCTTTCTTCATTGGAACTGTACTGTTTTAATCTTCAGTGTAACTTTCTCTTCTGCTCACCAAATCCTAATTTATATTAGAGTATTAATTGCATATGAACAGAATATGTAAAAATAATGATGAAGAACTATATTCAAGGTGCCCCTTTGTGGTTATACAAAGAATCAGAACTGAGTCAGAATATATATCAGCTGCCAATAATACAGAATTGCTCTCAGTCTGCCAGGTAATAATGCATCTACTGATTTTATGCATTATGTTTTCTGTTAACTGCAGCATGGTCCAGACATGTGTCATAAGCATTTAAGGACAAACCTTGATCAATTAGGCTATCCAACCTCAATGTGACCTTCATTTTTGGCTAATTATATGTTGATTGCTACTAATCAGCATTGTATTTATAGTGAACAAACACGTCTGATAGAGAGAGAGTAAAGAGCAGTTGCTATATTGTTTTTTAACAGCTCCTTTATGTTTGGAATGAAGTTTGGTGTCTCTTTAATAAAACATTTTTAAACATTTAAATTACTTTCTTTTATATGTTGCATGTTTGCTCAGTTGCTCGGCTGTGTCTGACTCTTTGAGAACCCCATGGACTGTAGCCTGCGGGTTCCTCTGTCCATGGGATTTTTTCAGGCAAGAATACTGGAGTGGGTTGCCACTTCCTCCTCCAGGGATTGATCGACCCAAGGATTGAACTGACATCTCCTGCATTGGCAGGCAAATTCTTTACCACTGAGCTACCTTGGAAGTCCACGTGTTGCATACACCATACTTATATGTGTCTAGTATACATTGTATGTGTGTGTGTTTATAAATTCAGAAATCATCATGGCCTCAGCTCAGTAGTTCCTACCATCATTTAAAGCCAGTGAAGGCATTAATACATTCAGTTTTTACTTTATAAATCCATTTAAGTGTATCAAACAATGGGCTAGTTCAGTTATCTTCCAGAGTCTTATAAGTAAATTGCCAAAGTGTAAATGTCTGTGAGTTAGCTCCAAACATGTTAATGGTTTTTTTAAGTTTAACTCCAATCAGAGTAAACTTTGAACATTTGTATTGACAATGACCTCAGTCTTCTTCCCCAAAATGTGAGCATGTTGGATGCTGTGAATGTCCGTCAACAGTTCTTCAGTTTTCATAGAAAGATACCTGTGAGACTTTCATTATTTCCTCTAGATGTGCATGAATGTGTGTATGTACTTGAGTGTGTGCACGTGTGTAGGAGAGACTAAGAAACAGAAATTACATCTGGAGGTGTGAACATGGAGATGGGTTGTTTACCTTTTAGAAGCTTCTAAAAGAAGTTAGAATGCTGCTGCTACAAAACAATATTAACTATGACACTTGAGGTACCCATTTAGGTATCCACCTACTACCTTAGCTGTGGGGTCGATACCAAATGTCCTCATGTAGCAGAAACATGACCAAAAGATAGGAAAGAGATATCAGCTTAGCAGCTGTGTTTTTACCTAATTGCCAGTGGAGGCTGAGCTACAATCTGGCCAATGAGAATAGTTATCACAATATGGTAGGGAGATGGAGCAAGTCAGAGCTGAGAGGGCTTCTATAAGGAGGAACTGGAGGTAGAGGAGAGAATGTTCAAGAATTGACTGCAACTCTCATGACATCATGTGATCGTTGGTTTTTTATTACATACAAAAGCAAAACAAACAGAGTGCCTCCTCCCTGATTGTGTTTTCTCTCTGTGGAGTTACTAATTGGATTGCAGTCACTCCACAGTAGCTCTGTGGACTAGCACAGTGATCTGATTTGGTATTAATAGGCCCCTAAAGTTCATTAAAGATAATTCCATCAGTGACGTCTCTGCCCACGTTTGACTGGTGTTGCTAAAAGACAATAATAATGATTGATTACTGCAAATATCCCTAATTTTGTTAGTTTCTTATGGTAATAAACCCCCCAATTATGTTCTGAGAATTTACTGGTTATGATAGTTCTTAGTGGCATAAGTTATCAATGTTTGGAGCATTTTTAATTACCATTCTAGTCATACATAGGAAAGAAAGCAAGATTCTAACCCTGAAAATGTATAAACTACTCAGGCAAAATTAATCTTGGATTAAACTTTTATCTACTAATTCAGAAAATCATTAAAAATTTCATTAAAAGTTCATCTCTGTCCTGTGGATGATGTCACATCTACAAGTGATAAAATTGCACACACACACACACACATGAACACCTGTAAAACTGGTAAAAACTGAATAAGGTTAGTGGATTCTAACAATACCAGCTTCCTGGTTGTGATATTGTGCTATGGTTATGCGAATTATTACCATTAGCCAAAACTGGGTGAAAGGTACATGGAATTTATTATTTTTAAAGCTGTGTAAAGATCTACAACTATATCAAATCAGAAGTTAAAAATATTTTGTCGTTGTATTGTATCTTATTGTTTTAATAGCATATTAGCATCCAAGGGCAAGGAGTAGAGGTTGATAGCCGGTACATGAAATTTAATTTTTTACAATATGTTTAGAAAATTGATTTAAGTTTCTTAGATGGAAATTGGTGCTTTGCTTTTTTATTGTGATGGGTAATTTAGAAGTTTAACCTTGTAGATAATTCCTTGGTTTGTTCAACTCAATTCAATTCAATTCCTACCACTGTATTTATTTCACAGATCTGTGTCTCCAAGTGCCCAGAAAGATTTTTAACTTACATGGAAATACAATTTAAGTACAAAAACGACAGTGAATACTGGACATACTACAGCCAGTTCTGCCGGACTACTTTTCTTAAGCCTGCGGAGGTATATGTGTTTAAGCTTAAAACTAGAGAAGAATTTATCTTGTTTCAATCTCAAGTGTAATGTATTTATAACTGGACAGGCTCCAAAATTTTCTAGGAAATTATTACTAATGTTACCATTTCATTAAAACACAAATGCACGTATATATACAAACACAACACAATTTAGAGCATATCATTTTGTAGACTTGGGGTGTTATACAGGACTATTAAGTCTGGTAAGTTAGTATGAACTATTTCCTGACACCAACAGATTCTCCACTTGGATGGATTTTTTTGCTGTCAAGAGCTAGGAGCTAAATGTCATTTGCGGTCACCATTTCATTAATGTGGTGATAAAGCTCCATGGCTACAGAGTAACAAGAACTTTATTTCCAAACCTGATTTGATAATTACTCATTTGAAAAAAAATCCCCAAACACTACCTAGACTTAAGATTTATAAGGGACTTCTAAAACCTTATTATGTTAATTAGCTGTGATGGCTTCTAAATTAAAGGAGATATCATCTTTCCAGGAAAAAATAAAAGCATTAGACTGAGGATATAACTAAGACAAAGATACACACCTTCAAAGATGTACCTTGGTTTCAGCATGTCTGACTTTATTATTGTTGATTCAATTGAATTACAGTTAGGATATTTAAGAGTGTTTGTCAAACAAGTATGTGTGTATGATAATCTTACAATTACTCTCACTAGGGGAGTAATTTGGAATAAGGAAATTATTAGGGAATTGCATTTTTAAAGGACACAATTTATATATTGACTAAGATGTGTCGTCACATAGTCTTCGAAATGTTAACACATTCTTCCTTCAATTTTAGACTCTCTCACAAGTTTTACTGGATAATGATTGTCCATCAGCGATTTATCCAAGCAAACCTTGTAAGTGGTTATTATTTTACCTCAGAAACACAGGATCTACCAAGAAGCTATTTAATTCAGTTCACTGATTTTACAATTGACAAAAATGAGGCTGAGAATGGTCCTATAACTGGCCCATACTCCCTGAGTTAATTGAGAAGAAAGCCAAAGCTACAAAGCCCATTCTTCTGACTCCAGCCTAGGGTGTTCCCCAGGAGTGAGGTTTTAGGTTTGGTGGCATAAATGCACACAGAAAAGTTTAAAAATTGAATATTAAAAGTTCAGTCAGTTTGATTCTTTGCTACTCTAAGAAAACACATGAGCCACACGCAGACATACCCAAATACACCTACCCCTGAATTCGGCCAAAAAATTTGTTGAAAAATTGCTTGGGGAGTAAGTAGGAATGGGGTATATATTTATACCCCATTTATATGAATTTATATATTCATTTAAAACATGAAATATTTATATGTCTCCTGAATGAATTGACATTGTATTTCTTTAAAATTTATAAACGTAAACCCTGTTTAGGAGAAAATGAGATAATCACTCATTTTCCTTTCTTAAGGACATAATTCTAACTACAGATAAAAAACTTTATATAAAGATGTCCATCACAATGTTATTCAAAACAACCAAAAAAAGAAAAGGAAATATTCTAATATTCAAAAGCAATAATATACTGAAATAAATTATGATGCATTTATTAAATGAAATATTTTAGAATTTTTACACATAAGTATTGTTTATGTTACAATTTTAAATAAAATGAAAAATACTATATACATTGTAATGACAAGCCTCTAAAAATGAAAATGAATAAACAAAAGTATATTCAAAGAAAAAGATTGAAGAGAAATATGCCAAAATATTAAGTAATTAGCTGAAATCAAGATTGATGGGAGAAATATCAATAACCTCAGATATGCAGATGACACCACACTTAGGGCAAAAAATGAAGAAGAACTAAATAGCCTCATGATGAAAGCGAAAGAGGAGAGTGAAAAAGTTGGCTTAAAACTCAGCATTCAGAAAACTAAGATCATGGCATCTGGTCCCATCACTTCATAGTGAATAGATGGGGAAACAGTGAAAACAGTGACAGACTTTATTTTTTGAGGCTCCAAAATCACTGCAGATGGTGACTGCAGCCACGGAATTAAAAGATGCTTGCTCCTTGGAAGAAAAGTTATGACCAACTTGATAGCATATTAAAAAGCAGAGACATTACTTTGCCAACAAAGGTCCATCTAGTCAAAGCTATGGTTTTTCCAGTAGTCATGTATGGATGTGAGAGTTGGACTATGGAGAAAACTGAACGCTGACAAATTGATGCTTTTGAACTGTGGT
Source organism: Bos taurus (assembly GCF_002263795.3). Classification (NCBI taxonomy): domain Eukaryota; kingdom Metazoa; phylum Chordata; class Mammalia; order Artiodactyla; family Bovidae; genus Bos; species Bos taurus. The sequence continues at coordinate 69,537,620 of NC_037330.1, forward strand.
GTTAGAGAAGACTCTTTGAGAGTCTCTTGGACTGCAAGGAGATCCAACCAGTCAGTCTTAAAGGAAATCAGTATTCCTGGATATTCATTGAAAGGACTGATACTGAAGCTGAAACTGCTGTACTTTGGCTACCTGATGTGAAGAACTGACTCATTTGAAAAGACCCTGATGCTGGGAAAGATAGAAGGCAGGAGAAAAAGGGGATGATAGAGGATGAGATGGCTGGATGGCATCACTGACTCAATGGACATGAGTTTGAGTAAGCTCTGGGAGTTGGTGATGGACAGGAAGGCCTGGTGTGCTGCAGTCCATGGGGTCACAAAGAGTCAGACACGAGTGAGCAACTGAACTAAACTGATTTTGGAGACAGCAAAACTATGGCCATTTTCTGTCTTCTTTCTTCTTTTTTCTTATCTGTTTTTCCACAATGAGTACATATTTCTTTTAAAATGGAAGAAAGATAATAGACATTAGTTTGAGTAGAAAGTCAGGTACCATTGAGTTAGCAACTATCAAACACAATGTCTTACATGCTCCCTTCGTTCTTCTCTGGCTCATTAAAGACCCTCCATCAAAGTTGTGGGTCTGGCAAGCAACTGCATTTAACCAGGATTCCTTGAGCAACAGTGTCTGTAGTTAAGGACAGTGTTACAGATTTTTATGCAAAAGGGTAAAAATGAATCATTAGTCACTGAAGATACATTAGGTATATAAGATATTTCCTGCCTTTACAATTATAGTTCGTTTAGATAACACAATATAAAATGTACTTTGTGGATGTTGTTGTTTAGTTGCTAAGTCATGTCTGACTCTTTTGCAACTCCATGGACTGTAGCCCTGGAGAAGGTAATGGCACCCTACTCCAGTACTCTTGCCTGGAAAATCCCATGGACGGAGGAGCCTGGTGGGCTGCAGTCCATGGGTTCGCTAAGAGTCGGACACGACTGAGTGAGTTCACTTTCACTTTTCACTTTCATGCATTGGAGAAGGAAATGGCAACCCACTCCAGTGTTCTTGCCTGGAGAATCCCAGGGACGGCGGAGCCTGGTGGGCTGACGTCTATGGGGGCGCACAGAGTCAGACACGACTGAAGTGACTTAGCAGCAGCAGCAGCAGGACTGTAGCCCACCAGGTTCCTTTGTCCATGGAATTCTCCAGGCCAGAATACTGGAGTAGGCAGCCTTTTCCTTTTCCAGGGGATCTTCCCAACCCAGAGATCAAACTCTGGTCTCCCGCATTGCAGGTGGGTTCTTTACCAACTGTGCCATCAGGGAGTCCAAGAATACTGGAATGGGTTGCCATTTCCTTCTCCAGGGGATCTTCCTGATCCTGGGATCGAACCCACATCTCCTGTATTGCCAGGCAGATTCTTTACTAGTGAGCCACCAGGGAAGCCCACATTGGGGACACAAAAATGAATAAGGCACAGTCCTTCAAAGTCTAGTGAAGGAAACACTGAAGTCAATTTGTATCCCCCCAATAGGGAATTAAATATAATACTTGAAACAATGTTATGCAGCTAACAAAATTCACTCATTAAAGATTTTATAAATGGAAATAAGTAATAATAAAAGAAACAAGAGACAATATCCCATGTACTATATAGTTAATAACTCTCAACAACAACAACAAAAAAATGTATACAGAAGAAAGACTGGAAGGAAATGCACCAAAATGTTAATATAGTTCACTGTAGCTTGTAAAACCATGTGAAGTTTTGTATCTTGTTTCAAGAATTTTTCTCTACTTTCCAAAAATATAATGACCATATTTAGTAATTAAAGGTAACAGACTAGATGAGTTACGGTCCAGAAATACCACATAGAACAAGTTTGGGAGGTTCTGTAGATGGGATCATATTGAAGCAGCAAAAAGAAAAGGAGTACACGAAAAGGCCGAAGAGAGGGTAGGAGAGAACCTGGGCCTGTGAACCAAGGGAAGACAGGGGAGGGGTTATAAAGGGCAGGGGTTGTCTCCTGTGTCAAAGACTCATTCAACAGGAAAATTAACTCATTCAACAGCAAAGATTTACTGAGTTCCATTCTGTACCAAGCCCTGTGCTAGGTAATGGGTTCCAGCTGGATGAAGAGTAAAAAGTATTTGGAAGCTTTGGCAATTAGGGGGTCACTGGAATCACTGGGAGGACAATTTCCATGGCGAGGTGGAGGAAGAAATATGGTTGGATTGAGAGGGAATAGAAGCATCTGGTAGAGACTATGTCAAATTTGCCAGGGAGGAGCAGGACAGAGAAAGGATACTAAGCAGTCATCCCTATTACAGATGCTACAGGTGATGAAGGTGAGTAGACAAACTGATTTTAAAGCCAGATAAGTCAGGAAAAGCTTTATGAAGACATAGTTCTTTCTCTGTATCAACTGCTTTCATATTTTCAGGTTTAAACTCCATATCAACTCCTGCAAGTCTGTATTACTTCTTGTAAAAAAAAAAAAAAAAAAAGATAAACCATTCCTGATTCTTCCTCTTTCTTCCTGTAAAATTGAGATTTTAAAACATTTTTAGTAATCAGATCATATCAAATCAGTCGCTCAGTCGTGTCTGACTCTTTGCGACCCCATGAATTGCAGCACGCCAGGCCTCCCTGTCCATCACCAACTCCTGGAGTTCACTCAGACTCACGTCCATCGAGTCAGTGATGCCATCCAGCCATCTCATCCTCTGTCATCCCCTTCTCTTCCTGCCCCCAATCCCTCCCAGCATCAGAGTCTTTTCTAATGAGTCAACTCTTTGCATGAGGTGGCCAAAGTACTGGAGTTTCAGCTTTAGCATCATTCCTTCCAAAGAAATCCCAGGGCTGATCTCCTTCAGAATGGACTGGTTGGATCTCCTTGAAGTCCAAGGGACTCTCAAGAGTCTTCTCCAACACCACAGTTCAAAAGCATCAACTCTTCGGCACTCAGCCTTCTTCACAGTCCAACTCTCACATCCATACATACCACTGGAAAAACCATAGCCTTGACTAGCCGGACCTTTGTTGGCAAAGTAATGTCTCTGCTTTGCAATATGCTATCTAGGTTGGTCATAACTTTCCTTCCAAGGAGTAAGCGTCTTTTAATTTCATGGCTGCAGTCACCATCTGCGGTGATTTTGGAGCCCAGAAAAATAAAGTCTGACACTGTTTCCACTGTTTCCCCATCTATTTCCCATGAAGTGATGGGACTGGATGCCATGATCTTGGTTTTCTGAATGTTGAGCTTTAAGCCAACTTTTTCACTCTCCACTTTCACTTTCATTAAGAGGTCTTTTAGTTCCTCTTCACTTTCTGCCATAAGAGTGGTGTCATCTGCATATCTGAGGTGATTGATATTTCTCCCGGCAATCTTGATTCCAGCTTGTGTTTCTTCCAGTCCAGCATTTTTCATGATGTACTCTGCGTATAAGTTAAATAAACAGGGTGACAATATACAGCCTTGACATACTCCTTTTCCTATTTGGAACCAGTCTGTTGTTCCATGTCCAGTTCGAACTGTTGCTTCCTGACCTGCATACAAATTTCTCAAGAGGCAGGGCAGGTGGTCTGGTATTCCCATCTCTTTCAGAATTTTCCACAGTTTATTGTGATCCACACAGTCAAAGGCTTTGGCATAGTCAATAGAGCAGAAATAGATGTTTTTCTGGAACTCTCTTGCTTTTTCCACGATCCAGCAGATGTTGGCAATTTGATCTCTGGTTCCTCTGCCTTTTCTCAAACCAGCTTGAACATCAGGAAGTTCATGGTTCACATATTGCTGAAGCCTGGCTTGGAGAATTTTGAGCATTACTTTACTAGCGTGTGAGATGAGTGCAATTGTGTGGTAGTTTGAGCATTCTTTGGCATTGCTTTTCTTTGGGATTGGAATGAAACTGACCTTTTCCAGTCCTCTGGCCACTGCTGAGTTTTCCAAATTTGCTGGCATATTGAGTGCAGCACTTTCACAGCATCATCTTTCAGGATTTGGAATAGCTCAACTGGAATTCCATCACCTCCACTAGCTTTGTTTGTAGTGATGCTTTCTAAGGCCCACTTGACTTCACATTCCAGGATGTCTGGCTCTAGGTCAGTGATCACACCATCATGATTATCTGGATCGTGAAGATCTTTTTTGTACAGTTCTTCTGTGTATTCTTGCCATCTCTTCTTAATATCTTCTGCTTAGAGATTTGTAAAGAAGCAAAGATCCTGTTGAATTAAAAAGTACATAAAAGATTGAATGACAAACTCTCAGAAATCATGCTAGTTGACAAAGTATGGGCCATTTTTGATGGCTTTATATTTCCATTTCCAACCCCTCTAAAAAACTGATAAATGAAAAAGCTGGAAGAGAGGCAAATTATTAACATTTTATAAATAAAAATTCAGTTATCTTAGTAGCCTAAAGTTTGAGCTGATGCTTATTTCTTAAAGAATTATTCACTAAACTCTGGTTTTCAAGGTTTCACTCAAGGAATATCTAAGAATTTTTTTAAAAAATAACAAAACTAAATTCATCTAATAATTCAAGTAAATATAGCCTGTTTATTAAGATGTGTTTAGTATGAGAGCAAGGTTGTCAGTATTATAAAACCTGTGCTATGTGCCCTGCTTATGGCTACTTAATGAATATATCATGTATGAAATACTCAAGTTTAAATGTAGCTTCAGATCATGATTGTATTTACTTCCCATGTCTGTCTGAGAATCATCAAAAAGTCTGATTATCAAGTAATGGGCGGTTATCTATAATGAGCAAGTTATATAGTGTCTAGCAAGTAAGCATTTTGATTATAAAAAACAGAAAGCTGAAGAAAGAGAGGACATCGTAAAGAAAGAAAAGTGATTATCGTAATTTTAATTTATTTTTACAGTTCTCCAGAGATGTTTCCCAGACTTCTCTACTAAAAATGGCACTTTAACAGTAGGAAATAAGACAGTGTTTGATGATGGAAGTGGAAAGACAAGAAATGCTGCAGAACTCAGAAGAGCTGCAAAGTATGTAGATCAAATCCCCATTTTCAATTTTATGCACCCCATTATTATCCCTGAACTAAAGCTTTGTTAGGTTAAGGGTTATAGAGGAAGAATTATGTTTATTATGAAATATTCATGTCACTGTGGATTGGAGAAATTTGTATGTGTTCATTAAGAAAACCAAAGGAAAAAGAAGAATGAATTTGAAAGAACAATTATGTTTTTCAAAATGGTTAAGTCTTTCACCATCAACAGGTACATAAATGAGACATCAGGAAACATTGAAACACCTTAATATAATTTACTTTTGGATGAGCATAATTTTAAAAACCCATTATTTTTTTAAAGCATCATTTAAAAAAAAAATGACTGAAATAATAAAACCGCCAGCTGTTTAAATGGAAGGGAGCCTTAAGAAAAATGAAACAACCACGATGCTGCTGTGTTAGTACTGTGTTGAATTTCTATTACTACTTACAGTGAAGTAAATTTTCTGTTTCTCTTGGCTGTATGCATCGTGGTGTTCCATGTTATTTGGAAATATAATTTTCTCATGCACACAGATGTGTGTATACAAATATAAACACAGAATATCATTGCATAGCTCAGTTGTTGAATTTAAAATTAAAAATATATTGCAAAAATGTATTGTACTAATAGTACAGTTCCATTGATAAAAGTTTGAAGTAAGCACATGTGTGCTAAGTTGCTTTAGTCGTGTCCGACTCTTTGAGACCCTGTGGACTGTAGCCTGCCAGGTTCTTCTGTCCATGGGATTCTCCAGGCACGAATACTGGAGTGGGTAGCCATGCCCACCTCCAGGGAATCTTCCCGATACAGGGATCGAACTCACATCTCTTATGTCTCCTTCACTGGCAGGCAGGGTCTTCACCACTAGTGCCACCTGAGAAGCCCAACTAAATTAAATTACACTATGATGCATATATATATGGTACAACTAAGAAAACTGGGAAATTATAATCACAAAAGTCAGAACTGTGGTTATTTTAGGGGAAGGGAGAGGTATTGTAATTGGAGCACATAGGGGGAAGGAATGACTATGTTGTACTTACCAAGTGTGTTCACTTTGATAACCCATTCAACTGGATGCTAATGATTTGTGTACTTTTCTGCATATGCCTCTTTGTGCCTTCTGCAACAGAGTGTCAAAAGATTAAGAAGGGGAAATTAAATATATTCACTCTTAGCTCTATGGATTTTATAAGTTAGAAGCTGATCTTATTTAAATTCATGTCTTATAGTGAGGTCTCTGCAACACTGAGGGCATGTTGCATATGTTGGAAAAAAAGGTATGTTTACCACTTTTGAAGGCAATGGTTCCTCTGTGTGTAGCTGTAGCTACCTTTGTAGGTTCACCAAAGTGACATCTCATATATTATTGTGGCTAGCAAAGGGGTCACTAGCGATAAATGATTTCTAAAAATATTCTTAGAATATCAGCTTCCAGGTCCGTTTTATCATAATAAGAACATTTCTCTTTAATGGTAGTCAAAAAATAATTGATTTTTTTTCTTCTTTGAATTCAGTGGTATCAATAAAGCCCTTGATGCAAGGGCAATTGGAGTGAAGGTGTTTGAAGACTATGCAATGACATGGTATTGGATTCTCATGTAAGTGAAAACATAAGTGTTTCGTCTCCAGCCCATTCTGAGTTTATCTTTGTAGAATTTCTTTCATCAAATTCCCCATTCATATTCATGAATGAGAGATTGACTCAGATTTCAGTTCCTGCCAGTTTCTTTTTCAGACAGAGTGAAGAGCCCAAAATATTTGGAAATCTGCCCAATATTAGCAGAAAGTTATAAGAATGTAAATTTTAATTTTACTTATTAAATTACTAGTAAGAGTATTCATATATTTCAAGTCCCATGGGGCCTCACTGTGGTATGTGCGTGCCTTTCACCACGTATAACATTTGTCCTTCCCTTGATCTCCAAAGGATCATTCTTATTTTTTAACGCAGCCCTTCCACATAATGTTTGTTATCATCCTCATCAAACTCACTGTACTTATGAAAAGCTGAAAAAGAAAAATGAAGGGAGGAAGAGGTTTTAAATTTTCAGATATAAGATTTGCATTTCTTAAACATAAAGGAAAATGTGTGTACACAGGTACATGCGTGTGATATCCCTAAGGCTGTCATTACTATCTGGCTTTTTGTCACCTTCTTGTACCTTAAGTACCTTAAAGGCATCTATGATTCCCTAGTAATCAAAGAATAAACTGGAAACTTCTTCAGATACTTACAAGAACTCTTACAACCTATCCAAGTTACTTTCTCAGACTTATCTCCATCCATGTTTCTTGATTAACCCTATATTCTAAACACAGCAAATAGCACACCCATTCTCAGACCATCACACCCTTGTGTTTTTGCACATTCTATTCTCTTTCCTAGAATATCCTCCTTTGTGTCCTGGGAAACTTCATCTCATTATTTAAAATCAGCTTTTGTGTCACTTATGATATCTTTTTAACTTCCCTAGATATAATAAATTACTTGCACCTCTGTGTTCCTCATTCATTGTGTGTGTGTGTATATGTGTGTACATATATGTAAACACACATATCTATCTTCTATATAGCACCTACCATCTTGTATTTTATTTACCTGTCTCTTTCCCTCTGATAAACTATGAACTCTTAGTATGGTAACTATGTCTATCTTTTCTTTGTTTTCCAGAGTCCTAGTACGATTCTTGGACAGTAGCTGCTGCTGCTGCTGCTAAGTCACTTCAGTCGTGTCCAACTCTGTGCAACCCCATAGACGGCAGCCCACCAGGCACCGCCATCCCTGGGATTCTCCAGGCAAGAACAGTGAAGTGGGTTGCCATTTCCTCCTCCAATGCATGAAAGTGAAAAGTGAAAGTGAAGTCGCTCAGTCGTGTCCGACTCTTAGCGACCCCATGGACTGCAGCCTACCAGGCTCCTCCATCCATGGGATTTTCCAGGCAAGAGTACTGGAGTGGGGTGCCATTGCCTTAGATACATAGAAAATGTGGGTTTAAGAAACAGTTATAAAAGTACTAGGGGGATAAGATAGATATATTTAAGTAAGGTGCTTATAAAGTCAAAATTGTATTGTGTGTAAAATACTAGGGAGTAGTTTTTAGAGCTAGAGAAGGCGCTGGCACCCCACTCCTGTACTCTTGCCTAGAAAATCCCATGGACAGAGCAGCCTGGTAGGCTGCAGTCCATGGGGTCGCTAAGAGTCGGACACGACTGAGCGACTTCACTTTCACTTTTCACTTTCCTGCATTGGAGAAGGAAATGGCAACCCACTCCGGTGTTCTTGCCTGGAGAATCCCAGGGACGGTGGAGCCTGGTGGGCTGCCGGCTATGGGGTCGCACAGAGTCAGACACAATTGAAGCGACTTAGCAGCAGCAGCAGCAGCAGTTTTTAGAGCTATAAAACTAGATAGTTTTATGAAGTTTTACATTGTTATGCTTTGTCTTAAACAGAGTGATTATTTTCAGTGTGTATTTCAAGATATATCTCCATGGCAGAGATTGTAGTTTACACTTGATAGGAAACTGGTGCCCCTATTGTCAGACCTGAATATCACTAGATAATTTGTCTCTTCTTTATTTTGGCTTTTCTACTCTCACCTGAGTAAGGTATAATTTATAACAGATTCTCCTGTCCTCCTCACACACACTGAAATAGTCTCTACCCAGGGACTAAACACTAGAGCATAAACACCTCCCTTTATTATCAGTTCTTCTGTTCTCATCTGTTTCATACATATAAAGCCAAACACTGACATGCTGGGACTTAGTATACTCAGAATTTTTATGTGGGAATTAAAAACACAAGTAGTCAAGAACTATATTTTTTATTTTTCCCCTCTGATCTTGTTTTTAAAATTTTTATTTTATTTATTTTTATTTTTGGCTGTGCTGGGTCTTGGTTACTACACAGGCTTTTCTCTAGTTGCAGCAAGTGGGAGCTTCTCATTGCGGTGGCTTCTCTTGTTGCCGAGCGCAGGCTCTAGGGCAAGGGCTTCAGTAGTTGCAGTTCTGGGGCTCTGGAACACAGGCTCAATAGTTAATGGCACATGGAGTTGGCTGCTTCACAGCATGTGAGGTCTTCCCAGACCAGGGATTGAACCTGTGTCTCCTGTATTGACAGGAGGACTCTTTACCACTGAGCCACCAGGGAAGCCTCCACCCCCTGCCCCAATCTTTTTTTTAATAACCCTCTTGTCCTATGCCATAGAATAATTTTTCAATCACACTGCATATTTCAGCATTAAAGTATCTGTGGTTTGCTTCTAAATTAAAAGCCCAGGCTCTGTAAGACTGTGCACTGAGAAGGTACTCTGGTACATGCTGTCATCTATCCAGTGACAGTATTATTAATAGTTTCTTCTTAAAGATAACATCATGACCAACCTAGATAGCATATTGAAAAGCAGAGACATTACTTTGCCAAAAAAGGTCCAGCTAGTCAAGGCTATGGTTTTTCCAGTGGTATGTATGGATGTGAGAGTTGGACTGTGAAGAAGGCTGAGTGCCGAAGAGTTGATGCTTTTGAACTGTGGTGTTGGAGAAGACTCTTGAGAGTCCTTTGGACTGCAAGCAGATCCAACCAATCCATTCTGAAGGAGATCAGCCCTGGGATTTCTTTGGAAGGAATGATGCTAAAGCTGAAACTCCAGTACTCTGGCCACCTCATGCAAAGAGTTGACTCATTGGAAAAGACTCTGATGCTGGGAGGGATTGGGGGCAGGAGGAGAAGGGGATGACAGAGGATGAGATGGCTGGATGGCATCACTGACTCGATGGACGTGAGTCTCAGTGAACTCCAGGAGTTGGTGATGGACAGGGAGGCCTGGCGTGCTGCGATTCATGGGGTCGCAAAGAGTCGGACATGACTGAGCGACTGAACTGAACTGAACTGAACTGAAAGATAACATCTAAAGACAATAGGCTCGGTAACTGTGCCAGGCTGTCTGTTGCTATTTGGAAATGTGCAGATATCACCAGCAATGTTAGGTCTTAATAGAGGCATCAGCCAAATTTCCAATTTTAGTGAGTTGTCTTTGATGAAATCACTTAGAAAAATCCAATATGACTTTAACCTGGATATATAGTGAGGTTGGGAAGAAGTACCTCCAGTACTCAATCAAACCCCAGGAAGAAATTAAAACAAGGAAAATAGTCATGTTCTTGATTGCTTGATAAAGTCACATGGCCCAGGAGACACAGAGGCCTTATCCCGGCTCCAGATAATGGCCCACAGATCACTGGGGATCTGAAATAAGTGTCTGGTGATGTTAGACATCACAAATGATTAGAGATAATTAGACCAGAATGATAATGGCTACAAAATCATGGATTCAGGAACTGTGTAGGACAATTATTTAGCTTGTCTTTCTGCCCTAAGATTGTTTTCTTACTGCTAGTTATATCACATATGGTTTTCATTAGTGACCAGGTATCTAGAGCTGCAATAACGTCTCATGGATATGCTTTGTTGCTTATTACTTGGTGCATAAGTATGAAGGAAAAAAATAGGACTGCGGCAGATAGGAATTGTGATTTTTCCTGAAACAACTATGGACACAGAATTTGCATTTACCTAGGCACCAAAAATGATTCATTTATCAAGTTCTGATGATCCTATTGTTTCCCTTGAAAGTCTTAACAGAAAGAATTGCTTATACTTTTTAATGTCATAAATGTTTCTACAGTCAGATAAAATAATCGAGAATTATTTTGAATAGAAATAAGTGTTGTCTTGCTATGTTTGGTATGTTTAGCACACTGGCCCCCTATGTTTGTTGTGCCTTTTATCCTCCAGTGGCCTGACTATCGCCATGTTCCTCAGCTGGATGTTTGTGATGCTCCTGAGGTTCACAGCTGGATTGCTTTTCTGGATCTTCACCTTTGGTGTGATTGGAATCATAGCTTATGGTAGGTATCCACCCATCTTAAAATCACCAAATATCAAAATAATCTTTTTCTTTTCAGTTGCCATTGTCAATAACCAGAAAGCATTTTACTTCGAGTGAATTTAATCCTTCTTTACTGTCTTCCTAAAGGTGTTAAATTGAGAAAAATTACTTAATTCTGCATACAGTGTCTCTGTTACTTCTTTCTTCTTTATCCTGGTGGGGGTAAGTGCTATCAAAATATTCTTCTCTTTTTCTCTACAGTCTTTGATCTCATATCTCAAGAGTATTAAGGAGCAGGTGAAAAGAATCCCATTTAGGTTAATGAAAACTATTTCAGACAGTTTCTTTTAGTCTTTTTACTTTTTATCTGATCAAAGGCCCAGGTCTGCATAGTTATAGATGTGTGATCGATCTATTTTTCTCTTTCAACTTAGGACTTTTAATCCAGGTACTGTCACACACTTTAATAATTGGCCAGTACTCCATAATGGGCCATCACCCTCTAGAGGCAAGTATTCTGAATTACACTTATTGGATGGAGAGTTACTTTACTTCTAGGTTGAACTCTAATTATTAACTCAGTTCTGCCAAATGCAGTACAGGTGAAATCCGAACATTAAAAAAAGAATTGGGCTTCCCTGGTGCCTCAGATGGTAAAGAATCTGCCTACAATGCAGGAGACCTGGGTTTGATCCTTGAGTTGGGAAGATCCTCTGGAGAAGGAAATGGTTACCCATTCCAGTATTCTTGCCTGGAGAATTCTATGGACAGATGAGCCTGGTGGGCTACAGTCTACAGGGTCATAAAGAATCAGTGAACAGTATAGCACTTCTTCTCAGCCTTCTAATAAACATATGAGCCAGTATATGAATGTTTGAGAGGTTTCTATTCAAAAGAATGATTTTCCTACAACACCATTTACATCGACAATGAGACTTTTATAGTCACAGATACCAAAATAACACTATCTTGTTTCTGTCACCCAAAGAAGAAGAGCTTTACACATATCAGTATAAGAATGTAGAATACCCAAAATCTGTAGTTAGCTTGAGTTCCAGTCCTGTCTCCATAATGTAACTGGAGGACTTGGAAAAGTTTCTGAATGATTATCAACACAATAATGGTATCTCCATCATACCATTACTGTGAGAATTGAATGAGACAATGAATATAAAGCTCTTAGAACAGTCCCTGGAGAAGGCAATGGCGCCCCACTCCAGTACTCTTGCCTGGAAAATCCCATGGGTGGAGGAACCTGGTAGGCTGCAGTCCATGGGGTTGCGAAAAGTCGGACACGACTGAAGTGACTTAGCAGCAGAACAGTCCCTGGAACACAGTAGACACTCAGGATGTCTTGGGTTATTGTTATTATCGTGCTTGTTATCCTCACTGAGTTTCTCAACAGTTGTTTAGGTGACTCCATGTATCATTCCTTATCTGTTCATGCTGTGCAGCCGCCCATGAACCTCATGAAGGAACATAAGAATTGCTGTCTCCTAATCTGAAACTCCCAAGAAAACTTTTTGTCAAAAAGCCTTTGTTTTCTTGCTCGGAGCTCAAAGTATCCCCTGCCCTTTTCTGTCTTAGAGTTTGGGCATGTGAACAATTCTCATTGATTATAAAAAATTAAGAGTTACATAGGGGATAGCCATATAATGCCATGGTTATAAATATGTATTTGGAATTTGGAAAAAGCACAGTTCTCTGCAAGTACATAGTTCTGTATTTCATAGTTTCCTCAACTGTATAACAGGAATCTCTGAGTGTTAAATAAACAATGTATATAAAGTACTTAGAGAGCCGCCATAATAATTGTTCAATAAATGGTATTTATTGTTTTATTATTATGCAGGAATATTATTAAGGAAAGAGGACTTGAAGCCCAGGGAACATACTTTTTAACGACAAACACACACTAGGACAGGAATGAGATAGGAACAGAAAAATAAATTGGAAAATTACTGCTGAGACTTTCACATCCACCAGTGTGAAGGAACTAAATAATCTGAAGGGTCCTTTTGCTATGAAATGATGGCATATTATATTGTATTGTTTTATTTAGTTTTTTCATGAGCTTATTAGAAATGAAGTATCCCAGAAAGCAAAACCATTTTCAACCCACAAGCTAAAAAGTGGGGAACTGAGCAGGAGGCTCATGTGAGATTATGGGTAGATCATACCAGTGCTACAATCAGGAGACTCAGAGCCAGCAGAGGAGTAGAGGGTCAGGCCTGAAACTCCTGGGGTAGGTGCTGGATCCTGGAAAACGCATAAAGTGACCCTAGTTTGGTAGTACCCTTTGGTTGCCAATAGAAATAAATATGAATCCTCTCTAGATGGAAGCACCTTCAATTCAGATCACCAGGTTTCAACAGATTAAAATGAACAATGTATGAGTTGCAATCAAAGATTTCCAAACATGTATGGAAATGGTCTTTTGCAAGAAACAAAACAAACGACAAGCCTCAGATTGAGGTCGCTAAGAGATTCAGAAATGGACTGATACAGAACATGAATTAATGTTTAAGAATTAAAAATACAACTAAAAAATAAGAAATCATCAAAAATATTTAGGCATACATGAAGATGAATCAAATAGAACTTTTCAAAACAAAGCAATAAAGTGTTATATTCAAAATTAAATAAGTTAAATAGTAAAATAGATAATTAATGAACTGAAAGATGAAACTCTGAATTAATTACCCAAAATACAGCAGAACATGAACAAAGGACAAAATATGATTCTGTACTTAAGAGAGATAGAGAATAGATTGAGAAGGGCCCAACATGTATCAGCATATTTGAAAGGTATTGACTGAGAATTTTCTAGAACTGATGAAAGATATAAATTCAAAGATACAGGAAGCTCTACCAAGAAGAATAAGGGAAATGACATCCATATCTAGTCGTACATTTTCCCATTTATTCATTCAACAAATATCAGTTGTGCAGCTGCTATGTATAGGCACTATTCTAGGCTCTTGAGAAAGAACAGTAAACAAAAAGACAGAAGTTCTTACTCTTTTGATGCTCATAACCTAAGCGAATTATCTATTAGAAGGTGATACTTGCCACAGAAAAAAGAAATAATGGACACTGAAGGGGGATTGAGAGTATCATGGTAGGGCAAGGAGTACAAATTGCAGTATTAGTAGAGGAGGCATTTTTGAGAGGAGATCCAAGAAAACACTTGAAGGAGAAAATGGGATTAGCCCCTGGAGATACAGAAGAAGTTCCAGACAGTAAGTACAGTTAGAGCAAAGTCTTAAAGATGGGAGCATGTTGAAGAAATGGTTAGAATGCTTACATGGATGAGTGTACCAAATAAACAGGAGATTAGGAGATATGGACTTTCTGGAGGGCCAGAGACTTAGATTTTTTACTCTGAGTGAAGTAGGGAGAAAAAGTAGGGTTTTGAGCAGAGGAGAGATGTGAAATGATCATGACTTTAGTCCCTGGTGGCTCAGACAGTAAAGAATCTGCCTGCAAGGAGACTTGGGCTCAATCCCTGGGTCAGGAAGATTCCCTGGAGAAGGAAATAGCAACCCATTCCAGTATTCTTGCCTGGAGAATCCCTTGGATGGAGGAGCCTGGCAGGCTTCAGTCCACACAGAATTGGATACAACTAAAGAAAAACCTCTATTTCTGCTTTATTGACTATGCCAAAGCCTTCGACTGTGTAGATCACAATAAACTGTGGAAAATTCTGAAAGAGATGGGAATCCCAGACAACCTGATCTGCCTCTTGAGAAATTTGTATGCAGATCAGGAAGCAACAGTTAGAACTGGACATGGAACAACAGACTGGTTCCAAATAGGAAAAGGAGTTCGTCAAGGCTGTATATTGTCACCCTGTTTATTTAACTTCTATGCAGAGTACATCATGAGAAACGCTGGACTGGAAGAAACACAAGCTGGAATCAAGATTGCCGGGAAAAATATCAATAACCTCAGATATGCAGATGACACCACCCTTATGGCAGAAAGTGAAGAGGAACTAAAACGCCTCTTAATGAAAGTGAAAGTGGAGAGTGAAAAAGTTGGCTTAAAGCTCAACATTCAGAAAATGAAGATCATGGCATCCGGTCCCACCACTTCATGGGAAATAGATGGGGAAACAGTGGAAACAGTGTCAGACTTTATTTTTCTGGGCTCCAAAATCACTGCAGATGGTGACTGCAGCCATGAAATTAAAAGACACTTACTCCTTGGAAGGAAAGTTATGACCAACCTAGATAGCATATTCGAAAGCAGAGACATTACTTTGCCAACAAAGGTCCGGCTAGTCAAGGCTATGGTTTTTCCTGTGGTCATGTATGGATGTGAGAGTTGGACTATGAAGAAAGCTGAGCACCGAAGAATTGATGCTTTTGAACTGTGGTGTTGGAGAAGACTCTTGAGAATCCCTTGGACTGCAAGGAGATCCAACCAGTCCATTCTGAAGGAGATCAGCCCTGGGATTTCTTTGGAAGGAATGATGCTAAAGCTGAAACTCCAGTACTTTGGCCACCTCATGCGAAGAGTTGACTTATTGGAAAAGACTCTGATGCTGGGAGGGATTGGGGGCAGGAGGAGAAGGGGACGACAGAGGATGAGATGGCTGGATGGCATCACTGACTCAATGGACGTGAGTCTCAGTGAACTCCGGGAGTTGGTGATGGATAGGGAGGCCTCACCTGCTGCGATTCATGGGGTCGCAAAGAGTCAGACACGATTGAGCAACTGATCTGATCTGATCTGATCTGAAAGTGACTTAGCACGCACACATAAGATAGGAAAGGTGTGAGTGGAGCAAGCTTGGTTTAGAAAGGGGATTGATCAGAAGTGTAATTTTGAATATGTGGAGTTTGAGATATATATTAGGCATTAAGATGGAGATGTCACATAGGCAGTTGAATGTACAGAGTTAGAAAGAGATAGTTAGCCTAAATAAATATATTTAGGAATCAGGATTATTAGAGCCATGAGAATGGCTGACATCACCAAGAAATTAGGTGTAGGTAGAGGTGTGGACCAAAGACTGAGTTCAGAGGCCCTGCAACATTAAGAGGTCAGAGAGAAGAGAATGGAACAGCAAAGACAACTGAGGAGAAATGGGTCTTCTTTGAAAACTAAAAGGATGTGATGTTATAGAAGCCAAGTTTAAAAAAAAAAAATGGAGGGGGTGATAAACCATGTCAAATGAGGCAGATAGGTCAAGAAAGATAAGAACTGAGAATAGACTTTAGATACATAAATATGGCAAGATCAGTGGTAATCTGATTAGGGTAGTTTTGGTATCATAATGAGGAAGAAAAGCCTAATTAGAGTGGATTGAGGGAAGACTGGAGGAGAAGAATTATAGACAGACAATATACATGGCTATTTGGGAGAGTTTTATTGCAACGAGGGACAAGAAATCAGGCAGTGAATAGGGATAAGACTGTCAAAAGTAGACTTTCTTTTGTTTTACTCTTTAAGGTGAAAGAAAGGAAAATATGTTTGTATATTGTTTGGAATGATACATTAGAGAGCAAGAAATTAATGATTGTGAAAGTTCAGAATACCAAAGACAAAATATTTTAAAAACGATCAGAGAGAAAAGACAGATTGCCTACAAAGGAACAGTTAAGCTGAAGAAGACTTTTTGACAGCAACAAAAGGAGCAAAATAATACCTTCAAAGAGCTAAGGAAAAAATAATGGTCAGCCTACAGCTGTACACTCAGCAAAACTATCTTTCAAGAATGAGAGTAACATTGAAGATATTTTAAGATAAGTAAAAACTAGAGTTTACAAGTAGACATATATTAATACTAAAGGAGTGCCTACTTCTAGAGGGAAAAATGATTCAGCAAAAATGTATGAGATGCAAGAATGAATGGTGAGCAAAGAAAATTAATTGGTAAATGTGTAGGTAGGGCTTCCCTGGTGACTCAGACAGTAAAGAATTCCCCTGCAATGCAGGAGACCTGGGTTCAATCCCTGGGTTGGGAAGATCCCCTGGAG
The DNA here is from genome assembly GCF_002263795.3 of Bos taurus. Lineage (NCBI taxonomy): Eukaryota > Metazoa > Chordata > Mammalia > Artiodactyla > Bovidae > Bos > Bos taurus. Next base: position 69,554,473 of record NC_037330.1, read on the forward strand.
GAGGGCATGGCAACCCACTCCAGGATTCTTGCCTAGAAAATCCCCATGGGCAGACGTGCCTGGCAGGCTATAGTCTGTGAGGGGTCACAAAGAGTTGGACATGACTGAGGGACTATCAGCACAGCACAGAACTTAAGAAACTTTGTACAAAATAATAATAATATTCAATTTTTTAAGGTATAACTGTATATAAGTAAAATACAGAGAAATAATCAGACTGGAATGATTATTGAATAATATAAGGTTCTTATATTTCCTGAGTTGACTTTAGACTTGGTTAGTAAGTACACAGTCAATTTTCAAGAGTAATTTATTATAAAAATATAGTAGATATCTCTAAACCAGTAAAGGGGGAAAACAATTAAGTTAACAAACAAAAACTGATCGGTTTTTAAAGAGCAAGAATTGGAAGTGTTGATACAAAGTAGAACAGGAAATACAAAAACAAAGAAGGTTGAAACAAAAGTAAATATAACAATACCTTAAATATATTAAGCTCACCAATTAAATATATTAAGCTCATCAATTAGAATACAGAGATTATCAGGTCAGATTAAAATATAAACATACAAATTGGAGCTGTGTTCTTTACAGAAGTTACAAAAGCATAAGGAAATTGGAAGTTTGAAAGTGAAGGGATACAGAAAATACTGTATTCCTATGTATCTTCCCAGAGATACTTTATGTATGCATAAGAAAATACATATATTATTTTTACTTCTTATATGAATTATAGAATATTTTATATAATTTTTATAATTTTATATTTTTTTACTTTTTTCATTTAACAAAGCATCTAGTGATCATTCACTATCACTAGAGACTTTCTCCTCTATATGGAAATACGGTATTCTACTGTGCAAATATACTATAATATTTTTAACCAGTCATTACTGATGGACATTAAAGTTGTTTCTAATTAAAAGGACATTTAAAATTGGGTGTTGCCATGGTCATCCAAAAAAATACTGAAAAAATTTATATTGCATATGATAGCACATTTAGACTGTTGGATACACATAAAATAGTTAATGTGTAAATAGGAATCTTTCATTTGTAAAAATGACCATGCTAATCAATTTCATGTAGATGTGTGCTTATATTTCAGAAAATAACATTTTATATTAGTCTACTTTTCTCTCTTTTTCAAGGAATATGGCGCTGTTACCTAGAATACAGCCGTCTTCAGGAACAGCCAAGTTCTCGCTTAAATGCATATACCATTGGGATTCAGACTGACATAAGCATGTACTTTCGCCTGAAACAAACATGGTTCGCACTTAGTGAGTGGATTTTAAAATTTTGCTTTGTTAAAATTGTAATAACCAGAAAGCATTTTTTGTCTAAAGAAAACTTGTGTTGGTATAACTTGTTAAATACATCTATTGGTAACATCATTAAAATAAGTATCTATAATACTACTAGCCATAGTAAATGGAAAGTCATTGAGGGGAATTTATTATATAATCTAAGAAAATGTTACTGTACAATGATCTCAAGCTATTTGCCTTCAACTTAACATGAGTTGGATATAGGCGTTTATAGCCATTAATCTAATATCTAAGAAATGAATTTTAAAAGGAAAAAATGCTTGATATTTCAAACTTGCATTTAAAAACAGAAAAAGAAAAAAGAAAATGAAGAAACAAGTTTTTCATGGCAGGACTTTTAAATTTCTTTTTATAGAATTCGAATAATAAGTAATTTTTACAAATTTACAATTTTTAGTGTTTATTTAGATTGAGTTAGTTAAGGGTAATAGTAACAGAATTTTGAAAGGTAGGTGATTTCAAAAATGACTTTAATAGTTTTTATTATACTATTCCTTGTTCTTTACAGGGATTCATGTTCTTTAATCAATATTTAAAAAATGATCTCTAATTACATGGTGCTTTAAAAAAAAATTCATCTTCCTATATTGTTGAAGTTAGAGAGCCAGACAAGTTTGAGGAAGCCTGGTAAGGAGCCCAGACAGCCTAAGAGGAGGGCAGTTATCTTGGAGAGCATCATGATTCCAGAATGGATCCCTTAACATAAATCTGAAAACTTAATTTTGCCACTTCACCCAGAAGTCATTTGGGTGGCTTTCAGAGACAGGCTCGCAGCATGTCACCAGAGTGCCATTGTATTTGTTTACACTATTAGGATACTCTCTCGGAACGCAGACATATCCCACCTAGGACACTGCTTTCCTGGGCACAATGCACATGGGGAATAAGATTACTAATGAGAAAGTTTTTTTAGCAGAGACCCTTGGATAGTCTTGAGAGGTGTTTTCTTCAGGCTCATGCCAAGCTGGATGACCTACCCCGGCTGCACAGAAGCCCCCACCAGATTCCTGTGTCTGCCATATTCAGTGTTTCTCTGTTCCTTGGATAGTGCTAACTCAAAATGCCAAATTCTTGCTCTTTGGGTTCCCATTTCTAGCTCTCATGCAGCTAATTCCTTTCAATAATATAACACATTAGTTTTTTCAAATATGTTTCAGAAGAACTTCATTGATAGCCATTTCTTTTTTTTTTTTTTTTACTATAAAAATCAAGCATCTTGGGACTTATATCCTCATCCCTTTTCCTGAATTTGAGTGATTCTATATCCCTCAGCAGTCCACGTACTGTTACCTATCATTTCTGAAGATGACAAATCTCATCCATTATGTATTGAAACCTATAGTTTTACTCTCAGATGGATGTTAGTTACAGGTTCTATGGTCATCCCATTGCTGTCTTTTAAGGATCTTCAACACAAAATCATTGAGATGATTAGAATCTGCCGTTGGAAAAGTTAAGAGAGGTACTTTGAGGAAAATGCAGAGCTTGCTTTTATTTTCAAGTCTAGGAATACTTATCTTTCCTCAAATGAGTATTGACTTTCATAATCCATTATGAAATAATATCAGATGTTATTTGCTCTGTGCTTATAATTCTCAGCTCCAGTGACAAGGGTATACACGTGAAATTATACTTACTGACAGAAACACTAAGAACATGTGGAGTAATGCACATAAAAATTATCATTTTATGAGTCTTGGATTGTATTAGAAGATGGTTCTATTCTCACTTCTATTAATTATCCCAACCTCCTTGATAAAGTTAGATTTATACCAGCTTCTCTGCAGAGTCTCAGAAAATATGTTTCTATTGTTTGCTCTTATTTAAACAAAAGGAGGGAATATATAAATTCAAAAGGGTGCTAAATTTCTTTAATATAACCATTTAAAATAATATAATTTTGTAAAAGTACAAATTTAATATGCAATGTTCTTTTACAATGCAATTTTGGAACATAAAGTGACTGACACAGTTTATATTCTTAAGTTTATCCAAAGACAATAATGATTTTAGCTTAATATGGCTATACTCCACAGTTTTGGGCTCAGTGTAGCTTTAAAAGAATCAGTTATGCATAAAAACATAAATACACAGTTGAAATAAAAGAAGATGTAGCAGGGAGATGTTACATTACTGAGAACCTCCCACATCTCTGGGTTAACTGGTTACTCCTCACTTGGAAATACTAACTGAGGTATGATAAACATCTGAATCTTAGTGGTATAACAATAGAATAAAATGAGTGTCCTATGATTGGAAGTGTTCAGACATGAGCAGAATAGCTAATAGGAATGTTGTAGAGTGGATCCTTTCATGGGTAGGAATTTAACTTTTCATTAAGTTTCTTTCATGATTTCAGAATCTCTTATTAGCTGTACTATATTCCTTAATTTAGACTCCACGTCTTTTCACTTTTTAACATCTTTGAGGTCAGGATGCAGTTTATAATCAATAGACAGACATTTAATAAAGGATATTTTACTTTTCCTCAAAGGTCATTACTAAATTAAAGGTATGTTGTAGAATTGAGGAATATAATAATTAGGGCTGTTTGGCTTCAAGTAAAAACAAACAAAGCTGGAGGCAAGGCAGAGGCATTTATTCTAAGAACAGAGAAGTGTCTCACCAAACTCAGAATAGCAGAAAAGCAGCTGGACTTCCAAGTGGACCTGGATCTAGGAAACAAAAAGCCAAAATGGAGCCAAGCTTTCCTCTTTCTCTTTCTTTACACTTGTACACTTTATTCTTTCTTCCCAGGTTCACTTGCTTTACATAAATGTGGTTTTGACACAGTTAATGTGTATAACTCTTAGTTCAAGAGGCATACAAACGTCAATTCAAAACTAAACTAGACCTAAAGGAGTGGATTGAGGGGTGAGAGAGGCTCATGAGGGAGGGGTTATATGTATACTTACAGTGATTCATGATGTTGTACAGCAGGAAAAAAAAAAAAAAACACTGAACTACATTCCCTTAATTCTAACTCTCAGACTTTTATTACACAGCTTGGGTTGGCATTACACTCTGATTTTATCAAGGTAGTCATGATGGGTGGGCTCACAAACTAAAAATGTGGTATCCCAGAACCCCACCCTGTCCATCAGCAAGATCAATTAAGAGGCATTGTGAGCCTGGCAGCAGCTCAAAAACTTTGTTCTGTAATGATTCTCTTACTCAAGGAAGTTTACAACTGAAAACATCTAAAATAGAGTTGTCTAAAGCAGCCCTTCCTTTTCTTCTATGCCTATTTTCTCATTTCTACAAGTGGTGTGAAATGTTTCCATAGATAAGATGAAGCCTGTCCAACACAGTTGTTTAAATTCTAGCTAAAAGTTTTAATCCAGAATTGTTTTTAAAGCATTTCTCAGAGTTTTAAAAGTGAATTTCTAAAACTGGCATCTTTGGAGAGGTAGCACTGCTTAAATTATGAAGTGTCAGAGCTGGCAGAAATCATCACGAAGATCAGTCTGATGTTTGCACAGAAAGTTTGCTCTTTGGTTTGATTTGCATTGCACACTAATATTTTTTTCCTGTTTAAAGTGATAATACTCTGCCTCCTTGAATTGTTCATCATCCTCATGCTGATCTTCCTCAGGAACCGAATCCGTATCTCCATCGCCCTGCTGAAGGAGGGGAGCAAGTAAGGCCTTGATGGAGAGACTCGCATAATGTATATCCGTCTTTCATATCAGTCACTGCTTATTTGTAGATGCCCCAGACTCTTTTCCCTTTAAGATGGCTTGTTAAATCTGCTTTCCATTCAAGAAAACTTGTTTAAGTTCAGACTTTGCCACATATTAAAAAGTTCACAATAACAAGTCTTTCAAAATCCCCAAACATCAATTATCTTAGAGCAAAATAAAGCTAAAATCTGTGTAGTCTGTGCACTAGCACGTTTTTTAAAACACCAAATATATGTTAGGAGGATAGCTTATGTGAAAGTAAGTGACAGAGTGCCAATAAAAGTTAGTTATATTATATGTTGTATCACTCCCATACTGAGTCGTATGTTAATACTGATGGTTGAGATCATTTGCAGAACTGTAGATCACTGTAATTCTGTAAAGTCAATTATGTGCTCTTGCTAGTTTTGTATAAGTAACAAAATTTGCCAGTAGACAGAGTAATTGGTCTTAGCAGCACCAGACTATAGGTTTTTGTATCTACAGCTCTCAATTCAAGAACATTGTATACCCAGAGTCATTTTTATTTTAAAATGCTACAAAATAAACACAATTTTTCATAAAATTCATGCTGTGAGGTAATAACACCTACAGTTTCTAAACTATTCCAAAAGGTCACCTGAAGATAATACATTAAACTTTTGAGTAATGCATGGAAACAACAAAGAAAGTATTACTAAAAGCCAACAGATCATGTTCTTTGTTAAGAACAATGGAAACTGGGTTGTTAATGACCAAGGACCAAATTATTTTAAATAGTCTTTAAGGATTGTTTTAACAAAATCGTCATCTATAATAATAATAGTGCCACCTAGAGCCAGTGTTTGAAATAGTTAACAAGCAGTTTGCTAAATTAAATCTGTCCTTTCCACAATAACTGAAGCCCTATCATTAGCCACTGAAAGCTACTGATTTGTTGCGTTATTCCTTAAATAATATGATATTGTACAATTCACTTATCCAACTGCTATGCCTCTAAATGTGTGTGTGTGTGCATGTGCGTGTTAAAGAGTAGTTACTACTGTGACAGATTAAAGATTTTTTTTTTTTTTTCAAAGGAAAATAAGAGCTGGAATAAATTGGTGTGAGAATACAGGGTAATCATAGGGATGCCCAGTATTTCACTCACATCAGTGTCTGGAGGAAAGAGAGAATAGCATAGTCTAAATAGTGAGGTGGAGAAGGTAACAAATAAAAAAACAAATCTAAAATGTGTCAGTGTGGGAATTCCCTAGCGGTCCAGTGGTTAGGGCTCTGCACTTCCACTGTAGCGGGCAAGGGTTCCATCAGCTGGTCCAGGAACTAAGATTATGCATGCCCCATGGCGTGACTGAAGAAAAAAATGTGTCAATGCATTAGGAGTGGAAATAGTTCTATTGTAGTTCTCAGTGGCTATATCAAACAACATAGAGTTAATTTAGTGTCATATGCTAAAAAATTATTCAAAAGTAGTAATAGAGTAACTAGGATGTGAATATTTTAGAAAGCATATCTTGGGAAATATCAAAATAATCATTTATCCTGGAAAATGAAAGAGTTACTTGAAGGGTTGCTGTATGGAAAAGGTGGTCATTTCTTTTCCAGAAGGTAGTGGATGTGAATTACATCAGAAGAAGAACTTCCTAATACTTTGGTTGTTAAGAAAATAGAATAAGCTGTGTCATATGAGACTAAGGAACATGTTCTGAAGACAGTTCAAAAGGGATTCTTAAATTAGAGATGGATTCTCACATTTGACCAAATGATTGTCAAGATCCTCTGCAATTTTAAATGTCTAAACAAAAGAGAGAAATACCATGATTATAATGCATGAAGTCTTTCTGAGTTAGACAGAAATAACCAAAGAGGAGAAGGTTTGGAGAACTTTTGGCAGGAATCAAACATGAGCACTGAAAGAATGCTATTAACTTAATAAATAAATATAAATTAAAACAACTATGAATACACCAGCAAAAAAGAGTCAATGGTTGTTACCACTGTTCTTTGAATGAATTCAGTCTAATTCTAAAAGATGAAATTTTAATTGAGAAATTGTAACTGTATCATTTTGAATTTCAACTATTTGTTTTATTTCAGAGCCATTGGATACCTCCCTAGTACTTTAATTTATCCAGCTTTAACTTTCTTTTTCCTCTCAGTCTGCATTTCCTACTGGGCTGTGGTAGCACTGTATCCTTTGTTAACTGACTTCTTTAAACCTCAGGTCCATACTATGACTCAGAAACTGGGAGTTGATATACCTTTCCATCCTGGAAAGACTAGAAACATCCTAAAGATATAATTGCAATGATGATGATGATGATGGTGATGACTGCTAAGCTCTAAAAAAGTGAACCAACTGAATTTCCCCTCAAATAGGTCATATGGTAGATTTTATTTTATCTTCACATATGATACTTCTCCTTTGCAATACCTAAAAAGAAAAAAAAAAAAAACTCTTTTATTTTTTGCTTTTAAGGGGCTACTCCTTGTAGCTGACCCATGTTATATTATTCTGGGTCTTAAAATGAATGAATTATTAGATTATAAGTTTTTTGAAATTAGTCTTTCAGTACCCTTTTGGGTTATTCACACATTATTTTCTTGTCCATTTATTTTCAATCTGCCAGCAAATAATTTAACCTTAATAGAGTTCACTCAGTTACTTGGCTACATCAGGGGCACCTATATACAAAGTCATAGCCCCACAGGGGCACTGTGAACATGAAAATAAAACCTGTGACCCAGTGGTAAGTAAAAGAAACTCTTTTATTTACTTTAATAAAGAACTCTACTACATTTCATCCAACCACTGTTGTAGGAATAATCCTGTAATAGGGACCCTGTGCACTGATGAGGATCACTGTAAAGAAGGGGAGAGTGAGTCAGGTGTTAACTGAAAAGCACTGAAAAGAGTGGGCAGAACAGAGAGAAAACACCGCTGTTGCCTGAGCTCACTTGTCGTGTCATACACCTAAGAAGCATGTACAGTCAACAACCACACTAATAAATGTAAAATTGTAGTGCATGCAGACTAATGAACGTGTGATGGTAAAATGAGATATTTTTCCATAGCTCAAGAAAGAACTGTATAAAGTGGTGTTATAGAAAATAGAAATAACAGCAGAAGCTAATAGAAGAGCAGGACAAGCAGTTGGGGGCTACACAAGGGAAGGCAGGGAAGGCATTGTCTTGGAATAGTATTATCATATTATCCTTGTTGGTTTCTTTTTTCTGAGTGCAGGGTTTTAATACAACTGAAATTGCCAAAGCTTGCCCTGGGGCTCAGTGTCATTTTGCTTTCTATGGTGGAAAGAGCCTGTATCATCAATACATCACTACCTTCCAGTTACTCAATCTATTCGTCTTTCTCTGGCTTATAAACTTTGTCATTGCATTGGGTCAGTGTGCCCTTGCTGGTGCCTTTGCTTCTTATTATTGGGCCTTGAAAAAACCTGATGACATCCCACCCTATCCACTTTTTACTGCATTTGGACGAGCCATAAGGTGAGTTTCACATTGAACACTACATCTATCTTCCCAGTTATGTTTAGTGTGCTTATAATTCAAGTGGCAAAGTACTTGAGGTCAAAGGTATAATTCAAGATTCATGAATGTCCATTGGCTTTGTTTGATTTTATAGCCATCATTTTATTTTTAACCCCTACCCAGGCCAATCCTTCTAAAAGGTTACTGGAGTGAAGAAGTAGGGGAGGTCACTAAATTAAAGATTAAGGATGAACTTGTCTTTCTTCATTGCTCAGCTCAAACATAAAATTAATATAAAATGATAGGCTATTGGTATCATTTTTGTAGATGAAGTACAAACTGGATATATATGGTTTAAAGGCCTCTATGGAGACCTTTGTCAATCTGAATAAGAGAGTAGAAGTTCTTTTCTATCAACCCTTTTACCAATAAAAATCAACTAACATCCTTTTAGTTCTTAGTAAAAATATTTTAACCTTTATTCTCATTTTATCTTTGTCCAGATATCACACAGGATCCCTAGCATTTGGATCTTTAATTCTTGCAATAATTCAAATGTTCAGATTAATCCTAGAATACCTGGACAAACGTCTTCAAGGTAAGATTCCAGAATTCATCTTTTCTCAGACTTCCTGACTTCTGTGCATAGAGTAGACTGGATCAGGGGTTGGGGGAACATAATGACTGTAACTTGGATACAGTAATAGGGATGGATGTGGTCAGACTGGGAAGATGTTTAGAAGGAAAAGCCAACAGGACTTGTTGAGGGATTGAATATGGTGGGGGTGGGGATAGGAGCAGTGGTAAAGAAAAGAGAAAAAGCGTGTGATACTGAAAACCACTCAGTTGTGTCTGACTCTTTGTGACCCCATGGACTGTAGCCTACCAGGCTCCTCTGTCCATGGGATTCTCCAGGCAAGAATACTGGAGTGGGTTGCCATTTCCTTCTCCAAAAGTGTATGATGTTACTTACTAAATTATGGAAGCCAGAAGGAACACAATTCAAAGAAGAGATTAAAATTTGTGTTTTTGACAGGTTACTATTGAGAAGCATGGTGGGGATGTCAGGCAGTTCTAAGTCTAGAGCTCAAGACAGCACAGGCTTAAACTATGAATTGTGGATGTCATTTGCTCATACATGACACATATAGTTTACAAAAACATAAGCTGTTTAGAATGTACTTTAAAAGATCTTATTATTAATTGTCAAAATCTTGAAACAGAACAACAAAGTTGGAAAACATACAGTCCTGATTTCAAAACTAAATACAAACCTACAGTAATCAACACAGCGTGGCCCTGGTGTAACGATGGACACACAGATCCGAGACAGACTAGAGAGCCCTGAAATAAACTGGTATAACGACGGACACACAGATCCGAGACAGACTAGAGAGCCCCGAAATAAACTGTTGTAACGATGGACACACAGATCCGAGACAGACTAGAAAGCCCCGAAATAAACGTTCACGAAAAGACTACTCAATGTGGGAGTCTCTTTCAACTAATGCTACAAAACTGGGTATCTCCATGCAAAAGAATGAACCCTTGCCTTACACCACATACATGAATTAACTCAAAATGGATCAAAGACAAACATAAAAGCCAAAACTATAATAGAAGTCTCAGAAGAAAGCATAGGAATAAATCTTCTTAACATTGGATTTAATGATGATTTCTTAGATATGATACTAAAAACACAGGGAACAAAAGAAAAAACAGATAAATTACACTTCATCAATATTTTTTAAATGCCTGTACATCAAAGGACACTATCCAGAAAGATATCCCCACAGAATGGGAGAAAATACTTGCAAGTCATATACCAGATAAGCAACTAATATTTAGAATGTATAAATTACTCCTACAATTCAAAAATAAACAGCCTAATTCAATATGGGCAAAGGATTTTTTTAAGTAAATTTTTTTCAGCTTGAGGTATAACTGACAAATAAAATTGTATTTTTTAAGTGTACAAATGATGATTTAATGGATATATACATTGTGAAAGGATCCCCACATTTAAGGTGGGACATTTTTTCCTTTTTTTGGTGAGGATGCTTAGGTTCTACTCTCCTAGAAAATTTCAATATACAATACAGTATTATCAACTGTAGTCATGTTTTACATTATATCCTAAAACTTTATTCATGTTTTAGCTAAAAGTTTACCAGCCTCTCCCAATTTCTTCCATGCCCAGCATGTGATAACCACCATTCTATTCAGTTTATATGCATTATAATCTTTCCCCCATGTATAAGCAATACCATGCATATTTGTTTTTGTCTGGCTTACCTCTCTTAGCATAATGCTCTTCAGGTTCATCCATGTTATTGCAAAGGTAAGATTTCTTTTTTATGGCTGAACAATATTCCATCATGTATATATACTATACTTTATTGATTGATGTACCTAATAAACTAAGATCATGGCATCCAGTCCCATCAGTTCATGGCAGATAGATGGGGAAACAGTGGAAACAGTGTCAGACTTTATTTTGGGGGGCTCCAGAATCACTGCAAATGGTGATTGCAGCCATGAAATTAAAAGATGCTTACTCCTTGGAAGGAAAGTTACGACCAAGCTAGACAGCATATTAAAAAGCAGAGACATTACTTGGTCAATGAAGGTCCATCTAGTCAAGGCTATGGTTTTTCTAGTAGTCATGTATGGATGTGAGAGTTGGACTATAAAGAAAGCTGAGTGCCAAAAAACTGATGCTTTAGAACTGTGGTTTTGGAGAAGATTCTTGAGAGTCCCTTGGGCTGCAAGGACATCCATCCAGTCCATCCTAAAGGAGATCAGTCCTGAATATTCATTGGAAGGACTGATGCTGAAGCTGAAACTCCAATAATTTGGCCACCTGATGCAAAGAACTGACTCATTTGAAAAGACCCTGATGCTGGGAAAGACTGAAGGCAGGAGGAGAAGGGATGACAGAGGATGAGATGGTTGAATGGCATCACTGATTCAATGGACATGAGTTTGAGTGGACTCTGGGAGTTGATGATGGACAGGGAGGCCTGGAGTGCTGCAGTCCATTGGGCGCAGAGAGTTGGACATGACTGAGAGACTGAACTGAACTGAACTGAATGAGCTTTGTGCCTTGTTTCAGCTTTTGGCTTAAAGTCTATTTTGACTGATACAAATATAGGTACACCTGACTTCTTTTGGCTTCCATTTTCATGGAAAAATCTTTTTCTAATATTTCACTTTTGGTCTAAGTATGTCTTTAAAGGTGAAATGAGGCTCCTGTAAGTAGCATATACTTGAATCTTTTTAAAAATTTTCATTTAGTCACTCTGTCTTTTGATTGGAAAATTTAGTTCATTTACAATAATTACAGTTGTAATTATTGAAAGTTATAGACTTATTTCTATCTTGTTAACTGTTTTCTGGCTGTTTTAAAGTTTTTTGTTTTTTCTTCTCTTTCTTTGTGATTTTATCATTTTATAAGTGGTATCTTTTGATTCCTTTCTTGTATCTATTTTGTGGTTATCGTAAGGCTTATGTAAAATATATTATAGTTATAATAACTAAAGGAGAAGGAAATAGCAACCCACTCCAGTATTCTTGCCTGGAAAATTCCATGGACAGAGGAACCTGGAGGGCTACAGTCTATGGGATTACAAAGAGTCAGCCACGACTGAGCACATCAGCAGTATAATAACTAAATACCTTATAGTTAAAATATCTTGTAGCTGATAACAAGTGAATTAGTAATGCATACAAAAACTCTACCTTTTTATATCCCCTATGCACATATATTTTATGCTACAATGTTTTTGGTATCACAATTTACATATTTTTATGTTGTGGATCCACTAACAAGTTATTTAGTTATACATAAAAAAGTCCTTTTAATACTTTGTCTTTAACCTTTATACTATAGTTCTAAGTGATTTACCTACTACCATTAAAATTGTAGAGCATTTTGAATTTAAGTTTATATTTACTTTACTGTGAGTTTTATGCTTTCATATATTTTCATGTTACTAATTAGCATCCTTTTGTTTCAGCTTAAAGAACTCCCTTTAATATTTCTTGTAAGGCTATTCTGCTGGTGATGAACTCTTAGCTTTTATTTGTCTGGAAAACTCTTACCTCTCCTTCAATATTGAAGGATAACTTTGCCACATAGATAGTTTCTTGGTTGGCAGATTTTCCTTTCAACACTTTTAATATATTATTCAACTTCATTCTGGCCTGCAAAGTTTCTGCTGAAAAATATGCTTGTATTCTTATGGGGATTTCCTTGTATATAAGAAGTTCCTTCTTTCCTGCTGCCTTTACCTGACTTTTGAAAATTAACTTTATGTGATTCAATGTGGATCTCTTTAGATTGGTATTCTTTGAACTTTCTGGATCTGGATGTCTGTTTCTCCAGGCTAGGGAAATTTTCAGTCATTATTTCTTTGTATATGTTTTCTGCCCCTTTTGCTTTCTCTTATCCCTCTGGGACCTCTGTAATATATATAATGGTCTGCTTGATGGTGTCACATTAGTCTCTTATAACTTCATGCTTTCTCTAACTGGATAAACCCCCCTGCATTGTCTTTGAATTCATTGATCCTTTCTTACACTAGATCTAGTCTGCTGTTGAATTCCTTTATTTAATTTTTCAGTTCAATTATTGTAATTTTGAGCTCTATAAATTCGGTTTGATTTTTAGAAATTTTCTATCTCTTTATTGAAATTATCATTTTGTTCATTCATTGCTCCCTGACCATGGTAAGCATCTTTATGACCATTGTTTTGAATTCTGCGTTGGGTAAGTCAATGATCTCTGTTTCATAAATGCCAGTTTTGGAAATATATCTTGTTTGTTTATTTGGAACATATTCCTTTGTTTCTTCATTTTTTTCCTTCACTCTCTGTATTTGTTTCTGTGCATTAGATAAAGCAGCCATTTTCCCCAATTCGACAGACTAGTCTCAGGTAGGAGATGAGCTTCATTAATCAGCCCAGCCCAAGCTTCTTCTTCTCTCAAATCTTTGTGATTGTCCTAGCCATCATAGTTAAGTAGCTCTTAGTAGTTGAAAGTGTAACTAGACCTGTCGGTGTCCCAAAGGGAAGAGTCACAGTCAGAACCTAGACAAGGCTGATTAGAAGCTAAACCCTCAGACATCAGCTGGAAAAGTGTGTAGTTAAGCCCATTTCAGGGAGAAACTAGGAGGGAAGCTTTTGCCTGCTTCCTCAGCACTCAGCCAGGATACATAACCATGGTAGAGGTTAGCGGTAGTAGGGCACTCCTTAACCATTCAAAACCTGATTCTTTGTTTTCTGCAGTCCTGTGAGACTCATAAGTACAAGCCCTATCTAGAGCTACACAAAGCTGGGTCACCAGGCATGTATACAAGCCCCTTCCAAAGAGAAGTTGATGACCTGCTCCCCCTAGGTCCTTGCAGGACCACAGGTAGATCTAGAGTGTGCAAATTAGAAATTCAACTTTTAGGCAGGGTGTTACAAAGTATGCACTCAGTCCCTTCCCAGGAAAAGACTGGAAGACGGGCATTTTTGCTTGCTTTCTCTTTGCTAGTCTCTGTGATTGCTACAGTTGTTTTTCATAGTCCCATAGAACTTGTGGGCATAAGCCCCTTTGGCTTCAGAGCTAAATGTTTTGGGGGTCTGTCTCTTGGGTGGGAATCTTGAAAGTTGGAATCCTTGATGTGTTGCTCAAACCCTTTACTCCTCAGGGAGAAGCTGAGAGTTGGGGGTATTGTCCTGGTTGTATGGCATTGTGCCAGGGGTAGGGTTTATGGTGAGTGTGTCTCAGCCTTTCCTACAATTTCACTGTTAGAATTTTTTAGTTGCCTGATGTGAAGGAGTCACTCAGCTTGTTTCTGGATTTCTCTCAGAGGAAATAGCTCCCAGTATAGTTATACATTTGGTGCGTCTGTGGGAGGAGGGAAGTTCAGGAGCCTCCTTGTTACCATCGTTGTCCCTCCCGAAAATGATTTGCATAAATATCGCTCTGAAGAAAGTATATAAGTGGTGAATAAATATATGAAAGGATGCTCAATATTAGTCATTGTGGAAATGCAAACCAAAAACATAATGAGCTACCACTTCATACCCAATAAAATGGCTACTATCAAAAAATGAAAAATAATATGTTTGTAGGTTAAGGATAAATACCTGTGTATTGCTGGTAGGAATGTAAAATCATATTGCCACTGTGGAAAACAGTATGGTGATTCTTTAAAACATTAAAAATATGATTGCCAGCATTTCCACTTCCAGATATATACTCAAAAGGGTTGAAAGCAGGGACTCAAATAAATACCTGGACACCAATATTCATAGCAGCATTATTCACAATAGCCAAAAGATAGAAAGAACCCAAATTTCCATTAACAGATAAAAGAAAAAACAAAATTGTGTGTGTGTGTGTATATATATATACACACACACATGCACACACATACATACGTACAACAGAATATTATTCAGCTCTAAAAATCATGTAATACGTGGATCCTCATAACTTAATGTTAAGTGAAATAAGCAAGACACAAAAGGTTAAATATGGTAAGATTCCACTTATATAAGGTATCCAGAAGAGGCAAATTCATACAGACAGAAGTATGATAGAGGTTACCAGGGACTTGGAGGAGGGGAGAATGAGGAGTTATTGTTTTAATGGGTACAGAGTTTCTATGAGATGATGATAAGTTCTGGAAATTGATAGTGATGGCAGTTTCACAATACTGTGAATGTACTTAATGCTACTGAGTTGTACACTTAAAAATGGTTAAAATGGTAAATTTTATATATATTTTACTACAGTTAAATCAAAAAGCCCATTTAAAATTTTACTATTATTTTTATTTATAGAGTCTACAAATCATTAATAGGTTTAAATATCTCCTTCTCATAGAGGCCCAGAGCAACATTTCTAAATTCCTAAAATGCTGCCTGAGATGCTGTTTCTGGTGTTTGGAAAAAGCAGTAAAGTTTTTGAACAGAAATGCCTATGTTATGGTAAGTAAATTATTTTTATTTACTAAACTTCTTTGCAAACCCGAATCGCATGTCTACATTTCCATCTCAAAAGCACTTGTACATCAAGCAGTTGAATTTATCACCATGTTGATACAAGAATTTGTGAATCCAATGCCTGATTCAGGGCTATGCTTTCCTAGCTGAGACAGTAACTTAACTGTACTTCATTATTACCTTCAATACCTTTATGGAGAGGGAAAATATTATTTCCCTTGTGTGTGTGTACCCTCAGTCGTGTCTGACTCTTTGCAACCCCATGGACTGTAGTCCTCCAGGCTCCTCTGTCCATGGAATACTCCAGTCAAGAATACTGGAGTGAGTTGCCATTTCCTCCTCCAAGGTATCTTCCTGACCCAGAAATCAAACCTGTATCTCCTACATTGGCAGGCAGATTCTTTACCACTGCACCACCTGGGAAGCCCATTGTTTCCCTTAGAAATATAAAAATGTGCTAGATTAAAAATAATACTATTTGTCTTTGACATACTTTCATGGGAGGGAAGCTTAATTAGTCTAGATTTCACGATGAAAAGAAAATATTCTTCTAATTCTGGGATTTACACATTTTTAAGGAAGGATCTGTTTCTTTTTATGATTCTTATTTTGAAATGTATGGGAATTGATAATGTAACTGAATTTGTTATTTATTTCCAATAGGAATATGGTGGCTTCTAAAGAGATTCTTTTTAAAAACAGGGGATACAAAAATATTGTTCTAAAATTTAGCAATTACAACCTTATTAACACTTGATTATCACAGTGATATAGGGTCTGATGGTGTGATTCAAATAGTTATGGATATTCAAAGAGTCATTTATATAACTCCAGTGAGAATATTTTATTGAGCCTCTTAATAAAGTAAGTGTGTATTGGAAGGCACAGGGTTTCCTGAGAGTAATTTTTAATGTGAATGCTACATTTCACCTATTCAGCAACACATCATAGCCAAACCCTTCAAAGACAAGCTGTGACCTGGGATTTGAGAAGACCTACCTCTGTTTACTTTGGCCACCTGCTGAGAAGAGCTGACTCGTTTGAAGAGACCCTGATAATGGGAAGGATTGAGGGCGGGAGGAGAAGGGGACAACAGAGGATGAGATGGTTGGATGGCATCACCGACTCAATGGACATGAGTTTGGGTGAACTCCAGGAGTTGGTGATGGACAGAGAGGCCTGACATGCTGTGGTTCATGGAGTCACGAAGAGTTGGACACAGCTGAGTGACTGAACTGAACCTCTGTTTAAATTTGTGTATTTCCCATGGAATTAACGGAGAAGGCAATGGCACCCCACTCCAGTACTCTTGCCCGGAAAATCCCATGGACGGAGGAGCCTAGTAGTCTTCAGTCCATGGGATCGCTGAGAGTCAGACACAACTGAGCGACTTCACTTTCACTTTTCACTTTCATGCATTGGAGAAGGAAATGGCAACCCATTCCAGTGTTCTTGCCTGGAGAATCCCAGGGACGGGGGAGCCTGGTGGGCTGCCGTCTATGGGGTCGCACAGAGTCGGACACGACTGAAGCGACTTAGCAGCAGCATGGAATTAAGGGAAAATAGCAACTGAAATATACCTTATTGTCAATGACTCTGAGAGTTATGCAGAGTTGAGGATACATGGTTCCCAAGCCTCCCATGAGCCCAAAGGTTGGAAAGATGAATGAGAGTAACTCTATGGGTGACAGAGAATTAATTAATGTTCCTGTCATTGGATTGTCTGTTGGTCTTGTTAAGTTATCAGAATAATATCAACTGTCTTTCTCAGATGGCAATATACGGCAAAAACTTCTGCAAGTCAGCAAGAGATGCTTTCAATCTTCTGATGAGAAATATTTTAAAGTAAGTAAGCAGGTTGAGCATTGCAGTGGATGGTTTGGTGAATTTTGAGCATTTATACGTCACATGTTGGTGGTTTTATTAGACATGAATCTTCTCTTTTATTTTAAAAGATTTAAATCTTCTCCTTCACACCTTAAATTTCTTTGTATGTCTTTGAATTGTTGCTCCCATCATCCATCTATACCTTTATACCCACTGGCACTTACTCATCTTTATTATACCCTATGCTAAAGAAATTCCCCACACAAACATTATCATCACGTTTCTGACTTTTCTTTCCTCCCAAAATTGACAGACTCTGAGTGAACAAAATCAGAGAACCAATGCAGCCATCCTCAGGATGCAGGGTGTCTATAGTCCTCAAATTAGAGTGAGAGAGGCTGACACCACCAATAGCACCTGACAGCCCTTATAATGCCATTTTCTGTTTACTTCCTTATAAATAAGTCAGAATTTCATGCCTGGGTTCCTTCATTTCTTCCACTTAATAAATGCTAAGTAAGATTTCAGCAAAGACACATCAAAATGAATTCATGGATTATTTACTTTCATAAATTTTTAGTAACAAATCTAACTTAAACACAAAATTATATTTTTTTTTCTGATTTTCAGAATTGCAGTTATGGATAGAGTGACAGACTTTGTACTAATCCTGGGAAAGATTCTAGTTGCTGGCTGTATAGGTAAGTAGTAGTAGTAGTAATAATAACAATAACAACAACAATGAAGATTTTTTAAAAATTTAACAGGTGCCTAGAAAAACTTCTTTATGACAAAAAGCTATATTCCTTTGCTCCAGGTGTCCTGGCCTTTCTACTTTTCACGGAAAGACTCCCAGTGATTATAGAAGGACCAACATCTTTAAATTACTACTGGGTACCTTTGCTGGTAAGAGCTGATAGTAAGTTTGGGCTGCTACAATAAAAATACCATAGACTGGGTGGCTTAAACAACAGGGGTTTATTCCTCACAGTTTTGAAGATGAGAAGTCCAAGATCAAGGTGCCCACAGATTCAGTCCCTAGTGAGAGCTTCCTTCCTAATTTGCAAAGGCATACCTTCTTGCTGTATTCTAACAGGGTAGAAAGAGAGATCCTCTCTCATCTTCTCCTATAAGGGCACTAACCATTCACGAGGTCTCCATCCTTGTATCCTCATTGCCTCCCAAAGGCCCCACGCCCAGATGCCATCACACTGGGGATTAGGTTTCCACGTAGGAATTTTGAGGGGACACAATTCATTCCATAGCCACTGGGTAATACTGACTCTGATTTATGAGAGATGGCAAAATAAAAAACCAAAAAGGAATAGGAGAAATAATGATAGCTAACATGATTAGTCTTACTTTGTGCCCAGCCTCATTCTGCTGTGGAGCTTGGGTTCCTTGGAAGCAACCCCTGAGACAGAGGATTGCAAGCAGAGGGCTTATTACGAAGTGCTCTCCGGAGATACGCTGGAAAGGAAGTGAGGAGGACAGGGCTGGGCAAAAAAAGAAGCTGATCCATGCTGCAATTACAGTTGAAGCCTCAGACATAATTATAGGAATTTCTGACACAGGGGCTAGGCCTCCATATACTGCATCAGGCAGCCATTGGCCAAGGGTTGCCGTCTGAATGATGGTGTAACCTTGAGTGAGGCAGTTCCCTGCAAAAGCAAGTTCTGTGGAGCAAAACAGCTGAGTCATCAGCTGCCTGCCTACATTCCCAACAACTGGGAGATAGATGTGGCAACTGGAGAGGACCTGGAGGGAACCCTGTGGGATCTTTTACAGTATATTATTAATAACTCACTCAATCCATGTGTCATAAACACCACTGTTACAATCTCTGCTTCCCCACCAACAATCTTCCATAGGAAGCACAGAGAGATGAGTGACTTGTTGAGTGAGTGCCTCAGCTGTGATTAAACTTAGGCAGTGTGTGCTTTTAACTCTATGCTCTGGACTTCCCCGGTGGTCCAGTAGTTAAGAGTCTACCTGTTGGGCCTCTCTGGTGGCTCAGTGGTTAAAAAAAAAAGAAAAATCTACCTGCCAGTGCAGAAGACACAGGTTCAATCCTGATCTGAAAAGATTCCACATGCCACGGGGCAACCAAGCCCGTGAGCCATAACTATGGAAGCTTGTGTACCTAAAACCTGTACTCTGCAAGAAGAGAAGCCACCCCAGTGAGAAGCCCCACTAGAGCTAGAGAGTAGCCCCCACTTGCCACAACTAGAGAAAACCCACATGCAGCAATGAAGACACAGCACAGCCAAACATAAATGAATATTTTAAAAAGAATAGGATTATTCCATGAAAAAAATGAAACAAAAAACTCTGTGCTTTACTGCCTCAGTATGCAGGATCCTAGATCTGGGATGCTTTTGATAAGCATTAGGGATAGTGAAAAGAAAACTGGGAGATAATCTAGCACATTTTGTTTAAATCTCAGTTCAAATACACTCAAAAACATTATCATTGAATCTTTTACATTTCTATATTGAAGTCTTTTTCATCAAAGAGTACTTCAAAGTTTCCTTATCATGATTTCATTTAAAACTGTGTTATTATTCTTTTGGACAAATTTACGACATCTTCATTCTTTTCTCTACTCATTTACAGACAGTGATTATTGGATCTTACATAATTGCACATGGATTCTTCAGCGTCTATGCAATGTGTATTGAAACAATTTTCATCTGCTTCTGTAAGTTTTCAGTATATGTGTTTTCCCTCTTCAGTGGATAACTGAAAGATAAAAAGGTTTACACCCATGTCTTTAGCTGGCTGTGGATTTTCTATGACCTGGCTGCAACTGCAAAACAGTGTTAATTTGGAAAGAGACATTGTCTAGTAGATTCTTTTTAAAACTTAACAGCTGAGAGATGATATTCTCAAAGCACAGGAGAGTCAGGCATCATGGCATGGTTTTAGCATGAAATTATTTTTTAATTTCTGAAAATGTTTTCAAATTTGTAGTAATAATTGGCTTCTGTTATGCTTCATTAACAACTGAAGACTTAACTGGGCTTTGAGGCTGGGCTTTGGGAACTCTTGAGGAGAGCCATTATAGTTTCTGATAAAGCCAAGCTGGCAA
Organism: Bos taurus; assembly: GCF_002263795.3. NCBI lineage: Eukaryota > Metazoa > Chordata > Mammalia > Artiodactyla > Bovidae > Bos > Bos taurus. The sequence continues at coordinate 69,574,872 of NC_037330.1, forward strand.
CGATTTCAAAGATACATAGAGCCAATTCACACTAGGTAACACAATGACAGATAGATAGGATTAATAGAGAGGCGTGTCTTGGAAATGTTTAGATGAACTCTGATGCTTATCGTTAAAATATTTCATTAGGGCTTTCATCACTGACTACTGCACTGTGCCTCTATGGAGCATGTGCTACTCACATACACAGAACGGGTATGTTTTCTATTAGTACCTCATCTTAAAAGCCCTGGGGAGTCTAGTGCCCATCAGGAGCTTGATCTGTTGTCATCTTCAGCCTAAATAAAGTAAGGTCAACAGATGAAAGAACAGAGCTTGTTATCCCTACAGCTAATACCCTCTGAGAGATTATTTCTCTGGCACATTGCTCTTAAGAGAAGCAGAGAAAACATTCTATTACAGTGCATTAATGAGTTATCCACCTGTATAAAATGAACAGTTTAGTGGGTTTTTTTGGCATAACTCATAGTACCAACTGCATTCTGGGGTCAGGATAGGAGATAATGTGTATGTGTGTGTGTGTGTGTGTACCACCTGCAGAGAAAACATTCTATTACAGTGCATAATGAGTTATCCACCTGTATAAAATGAACAGTTTAGTGGGTTTTTTTGGTATAACTCATAGTACCAACTGCATGCTGGGGTCAGGATAGGAGATAATGTGTGTGTGTGTGTATACCACCTGCAATGCGGGACACCTGGGTTCAATCCCTGAGTTGGCAAGATCCCCTGGAGCAGGGCATGGCAACCCACTCTAGTATTCTTGCCTGGAGACTCCCATGGACAGAGAAGCCTACAGTCCATGGTGTTATAAGGAGTCAGACACAACTGAGTGACTAAGCACACACACACACACACACACACACACACATATATATATATATATACATACACATATATATATATATACACACACATATACATATATATATTTCATAGTGTGTTATATTGAAGGAAAAAATCTTCTAGAAAATGGTTGGATATCTTTTTCCTTTCTGAACATTTACAAATCAATTTTCAATAACTGGACAAAGAAATCAGGAGAACTTTGTGCACAAGTGAGCTCTTCCTTTGGCTCTAAATGGAACTGGAATGTTTAATCTTTTCCTAGCACCCCAGTGGTTTGTCAGGAAAAGCCATCTACAAAATACCACATGAACAAACTTCAGCTCAGGTATGAGATGGAAGAAGGAACACGGGAATAAGGTAGCTTAAGACACAGAAGAGACAGAGCTTTCAAATGTTCAGAGAGCTTTCCTCTCAAATGCTAATTATGGGAGTCAAACTGGGAGAGCCCACTGGGGTCTTCCCCATTTTTGTAACTGAAAAGTTTTCTAAAAATGTATCCGAGGAAATGTCTAGAACCTACCAGTTTCCAGTCTTTGGAAGCTTTGGCAAGTCTTGTGGATTTTAATTTTGACAGTGGATTCTAAATTTGAGAATGAAGAAATGTTTTGCATTCGTCGATATTACTATATTCCACTCATCTATATTGCCAAGTTCTTAAAAATCAGGTATAATTTCAGCCTTGTTCAAAACATCATGTGTTGAACGTGAACCTTTTTTCTTCAATATTCTTGTCATTGATAATAAAGAACAAGAGAAACTAAATTGCGTTTCTCTTCCCTCTCCAGCTGTTACTTTGGGCAACATCTAACTTTGGAAACTATTCTCCTTAAATGATATTCCAAACCAAATTCTGATTGTGTGGAACTGTACCTTTTGTTGTTGTTGTTGTTTTTTCTGCATACCTCTTTTTTTAATTTTTTTTATTTTTAAACTTTACATAATTGTATTAGTTTTGCCAAATATCAAAATGAATCCACCACAGGCATACATGTGTTCCCCATCCTGAACCCTCCTCCCTCCTCCCTCCCCACACCATCCCTCTGGGTCGTCCCAGTGCACCAGCCCCAAGCATCCAGTATCGCGCATTGAACCTGGACTGGCAACTCGTTTCTTACATGATATTCTACATGCTTCAATGTCACTCTCCCAAATCTTCCCACCCTCTCCCTCTCCCACAGAGTCCATACTTTATACCTATTATCTTGACTGCCAGAAAACTGGTATGTTTAAAAATGCGAACCACTTGCAAATACTCTATTTTGTAGAAACGTAGCATCCTTTCAACATCACAAAGAAATGAGAATTCTGACCCCAAGATAGGAGAAAACAATACTTGTAGATGATTATTATCATTATTGGGTGATTGATACTGTAGTTCCTACCCATTCCTCAAAAGTAATAACGATATAAACATATAATAGGTGATATAGAAATATGATTAAGGAAAAAAGAACAAAAATGTTCAGCATCTATGATGTTTCCTACTTAGCTTTTCATTTTGTAGCTGAGGAAAGTCACTGTGAAGTCCACTGTAAAAATCTGATAAACCAATAATCCAACCATTCCTAAGAGAGTATGGTGAAAAATAACTTAGATATATTCTAAGTGATTATGGTGTATGGTTTTATATAATATTTCTTATCCTTTATTTCATAATAAATAAAGGCTAAAAATAATATAATATTTTAATATACTAGTAAAAACAGAATCAAGTTGCATTTATATATTTATTGAGATATTATCAGTTGTGAATTATATGTATCTGCAAGAAATTTAATTCTATGTAAACTTCTCCTTGCTTCTCAGCATCATTCTGATCCTTTCCCCCAACCACCCAGCAAATGTGTGCTCACTGAATACCCATCATCTTACTATTAAGCAAAGCAGGAATATAAACTCATATATTACAAAAGTCATAAGACATTGCATTAGCTTTTGAATGTAATCTGAGGCAAACTGCAAGGATTTAGGACGGGGCACCTTTTAGTTAGCAGCATGAGATCTGAAGTAGGTGTCTAGAAACTGGGTCCTCACTTCATCCTGATTGCCCCAGAGCTTTCAACTTTAGGAGAATCATTTCACATCCCTGGGTCTCAATTTCTTCATCTGTAACATTAGGGTGTGAATTACCATTAAGAGCAACTTTGAACTCTGAAATTCAAGTATTCTCTATATGTATCATGCCACACTTTTTATTCAGCTTCATCTCAGAGGATAGGGCAGTTTACCTTTATGAACTGAAAAGTTGCAGAATTCAAAGATAACACCTTTGAAAGGACATTAAAGATCTTATTAACCTTTAAACTATCAAAATAAACCTCTTTGGGAGTGGGTGGGATTTACAAAGTTTTAGTGCTTCCTGGCAGAAGTTGTTGAAGCTTCTAACTTTGACTAGTATTGGCTACTTAACTGCACTAATTTGTCTTATATTTGACTTTCTAACACTGCTTTCTCTGGTTTTTCCCTGTTCAACTCTCCAAATTCTAAAAATGCATATAATTATTCTGCCGCTGCTTGCTGCTTTTGCCTGCTTTGGCTGCTGCATATACAGGTGAAGATCTGGAAAGAAATGATGGATCAACAGAAAAACCCTACTTCATAACCCCTACCCTGCACGGAATTCTGAACAAGAAGCAACTAGTTCCCCAGAAGCAGAAAAAGTAGAAAAGCTTCAAACAGTGCCATTCACTTTTAAGTAGAAGTTTTGTAAATTAGGTCATTTGTATTGGAAAATGATGCTTTTAAGTAATGTGAAATTTCAGTACCTATTCCTGAAAAGCAAGAACCTGGTACCATCTGAGGTATCAGGCAGTTGATGACAGTAGCTTCTGTGAACTAGGATACTTTATAGACTGTGGTTCCAACTGAAGAGCAAGGTGTAAATGTCACATGTTTTCTTAAAGTCTATAGCTGAGAGTGTTTCCAAACTTTTATAACTTGGCAGGCTGTTTTCCATTGCAGCACTTTGACGACCTTTCTTTTTACAAATGTGTATTTGTAAAAGATATTCAGGAAATTTTTGAAAGCACTATAAATGTATAATCAATTAGCCATAAACAGGTTGATTTATAGTTAACCAGCATATGGTACTAAATTTGTAAATGTGGTGCTATGGTTATATTTATACTGTTCAAGCAAGTGGAACAGCATCCTAAACTGTGATTAAACTTATATTAATGGTTCCTGGGAAGTATATTTCAGTAAGTGATTCAAGACCATGATGAATATATAGATGCTAAGGTTATACAGGTTCCACAGAGAGCATTACTAGGTAAAAACTACCATGGAACCTTCATAGGCCATTTTGTTGTCATGAAATTAAAGTTGAATCTGAGTTCTGGAATATCATTTTTAATAATATGAACCTGAGGCCACCATGAAAATATTCTGAGCAGAAATGAAATGGCCACATAACTTGTACCCTTTGTCTATAACCCAAATAGAGATGAATCTTTATGCCCACCGTATAGGAAATGGGTATGGATGTGTTTCAGAAGAGTGATTAAATCTTTTATGAGCATGCCTGTTTTTCTAGATTAAAGAGATCATGTGGGTTTGTTCTATAAAAGGTTTAATTTTAGCTTAACTTTCAGTGAAAAAAGAGACAAGATAAGACTTCAGATTTTACCCTAAGGAAACATTAGCCCTCCATAGGTACCTCAGCTGGTACCTTTACAAGGGGCATACTGTGGATTAGGAGATCTCTTCCTGAAGGGCTCAGGAGGGAAGTTATTCTTCCACCTCTGCTGACCAGACCAACAAACCAGGCTCTGGCAGCCATGCCTTAGTCTTTTGCATGGTGGAGCAAAGCATGAATCAGACACCCACATACCTTGTCTATCCATCTCCTGTGTACAAGAGCATAAGATATGGCGAACAGTGTGAAAATGTACCCCAAAGGAGTACTGGGTCAACAGTGTCCTTTTGGCTTTTACACTAAGTTTGTGTATAAGGATTATTTATGTCTTGACAAAAAGGAGCATGATCTGGATATCCATGTATCCAAGAAGAGAGTTAGAAATGTATAATTGTGTTATAAATTAACATGACTAGTAATTTATTTAACGACCCTGAAGTGTGGGGTCACTGACTTCCTACCAGCTTAATAGCAAGAAGCCAACAAATAGGGGAGAGTTTCAAAATATTGGTCCTTATATGGCCCCCATCTTGTTCTTGGCTTACTTTCTTTTATGATTGTAATCAAAAGCATCATTTGGCTTCCTATCTTGGCAAAAGCCTTCTTCACTCTCATGCTCCTTGAAGTATAATTCAGAGAAGAGTGACAACCTATATTTCTAGATAGTTATTATTATTTTATTCAATAATATACCTGGATGAGAGGGGAGTTTGGGGGAGAATGGATACATGTATATGTATGGCTGAGTCCCTCATCTGTGTGCATGAAACTATCACAACATTGTTAATTGGCTATACTCCAATTTAAAATAAAAAATTAAAAAGAAATAATACAAGGTTCACAACAAAAATCTAGTCAAATAGTTACCTCTATCTTAAGTGTTGAAAATTATAAGGAATAAGTCCCCTTTTAGGAGTAGTTGAAAATTCATAATGATGAAACAAAACAATTTTTTATTTTCTGTGTATATATCAGAATCACTCTGAGAATTTGTTATAAATATTGCTACCTGTGCTCCCCACCCCAAGAGACTCTGATGTAAGTATTTTGATGTGGGGCAGCTTGTGAATTATTAAAAAGTTCTCTAGTGATTCTGATGCACATAAAATTTGGGAAATAACTTAAAACATAAATCAATGTATGGGAAATTAGTTGCTTATTTTCTACTTATATTCTTGGCTTTTCTAGGAATTACAAAATTATGAAAGACAAAGGAGATTCATTTGGAGATTGCTAGCAGTCATAATTTCTATTTTTAGATTGTTGGTACTAGATGGGACCCATGTATTAAATGTTTAACATTGAACCTGCTGATTAGACCAGAAGAATCGCCACAGTAAAAGTATTCATTGAAGAGTATGGAGATACATTCTAAACTTGACTATAAGAATATAACCCTTGGGTGCAAAATCATAGGAAAAGGAATGTTGTTTGGTTCAGTAGTTCTAAATAATTTTTTAATAATTAGAAAGTTCTAAGCAGAGAAGTTTTAACCCATATTATGTGCTTAATCTAGTTAGAAAAATATTTTTCATTAATTACCTCTGTGTAATTGAAATATTTAGAGAAAAATGGGTGTTGTTTTTGAGAAAAATTTGGAAGCCACTTAGAAAGAAATTAAATAACAGTGAAAAAATGGAGAAAATGGAGCAATATGTCTCAAAATTTGCGGTTCAAGGATTTGAAATATACTGAAAATTTACAAATCTTTTTAGAAAACTAGACTACTGAAATTGTTGCTTGAAACACAAAAGCAATTTTGAATTAATACAGTAAGTTAGAAGGCAAATTCAATACATAACACGTTTTAGAAATGTGAAGGTGAATTTAAAAATTCCTCATATATCTCTTGATTTTTGTGTAATTATGTTTGTTCCCTAAAAGAAGAGAAAACTTGTTTTCTCAATTGTGCAGCTGAGAGGCAGGTGCTATTGGCAGAATCAGACCTGGTACACAGAATGAGATAGTATCTTACTGACCTAACAATAAGGGCTGATTGTTTTCTCATAGTTATGTTTACAGTAACGTTGATGCCAAACTATGCTGTTTTTTTTAAATAACATTTTGAACTGCTGTAAAGCAAGTATACAGCAGATGGCGATGTTACTTCTCTTACACTTGTGCTTTGATATTTACCCTGTGCCATTCTTCCTCCTAGTGGAAGATTTAGAAAGAAACGATGGTTCTGCTGAAAAACCCTATTACATGAGTCAGTCTCTGATGAAGATTATGAACAAGCGAAATGCAGAAACCAAGAAGCAGTAGAAGTGCAATCTCGGGTCCTCCTGCAGCGGTGTCACCTTTGACTCATCTCCTGCGTCTGTGCTGCACTTCTCTCATAAGTGCTCTGTGTGTGGAACCCTGTACTCACGACCTTGTTGGCTTTGATTTGCATGTTTTATACCAAAGCTTATACTGTAATATGTGAAGCCATCAGAAGTCGCAAGGGAATTGTTAATAACACGGAACATTTTTTATACTAAGATCTTCTGTTTGGTAATTCATTTTTAAAGAGAATGGCTTGGATGTTTTGAAAATGCTAGTGAATATGTTAATATTGTTTTAAATATTAGATTGAAAATGATACATTATTTACACTAATAGCTCCTAATATATTTTTTAAATTACAACTAAAAGACTTCTGCAGGGAAAATTGGTAAGCAAAGTGAAAGAGAAGATTTTAAAGTTTTCCCCACTCCCGTTTGACAGTAAATCGGTAAAAGGAGCACTCCACTCCAGATTTTGCTCTAAGTATAGACTGTTTCCTATTAAACAAACTGTCAGTCATCCAGCCTTTACTACTTCGTCCTCTCTGACAAAGTGCCTTACTGGCTGTTTAATATCACCCAGCTTTTGTGGGCAAGTTTACAAACATTGTTTAAAAAAAAAATCCTGCAATGTTTAGTGATTAAAACAAGTCTTCTTGCATTTGTTTTCCTCTTAGCTTACTGGTTGGAAACCATTTGTCATTTCACTACGTTTGATAGTCTCACTGTATAGACTACATTTTGCAGCATAAACAATTTCCCTTGCGCCTAGTGGACGCTCATGAATGTGTACTACACGCAAGAAAAAACCTGAAAGGACACTTGTTGGGTTTGTTTGTTTTTTTTACTAAAAGGGAATTTAAAATGTAATCTTTTCTATGATAGATCTTTGAAAATAGGTATAAGACTACATTTATCAGTGTTTTACACAGATAGATTGGAAAGGGAAACTTTAAGAAATCACAAAGGGAAACTTTACCCCCTTAGAAAGGGTGCTCACAGATACCGTGTACTGAATAGTTCCATTTTAAATGGATTTACTGTCCATGAGTGTACTAAGTATGTTATTTCCATTCTCTAACTTTTGATATGAACTAATCTGTTTACTTACGATACTTACTTTTTATTGTGCTAATATGAACAGGAACATAATTTCTAATTCAGTTTTAAATAATTTTATTAGTACTGCTAACTTGAAAGAAAATGAATTCGGTTTGTTACTCAGTTATAGAAAGAGTCCATAAAACAATCACCCTAAGGGAACGTCAATCACACAGTGATAAGTTGTGAAAGCTTTGAGAATCAACTGTGTAAGTTACTAGCAGTTTATCTACTATCATATTTAACTATGACTTTGGATATTCTTTTATGCCAAAAACGAACTCACATGAGCATATGACAGTCTGAGCTCTGTAACCAGTGTGCTTCTGCTGTGCAGAAATATTAGGGACCTATTGTCTAAATAGCTTTGATAACTGAAGTGTTTAATATTTACTGAGATATGTTGTTACTCATTGTTTTAAATCTGTTTTTTTCTTCTAATAAAGATTTAGATAAGAAAAAAACTCTCTGCATTTTCATTTCTTTAAGCTAGAAAAACACACCTACCAGGACAAGATTTCCTCTGTATCAAATATCTTGATTTCTTTTAAAATCTCGATTTATCTTTAAAATGGTTTTTCACTGTTCCTAGCTGTGCATTGATTGCCAAACCAAATAACTGAAGATGATAATTTATGCAAAGTAAGTAAGTCAAAGATGATAAATGGAGAAGAAATTGATTTTTTTTTAAACCCAAACAATGGCCTAAATTAGTTTTAAATTTGCCAAAGATTTTCTCAGTCCCTCTTTTGGTTTTGGCCAGTTTCATAAGAAGCAAATCTCATTAGTTTAAAGGCAGGGATGAGTTTACATAGTGTAAAGACTGTGAACACAAATTAACAATAGTTTTCTAAGGTGAAATTAAACATCACTATCACTGGTTTAACTCAAGCTAAAATTTTTCTTAGGTTCAGATATTCCTTATCAAATGTATGAGTCTACTCGAAAATTGAATTATATATTAAATCTTCAAACTTTTCTTTAAAATTTAATGGGTTTCTTTAAATGAAAATATAAAATAATATTGCAGTTCTCAGGGTTATTTTAAAATGTCCTGTATCTAATAACATGCTTGTTAATATACTAATGGTTCTTTTCGTATTTAAAAAAAAAGTCATTTGATTTCCAGAAGAAATCCAAATCCTGCTTTATATTTTAATAATAACTCCCACTTATAGGTGATAAAGTACTGATCATATATGTGAATAAATTGTTTGAAATTGGACTATGATTGATTGGATTTTTCTATGTGCCTAGAAAGTTTAAAACAAGATTGTGACTCCAAACAATAAATTCACACTATTAAAAGTTCTATGGGATCATCAGGTATAATGCAGTTATTATTTAAACTAATATTGGAAAGCAGACTGCATGCAACAATTCCTTATTTTCTTTTACTATATAGCTGACCAGCACTCATTCCAATGTATGTTCTTTCATTTTTACAAGTGGTGTCTCAGGAAATTGCTCTTAAACTCTAACCAGGCATAGCAATTATCTTCAGTATTATCTGGTTCTGGACTGAGGAACATGCTTTATAAATCAGTCTTTGTTGGCATAAGATATGGGGACAAAACTGAACTAAAATCATTATTGCAGACCATGGATATGAAATTGTGTCTTGACATTTTTTTCCAGTTTCTTGCAAATATTATTCTTAGATGTTTGCAAATGTTTGTGTTTTAAAATTTATAAGAATACAATTCAATAAATCATTGATGAAATACCTTACCAATATAGTAGGAATAAATTACTTCTCCAAAGTTACTTCTTATACTATGTTTCTACTCTTGGTGCTAAAATGGGTATTGACTTCTCAGAACCTGAGTTGCTTCCAGTCCTTAGTGAATCAATCATAACCCCAAAACAAAGCCAACCCCCATTAAAACAAACAAATTCATTTACTCATGAAAACTGTATCACTTTATGCAAGCCTTGGGCATCAGGACGATGTCACAGTCAAGGACCCTCTTTAAATTTATGAGGCCAAACTGAACTGTTCTCTTCTCCCCATTTACGACTTTCCAATTGCTTAAAATGAAACAGCATATAAACTGGCAATATCTTCTCTAATGGTTTCTGTGCTGGGAAGAATGAGGGCTGTTATGTGACACATTTAAAAGCAATCAATTCTATTTTACTATTTGAAGTCACTATTTTTCTTAACACCTCAGATCTTTTTTTCCAGCCCTTTTTTCTACTGTATGATTCAGAATAAGCAAATGGAAAAAACAATCTTGTGAATGAAGCAAAATGCCCATCTACTGCTGACTTAAAAATATAAACATCTTCATATTCTGGCTCTTTACTGTACATGGTACTAAGAGCATCACATTTTAACAAAGATGGGGGATGCTTATCAAATGAAAAGATGTTTCCATTCTGCATCTAAATTAAAGTAAGCCTGGACTTAATTCATTGTTAGATTAATCTTGAACTCTCCATATTCTTCCACCCAAATGGAAGGGTGCATATGTGTCTGCAGTGTACAGAAAGAAGGAAATGAAGGTAAAATGTTGGGGAAACCACTGGTGTCCAAGGAGAGAACAGGAAAAGTTGAGGATATAGAAAAGTATACCTCTAACAGCATCTAAGAGGGCAATGTTACAGAAAGTGGGGTGCCTTCTGAAGGCAATTCATAAATCTGTTCAAAAAAGGAAACTCTAACAGATTTGAAGTCAGTAATTAAGAATATTTTTCAGTTTTCCAGTAGCTGAGCTATTTTAAATAATAAAAATGATGCTGTTAAAGTGTTGCACTCAATATGCCAGCAAATTTGGAAAACCCACCAGTGGCCACAGGATTCAAGAAGGTCAGTTTTCATTCTAATACCAAAGAGGGGCAACGCCAAAGAATGTTCAAACTACCCTACAATTCGGCTCATTTCACATGCAAGTGAGGTAATGCTCAAAGTCCTTTAAGCTCTGCTTCAACAGTACATGAACCAAGAGCTTCCAGGTATACAAGCTGGATTTAGAAAATGCAGAGGAAACAGAGATCAAATTGCCAACATCCACTGGATCATAGACAAAACAAGGGAATTCCAGAAAAACATCTGCTTAATTGACTTCGCTAAAGCCTTTGACTGTGTGGCTCACATCAAACTGGAAAATTCTTAAAGAGATGGGAATACCTAACCTGTCTTCTGAGAAACCTGTATGCAAGTCAAGAAATAACAGTTACTGGACATGGAACAACAGACTGGTCTAAATTGGGAAAGGAGTACGACAAGTCTATATATTATCACCCTGCTTATTTAACTTATATGCAGAATACATCAAGCAAAATACGAGGCTGGATGAATCACAAGCTGGAATCAAGATTGCTGGGAGAATATCAACAACCTCAGATATGCAGATGATACCACTCTAATGGTAGAAAATGAAGAGGAACTAAAGAGCCTCTTGATGAGGGTGAAAGAGGAGAGTGAAAAAGCCAGCTTAAAACTAAACATTCAAAAACTAAGATCATGCCATCTGGTCCCATCACTTCATGGCAAATAGATGAGGAAAAAGTGGAAGCAATGACAGATTTTACTTTCTTGGGCTCCACAATCACTGCAGATGGTGACTGTGGCCATGAAATTAAAAGACATTTGCTCCTTGGAAGAAAAGCTATGACAAACCCAGACAGCATATTAAAAAGCAGAAACATCACTTCACCAACAAAAGTTCATATAGTCAAAGCAATGGTTTTTCCAGTAGTCATGTACAGATGTGAGAGTTGGACCATAAAGAAGGCTGAGTGCCAAAGAACTGATGCTTTCAAACTGTGGTACTGGAGAAGACTCTTGAGAGTCCCTTGGACTGCAAGGAGATCCAACCAATCAATCCTAAAGGAAATAAACCCTGAATATTCATTGGAAAGACTGATGCTGAAGCTGAAGCTCCAATACTTTGGCCATCTGATGCAAAGAGCCAACTCCCTGGAAAAGACTCTGATGTTGGGAAAGATCAAGGGCTGAAAGAGAAGGAGACAACAGAGGATGAGATGGTTGGATGGCATCACCAAATCAATGGACATGGATTTGCACAAACTCTGGGAGATAGTGAAGGACAGGGAAGCCTGGCGTGCTGCATTCCAGGGGTTACAAAGAGTTAGACATGACTTAGCAACTGAACAAGAACAACAAGTAAACAGCATTGAAGCAGACTATGTTAAAATAAAACTGTCACATAGATGTATTTAGCCCAAACAAAAAAGAATGATGTTCCAACATGATTTACGAGTAAGGGATTAAAAAACATCTGTCTGGGGAAGATATAAAGATGGCAGAATATGAGGATAAAGAATTCACCCCCTCCTACCCTATGAACCCATCAGAAATACATCTACATGTGGAAGAAATTCTCACTGAAAACTAATTGGAAACTGACAGAAAGAATACTGTACAACCAAGCCTGTAAAAAAAGATCTACATGGAATCTTGTAGGAAATGAAGACATCATTCCAGGACCTGTGCCCTTTAGAGGGAACTGAGAAGAGGGAGATTACAGGGCAGAGGTCATTCCTAAGGAATAAGTGGTTAAAATCACATATTGGGCACTCCAACTCTGGGGTTAGACACTGGGAAGATGAGTCCCCTTGACTGGGTGGAGACGAGTGGGACTAACAGGAAGGCTGTGAGAAGCCAATTCATGAGTAGCATGCAGATCCCTTCCTCCCAAAACAGGGCAGAGAATGCAGATGGAAGCTGCACGGAACACTGGCTGGTTTCTCCCAATGGCTAGTGTGGGCCCTAGCCTGAACTGAGCACCCACTCCGGATCTACTTGCTTCATGACACAGCTCTACCCTAGGGTGAGAGCTGTTGTAGCTGAGGTAAAGTCTCAGCTGTGAGGCACAGAAGTGACTCAGACCTGGAACAGCATCTGAGTAGGGTGGGGGCAGCCATTACTGGTGCTGACACAGGCATAGCATCAGAGGTCTTCCAGGTCTCTGCACCTAGGGCTGACACAGCCCACACCCTCACCCATGCCAAGCACTGCACCATCCCCACTGGATCTACAGCACAAATCCACACTATCACTAGAGTGAGTGCTGTAGTGGCCAAGAGAACTCAGTTATGAGGGACAAAGGTAGGTCAGACCCAGACAGGCATTCAAGTGGGCCGGGGCAGCCATTATGGTGCTTACACAGGCAGAGCATCAGAAGCAGTCTAGGTTTTTGACTGGCTAGGGCCAATATAGCTTGTGCCCAGATGTATGGTGAGTGCCCAGACCAGTCCTTCCTGTTGCACCACTACTCCCCTCTGGGCCAAAGTGAAGGTTCTGGAAGTGGGGAGAACACCCACTTAGAAGGAATGGGGTCAACTCAGACCTGAACCTCAGGGCTTCTGTTCCAGTACCTTGGGATCTACCTCCAGCCCCAGTAGGGTGGTGCTGACCACTGAGCAGAGGATAAGCTCTGACTCACACCTGGATCTGGCTGGTGTCTCTCCATCTCCAGCCCTGAAAGTGAAAGTGAAGTCACTCAGTCGTGTTCAACTCTTTGAGACCCTATGGACTGTAGCCCGCCAGGCTCCTCCATCCATGGGATTTTCCAGGCAAGAATACTGGAGTGGGTTGTCATTTTCTTCTCCAGGGGATCTTCCCTAACCAGGTATCGAATTCACATTTCCCACATTGCAGGTAGACTCTTTACCCTCTGGGCCACCAAGGAATCCCATCTCCAGCCCTGCCTTCTACCAAAGTGAAAGCTTCCAGCACACACTGGGGGAAAACATAACTCATGCTCATATGAGATCCTGTTCTCCCACCAAAGCAATGGAGCACACATAAACTGTATTAGGGAATCTCCCACACAAGGACACTCCTTCAAGACTGCAATAGGTAACTAACTCTTTCACCTAATTTCATAGAGACAGAGGAATTTGTTTTAACTGAAAGAATAAGAGAAAAACCCAGGAAAACAAAGTAATAAAACAGAAATAAACAATTGACCAGATATAGGTCAAAGCATTACTAACCAAATTCAGGAGAAGAATCTATGAACACCATGAGAATTTTAACAAGGAACTAGAAAATATAAGAAAAAGATCTAGTCATAACTGAAGAATAACTGAAATGAAAAAGACACTAAAAGGAATTAACAGCAGATAAAGTGATACAAAAGAATGCACTAATGATCTGGAAGATGGAATAATGGAATTCACCCAATCAGAACAAAAAAAAAAAAAAAAGAGAGAGAGAGAATAGTTTAAAGGAATTATAGGACAAAATTAAGTATATCAACATTCACATTATAGGGCCCTGAAAGTGGAAGAGAAAGAAAAATGTGTCAAGATGCATTTGATGAAATTATGGCAGAAAACAGCCTGAACCTGATAAAGGAAGCCTATCCAGGTACTGCAAGCACAGAGGGTCTTAAACAAGATGAACCCAAACAAATGCACACCAAGATATATCATAATTGTGTGCTTAGTCACTCAGTTGTGTACAACCCTTTGTGACCCCATGGACTGTAGCCTGCCAAGCTCCTCTGTCCATGTGATTCTACAAGCAAGAATACTGGAGTGGGGGGCCATTTGCTTCTCCAAGGGGAACTTCTCCACCCAGGAATTGAACCCACATCTCCTGCATTGGCATGTGGATTCTTTACCACTGAGCCACCCAGGAAACCCATACAATGCTATATTACTCAGCCAAAAAAATGAACTCCTGCCATTTGCAGCAATATGGATAGACACAGCAATATGGATAGCAATATGGATAATAGAGAATATTATACTTAGTGAAGTAAGTCAGACAAATATTACATGATATCACTTATATGTGGAATCTAAAAAATAATACAAATGAAACTATAAACAAAACAGAAACAGGCTCATAAACACAGAAAACAAACTTATGTTTACCAAAGTTAAGAGGAAGTGGGGAAGGACAAATAAGAAGTATGGGATTAACAGACATATGTAAAATAAATAGGCAATAATGATTTACTGTATAATGCAGGGAATTACACCCAATATAATACTGTATATATATAATATCCTATAATAGAATACAATCTGCAAAAAGATAAAGTGAAAGTGAGTCAGTCATATCCGACTCCTTATGAGCCCATGGACTATGCAGTCCATGGAATTCTCTAGGCCAGAATACTAGAGTGGATAGCCTTTCCCTTCTCCAGGGGATCTTCCCAAACCAGAGATTGAACCCAGGTCTTCTGCATTGCAGGCAGATTCTTTACCAGCTGAGCCACAAGGGAATCAAAAAGACTAAGTCATCATGCTATTCACCTGAAAGAAACACAACATTGTAAATAAACTCAACTTCATATTTTTAAAATCACATAATCATCTCAATAGATGAAATAAAAGCATTTGGCAAAACTCAGCATCTGATCATGATTAAGAACTCTCATCAAAGCTAGTACAAAAGAAATACATTTTAATATAATTAAGGCAAACCCACAGCTAATAGCATACTCAGCAGTGAAAGTTGAAAGCCATTCCTATAGAATCAGGTAGAAGACAAGGATGCCCACTCTCATCATTTCTATTTAACATAGAATTGCAAGTTCTAGACACAGCAATCAGAGAAGAAAAAGAAATAAAATGCATCCAAATTGGGAGGGAAGAACTAATAATTAATTCAGTGAAGTTGCACTATATAAGATTAATATACAGAAATCTGTTGCTTTTCTATATATAAATATAAAATATTGTGGGCTTTAGGAAGCATTACTACAAACAAAGCTAGTAGAGGTGATGGAAATCCAGCAGAGCTATTTCAAATCCTAATAGATGATGCTGTTAAAGTGCTGCGCTCAATAAATCAACAAATTTGGAAAATTCAGCAGTGGCCAGAGGACTGGAAAAAGTCAGGTTTTCATTCCAATTTCGAAGAAGGGCAATGCCAAACAATGTTCAAACTACCAAATTCTCCAAGATAGGCTTCAACAGAAAATGAAGTGAGAACTTCCAGATGTTAAAGTGGGATTTAGAAAAGGCAGAGGAACCAGAGATCAAATTGCCAACATCCGCTGGATCATGGAAAAAGCAAGAGAATTTCAGAAGAACATCTACTACTGCTTAATTGACTACTCTAAAGCCTTTGACTGTGTGGATCACAACAAACTGTGGAAAATTCTTAAAGAGATGGGAATGCCAGACCAACTTACCTGCATCCTGAGAAATCTGTATGTGGGTCAAGAAGCAACAGTTATAACCAGACCAGGAACAACAGATTGTTTCCAAATTGGGAAAAGAGTACATCAAAGCTGTATACTGTCACCCTGCTTATTTAACTTATATGCAGAGTACATCATGCGTAATACTGGGCCTGATGAAGCATGAGCTTGAATCAAAATTGCTGGGAAAAATATCAATATCATCAGATAAGCAGATGACACCACTCTTATGGAAGAAAGCAAAGAGGAACTAAAGAGCTTCTTGATGAGTGTGAAAGAGGAGAGTGAAAAAGATGGCTTAAAACTAAACATTCAAAAACTAAGATTATGGCATCCAGTCCCATCACTTCATGGCAAACAAATAGGGAAAAAGTGGAAATAGACACAGATTTTATTTTTTTGGGCTCCATAATCACTGTGGATGGTGACTACAGCCATGAAATGAAAAGAAGCTTGCTCCTTCAAAGAAAAGCTATGAGAAGCCTAGATAGCATATTAAAAAGCAGAGATGTTATTTTGCTGACAAAGGCCCATATAGTCAAAGCCATGGTTTTTCCAGCAGTCATGTATGGATGTGAGAACTGGACCATAAAGAAGGCTGAGAACCAAAGAACTGATGCTTTTTAACTGTGGTGTTGGAGAAGACTCTTGAGATTCCCTTGGACTGCAAGGAGATCAAACCAGTCCATCCTAAAGGAAATCAGTTCTGAATATTCATTGGAAGGACAGATGCTGAAGCTCCAATACTTTGGCCACCTGATCCAAAAATCTGACTCATTGGAGAAGACCCTGATGCTGGGAAACACTGAAGGAAAATGTTGAAGAGGAGAGCATAGGATGAGATGTTTAGATAGCATCACTGACTCAATGGACATGAGTTTGAGCAAACTCTAGGAGATAGTGAAGGACAGGGAATCCTGGTGTGGTAGCCCATGGGGTATTCCATGGGGTCACAAACAGTCACACACAACTCAGCAACTGAACAACAACAATAAAATATCAGAAAGAGAAAGCAGAAAATTCCATTTAAAACTGCATAAAAAAGAATAAAATACATTGGAATAAACTTAACCAAGAATGTAAAAAGTTTTTACACTGAAAAGTATAAAACCCTGATGAAGGAATTTGAAAATGATACAAAAAAATAAGACACATATTAATCAAACTAACAAAGACTAAACACAAAGAAACAATATTAAAAGCAACAAGGGAGAAGCAACAAGTAACATACAAAGGAAACCACATACACTTACCAGCTGATCTTTCAGCAGAAACTCTGCAGGCCAGAAGGGAATGGAAAGATATATTTAAAGTACTGAAAGGGAAAAATCTCCAAACAAGATTACTGTATCTGGCAAGGATTTCATCCAACATTAATGGAGAAATCAAAAGCTTTTCAGCCAAGCAAAAGTTAAGAGAATTCAGTACCACCAAACCAGCTTTACAACAAATGTTAAAGGGATTTATATAGTCAAGAAATACAAAAGAAAAAAAAAAGAGCTACAAAATCAACTCCAAACAATTATGAAAATGGCAATAGGAACATATATATCAATAATTACTTTAAATGTAAATGAATTAAATGCTCCAACCAAAAGACACAGACTGGCTGAATGGATACAAAACAAGACCCATATACATGCTGTCTAAAGAAACCCACTTCAGACATAAAAATACAGACTGAAAGTGAGAGGATGGAAAAATATATTCACAAATGGGAAGGAGAAGAAAGCTGGAGTAGCAAGCCTCATATAAGACAAAATAGAGCTTAAGATAAAGAAGATTATAAGAGATAAGGAAAGACACTACATAATGATCAAGGGATCAATCCAAGAGGAAGACATAACAATTGTAAATATCTATGCACACAACATAGGAGCACCTCAATACACAAGACAAACACTAACAGACATAAAAGGAGAAACTGACAGTAACATAACAATACTAGGAGACTTTAACACCACTCACACCAATGGACAGATCATCAAAAAAGAAAATTAATAAGGAAACACAAGTCTTACATTAGATGAGATAGATCTTATTGATATCTTCAGAATGCAAAAGAATACACCTTCTTCTCAAGTGCGCATGGAACATTCTCCAGGATAAACCACATCTTGGGTCACAAATTAAACTTCAGTAAATTTAAGAAATCTGAAATTGTATCAAGCATATTCTCCAACCACAATGCTATGAGACTAAATATCAATTACAAAAAAAAAAAGTGTAAGAAACAAACACATGGAGATTAAACAACACGTTTCTAAATAACCAACATGTTACTGAAGAAATCAAAATATTTCTAGAAACAAATGACAATGAAAACACGACAACTCAAAACCTATGGGACACAGCAAAAGCAGTTCTAAGAGGGAAGTTTATAGCAATACAATCCTACCTCAAGAAACAACAAAAACATCAAATAGACAACCTAACTTTACACTTAAAACAACTGGAAAAAGAAGAACAAAAAAAAAAACCCCATAATTAGTAGAAGGAAAGAAATCATAAAGATTTGAGCAGAAATAAATGAAACAGAAATGAAAGAAACAATAGTAAAGATTAATAAAACTAAAAGCTGGTTCTTTGAGAAGATAAACAAAATTGATAAACCTTTAGCCAGACTCATCAAGAAAAAAAGAGAGAAGAATCAAATCAACAAAATTAGAATTAAAAAGGAGAGGTCACAATAGACAAAGCAGAAATACAAAGGATTATAAGAGACTATTATGAACAATTATATGGCAATAAAATGGATAACCTGGAAGAAATGGATAGATTCTTAGAAAAGTTCAATCTTCCAAGACTGAACCAGGAAGAAATAGAAATTATAAACAACCCAATTACAAGCACTGAAATTGAAGCTGTGATTAAAAAATCTCCCAAAAAACAAAAGCCCAGGACCATATGGCTTCACAGGAGAATTCTATCAATCATTTAGAGAAGAGCTAATGCCTATCCTTCTAAAACTCTTTCAAAAAATTTCAGAGAAAGGAACACTTCCAAACTCATCCTACGAGGCCACCATCACCCTGATACCAAAACCAGACAAAAACAACACAAAAAAATAAAACTACATGCCAATATCACTGATGAACATAGATGCAAAAATCCTCAACAACATTTTAGCAAACAGAATTCAGCAACACATCAAAAAACTCATACACCATGATCAAGTTGGGTTTATTCTAGGAATGCAAGGATTCTTCAATATAAGCAAATCAACCAATGTGATACACCATATCAACAAATTGAAAGATAAAAACCATATGATCACCTTAATAGATGCATAAAAAACCTTTGACAAAATTCAGCATCCGTTTTTGATTAAAACTCATCAAACAATGGGCACAGAAGGAACCTACCTCAACATAGGAAAGGCTATATATGATAAGCCTACAGCAAACACTATTCTCAATGGTGAAAAACTGAAAGCATTCCGCCTAAGATCAGGAACAAGACAAGGGTGTCCACTTTCACCACTACTATTCAACACAGTTCTGAAGTCCTAGCTACAGCAATCAGAGAAGAAAAAGAAATAAAAGGAATCCAGATTGGAAAAGAAGTAAAGCTCTCACTGTTTGCAGATGACATGATACTGTACATAGAAAACCCTAAAGATAGTACCACAAAATTACTAGAGCTAATCAGTGAATTACGAAAAGTTGTAGGATACAAAATCAATACACAGAAATCACTTGCAATTCTATATATTAACAATGAAAAATCAGAAAGAGAAATTAAGGAATCAATCTCATTCCCACTGTTGCAACAAAAAGAATTAAATATCTAGGAATAAACTTACCTAAGGAGACAAAAGAACTGTATGCAGAAAATTATAAGACATTAATGAAAGAAATCAAAGACAACATAAACAGATGGAGAGATACTCCATGTTCCTGGGTAGGAAGAATCAATATTACAAAAATGACTATACTACCAAACGCAATCTACAGATTCAATGTGATCCCTATAAAATTACCAATGACATTTTTCACAGAACTAGAACAAAAAATTTCACAATTCATATGGAAACACAAAAGACCCCGAATAGCCAAAGCAGTATTGAGAAAGAAGAATGGAGCTGGAGGAATCAACCTTCCTGACTTCAGATTATACAACAAAGCTACAGTATGGTATACTATAAAGTATACTATCAAGACAGTATGGTACTGGTACAAAAACAGAAATATAGACCAATGGAACAAGATAGAAAGTCCATAAATAAACCTATGCACCTATGGGTACCTAATTTTTGACAAAGGAGGCAAAAATATACAATGGGGCAAAGACAGCCTCTTCAATCAATGGTGCTGGGAAAACTGGACAGCTACATGTAAAAGAATGAAATTAGAACACTTCCTAACACCATACACAAAGATAAACTCAAAATGGATTTAAAAGCTAAATGTAAGGCCAGAAACTATAAAACTCTTAGAGGAAAACATAGGCAGAACACTTGATGACATAAATCAAAGCAAGATCTTCTATGACCCACTTCCTAGAGTAACAGAAATAAAAACCAAAGTAAACAAATAGGGCCTGATTAAACTTAAAAGCTTTTGCACAGCAAAGGAAACTATAAGCAAGGTGAAAAGACAACCCTCAGAATGGGAGAAAATAACAGCAAATGAAACAACTGACAAAGGATTAATTTCCAAAATATACATGCAGCTCATAGAACTGAATACCAGAAAAACAACCCAATTAAAAAGTGGGAAAAAGACCTAAACAGACATTTCTCTAAAGAAGACATACAGATGGCTAATAAACACATGAAAAGATGCTCAACACTGCTTATTATTAGAGAAATGCAAATCAAAACTACAATGGGATATCACATCACACCAGTCAGAATGGCCATCATCAAAATGTCTAAAAACAATAAATGCTGGAGAGGGTGTGGACAAAAGGGAACACTCTTGCACTGTTGGCAGGCATATAAATTGATACAGCCACTGTGGAAGACAGTATGGAGATTTCTTAAAAAACTAGGAATAAAACCACCATATGACCCAGCAATCCCACTCCTAGGCATATACTCGGAGGAAACAAAAATTGAAAAAGACACATGTATCCCATTGTTCAATGCAGCACTATTTACAATAGCTAGAACATGGAAGCAACCTAGATGCCCATCGACAGATGAATGGATAAAGAAGTTGTGGTACATATGCACAATGGAATACTACTCAGACATGAAAAGGAAGTAAGTCAGAAAGAGAAATATAAATATTGTATTCTAATGCATATATACGGGATCTAGAAAAATGGTACTGAAGAATTTATTTATAGGGCAGCAATGGAGAAACAGACATATAAAATAGGCTTATGGACATGGAAAGAGGGGAGGAGAGGGTGAGATGTATGGAAAGAGTAACTTGGAAACATACATTACCATATGTAAATAGCCAATGGGAATTTGCTGTATGGCTCAGGAAACTCAAATAGGAGTTCTGTATCAACCTAGAGGGGTGGGATGGGGAGGGAGATGGGAGGGAGGTTCAAAAGGGAGGGGATATACATAAACCATGGCTGACTCATGTTGATGTTTGACAGAAAACAACAAAAGTCTGTAAAGCAACTATCCTTCAAAGAAAAAAATTTTTTTTTTTAATTTTAAAAATTAGACCTAATCAAACTTGGGCTTCCCCAATGGCTCAGCATGTAAAGAATCTGCCTGCAATGCAGAAGACACAGGAGATTCTGGTTCGATCCCTTGGTTGGGAAGATCCCCTGGAGAAGGCAATGACAAAACACTCCAGTATTCTTGCCTGGAAAATCCTACAGACAGAGGAACCTGATGGGCTACAAAGGAGTTGGACATGACTGAGCAACTAACACTTCTAATCAAACTTAAAAACTTTTGCATAGCAAAGGAACCATTGACAAAACTAAAAGACAGCCTATTTGGTAGAAAATATTTGCAAATGATATGACAAACAAGGGGTTAATACCCAAAATATATAAACAGCCCACCTAACTCAATATCAAAAAAGTAAACAACCCAGTCAAAAAAATGGGCAGAAGTCCTGAACATACATTCAGTCATACAGGTAGCTAACAGATACAAGAAAAGATCCTCAACATTGTTAATAGAAAAATGCAAATAAAAATAACAATATCACTTAACACCTATCAAAATGGCTTTCATTAAAAAGCCTTCAAATAATAAATGTTAATTAGGATGTGGAGAAAGGAAACCTTGTACCCTATTGGTGGGAATGTAAACTGGTGCAGTCACTGTGGAAACATTACAGAAGTTCCTTAAAAAATTTAAAACAGAACTACAATATAATCCAGCAATTTCACTACTGGGTATATACCTGGAAAAATCTAAAATGCTAATGTGAAAAGATACATGCACCCCAATGTTCATAGCAGCACTATTTACAACAGCCAAAACATGGAAGCAATCTAAGTGCAATCGGCAGATGAATGATAAAAAGATGTAGTGTATGTACAATGGAATATTACTCAGCTGTAAAATGAATGAAATTGTGCCATTTGTACCAATATGGATGGACCTGAAGGGTATTAGGTAGTAGTTGCTCAGTCGTGTCCAACTCTTTGCGATCCTTTTGACTACAGACCTCTAGGCTCCTCTGTCCATGGGATTTCCCAAGCAAAAATAGCACAGTAGAATGCCCTTCTCCAGGGGATCTTCCTGACCCAGAGATTGAACCCAGGTCTCCTGCATTGCGGTCAGATTTGTTACCCTTTGAACTGCACGGCAAGGGTATTATGCTAAGTGAAATAAGTCGGACAGAGAAAGATAAATATCATGTGATATAACTTACATGTGGAATGTAAAAGATAAATTGTAAAGACAAAAAAGAAACAGCCTCACATACATAGAAAACATAGTTACCAGTGGGGAAAGGGGAGGGACAAGATAGGGGTATGAGATTAAGGGATACAAATTACTATGTATTAAATAGATAAGCAACAAGGATATATTGTATGGCGCTATATAATACAGCCATTGTTTTGTAATAAATGTAAATAGACTATAATCTATAGAAATACTGAATTAACTGTGGTGTACCACTGAAGCTAATATAAACTGTAAATCAACTACACCTTGATTAAAAATATTTTTTCAAAAAAGAAACATTTGCCCTTCTTGTAAGTGTTCTTGTATGTCAGTCAAAGCTTTGCTGTCTTTATGAGCTCGTGTATTTCTTCCTTTTTCCTTACAACTATTAAGATCCATTCACTTTTGAACTTTTTTCAGTTCCTAATTAGTTTTGGGTGGCCATAAAAGAGAGAAGAAAGGAATGGCTAGAAATCATTTTATGCCATGTCATTTAAATACTTATAGTATTTATTTCAACTCACCAGATAAACTGATGAATAATTTAGATGAAATGATGAATAGAATCATTTTGTCATCTATAATATGAAACCTGAAATATCCATTTCAGTCTTTTTTTTTTTTATCTCATTTTCCCTTGCTTATAAGAAATTAAGGCTCTAACAAGGTCTTTGGGAGGAAATGGAGGGGCAAGAAGTAAAGGAAGAATGATAATGAAGACCCTATCTACAGCTTGGTTTGCACTATGGAATGGCACAGGTTGAAGGTGTGGGTTCTGAACCCACACTAGGGCAGCAGGAAAGTGACAGAACACAGGAGTAGAGAGAGCATAAAGGCATTAGGTTGGGTTTTTGAACCAGATGAGGTAAGTTTTGATTTCAAGTCACCCTGTTATTGTGTGCCCATGGGCAAATTATTGAACTATTCTGAGTTTCTGCTTTTCTGCTCAAGACTGAACTTCTTGTGCTTAAGACTGAAACTAACCTCCTCCTTACAATGCTACCGGGAAGAAGATATGAGAGCTTGTGCTTTGTGCCTGTTTTTTAGGACCTGGTAAAGAGAGACAGAGGATGAGATGGCTGGATGGCATCACTGACTTGATGGACATGAGTCTGAGTGAACTCTGGGAGTTGGTGATGGACAGGGAGGCCTGGCGTGCTGCGATTTATGGGGTTGCAAAGAGTCGGACACAACTGAGCGGCTAAACTGAATTGAAAGAGAGACCTGGTAGCCATTAACAGTGTGTTCTCTCGGCTGAGGACTGTTGGTGCCCTTGATGGTTTGATTTGACTCCCCTGCTATGCAGCAGGCAGCTAAAGTGGGCCTCTCTGAGAAGTCAGTAAAGCGCATGTATGCTAGAAGTGGGAACCCCTTCCCACCACCACTCTCACGCCAGGCCAGCGTCAATGTCTTCAGAACATGGATGGCTCTCATCCCTTTCTTGGAGCTTCATTCCAAATCCCACATAAGATTTCTTTAGCAAAGCTGGAATTCTTGGGGCACTCATGACAGACCCCCTTTTGAATAGCCAAGGAAATTCCACTGATGTTTCAGTTCTGATTTATACTTCCTATTACCTTCTTTATCTTAAATTTTGACAATAAACCACATGTGAGAAGTTGGCAAACTGTATGGCATTTCTACAGTCCCTTAACCTTTACTTGTTCTCTAAGTAATTCTGAAAACTGAATAACATTTAAATTCAATTTTGCACAACTGGACAAGTGAAGCCTTCAAAATTTAAGCCCATGGATTTGCACTTTCTATTTCTGAGTGGTAGCTTTTCTTTGCAGACCTTGCTCTACAAGTCTTTGTATGTCTGTTAAAAGATTTCTTTCCTTTTGCATCCCTACATTAGTTTTCCAGGCAGGAAGCCTTGGATAAACTGCAGGCTTTAGGCCTTTCTTGAAGACTGTTTTGGCCTCTATGAGGTTTCCTGTTTTCCTGAGACAGAACAAGATGGTTCCACCAATTTTAAATAAAATCAGCAGAGAAGAAACCATACTTAAAGTAGCAAGTATTCCTTTTCTTTTGGTGGGTCCTAATTAGTTTTGGGTGGCCATAAAAGAGAGAAGAAAAGAGTGGCTAGAAATCATTTTATGCCATGTCATTTAAATACTTACAGTATTTATTTCAACTCACCAGGTAAGCTGATGAATAATTTAGATGAAATGATGAATAGAATCATTTTGCTATCTATAATATGAAACCTGAAATATCACTGTGTTTTGGTAGGTGGGGTCAAGAGAAATCAAATTAGTAAAAGATTTTAGGAATCACACAGTTTTTTTTTTTTTTTTGGCTTGCTTGGAGCATCGGGATATTTTCAGATTGCTAATTTAACATTTGTGATAAAAAGAGAGAATATCTGAGCACACAATATGTTTCCCAGCTTATACAAAATGTAGATGTTAAGATAAAGGAATAAAAACTTGATACAAAATACACTAAACTTTAACAATATTCTTGTGTTTTCCTAATTTATTACATTTAAATGAAATGATTTCTTGAATTTTTAAAGTTAACCTATTTTGAAAAACAAAGGTGTTTTATTTTTGCTGCTATTCAGAAATCCTTTTTAAAATCATTTTGGTTTGCTCCTGACACAATTTGCCATCCTTGTTGTTGCTGTTTTGCATATGTTTGTCTTGGGCATTAAATTGCTCTTGAACTGTATTTACCAAATGTGGGCCATTATGTAATAGTTACTCTCCAATGGTACTTAATGGAATTTAAAAGCAGAAAATAAACCACAAGTAGGGAGGACTCTTGATGGGCCTTGATTGCCTCAAAGCACTGTACTGGCAGTGCGTGCACCATTACAGAGGTGCAATGCATGTGTGTCAGGAAGGTGGGAGGGTGTGCGTGCCCAGCACACAGCAGAGTACACAGTAAGTGCCCATATATGGAAACTATCTTAGAAATAAGAAAACAATCTCTATCTCCTTATAAGACCCTGAGCCAGATACCAAAATTACCTTAATATTAAGAACAGAAATAAGAGCTGATCAAAAATGTTTCCCATTACATTCTGCTATATTTCCCCAAGACACTGAATGCCCTCATCAGGTTTACAATGCTGATACTGAAGGGAAGACCTCTTGGAGATACAGTCTTCAAAAAGAAGATTTACAACTATATCAGTGCAAGCTATTTGACTGTCATTTGTTCCCCAGCCAGCTTTTAGCTAAATTTACATTAAAGTGTGCCATGTTCATTTCATTCAAGCTCCAGAGAATTGGATTTCCTGCCAGTACCAGTCAGCCAGTCCCTGGAGAAGCAGCTGCTTGATCCATGCTGTGCTTCCATCTGTGCAGAATGGCTCCAAGAATTTTTCCCACCTGAGACTGACCATTTGACTATCAACCATCTATGAGGTGTCCCAGTTCATCAAGACTCCAGAGTACTGGCAATGCTACTCACAGGTGCAAAGGCATGCTAATAGATTCTGTCTCCAGATTTTCTCTCAGATATGGAAAAAAATCAATTTGATAGTTGTCAAACTCTTTCTGGATGGGTGGCAGTGTGGAAAGTTTAAAAGTATAATAGCTTGTCCCTGCTCTATGCTTTCTCTTCAGAATGATCATACAAATGCCAGTTACTTACTTATTCCCTCCACTAGACTGTGAGCACCATGAGGGCACAGACTCTGTCTTATTCTCAACTGTATCTGGGGCCTGTCATATAGTAGGTGCTCATTAAATGCTTCTTTAATAAGTGAATGAGTTAGGTGAGGTCTTCAAGTAGGTAGGACTTACAGGGTCTTTGGAAGGATATTGAAGGTAGGCATAAGATAACTGAAAAAACAAAGATATTAAAAATATCAGGAAATGGGAATTCTGAAAGGGAGGTGGATAGGAAGAAAAACGAGTCCCATATTTCGAATGTCAATTTGTGCACTGTTGGGGCAAGAGCAGCAGGCAACTTTTGACGGGTGACTACAGCTGGGGCTTGACATATAGTATATCAAATGTTTGAGGCAGGGGGACAATGGAAGCTCCAGAGGTAGATATCATCTCAAAGAAAAGGAAGGAACCAGGAGGCATGAAGGCTGGGGAAGGTCCTTTGTGGGTGTCCTTAAGGACAGAGCAAAAAGATTCAGAGATCAGAAGAGAGAGACAGAGACACACCAAAATGTGAAATGCTGCTGCGGCTGCTGCTAAGTTGCTTCAGTCATGTCCGACTCTATGCAATCCCACAGACAGCCTCCCACCAGGCTCCCCCGTCCCTGGGATTCTCCAGGCAAAAACACTGGAGTGGGTTGCCATTTCCTTCTCCAATTCATGAAAGTGAAAAGTGAAAGTGAAGTTGCTCAGTCGTGTCCGACTCTTAGCGACCTCATGGACTGCAGCCTACCAGGCTCCTCCGTCCATGGGATTTTCCAGGCAAGAGTACTGGAGTGGGGTGCCATTGCCTTCTCCGAAAGGTGGAATAAGAATACCTTTATCCTCTAAGGTTAAAGACCATTTTCTTCTCCTCTCTCTCGTTCTAACAGCTGGTGGGGTCCCTTGCTGTTCACCATCAGGTAGGGTCTTCCCTTGAGAAAGGGCTCAGGGGCATGGAGCACCATCCACAGCTTTGCTATGTTCTCTTTGACAAGTTACCTCACCTCTCTGGAAACTCAACTTTTTCATCTCTAAAATTGGGGTGATATCTGCCTCTTGCAATTGGGGTGGTAATATCCAATTTTAATGTGATATATCATCTAGAGCACCAAACAGTACCTGACACCTCACAAAGGAGATACATATACTTTTTTTTCCCCCCATTTAGCACTTCACCCTAGACTCAGAAGACTTACATTGAAGGCCTCTCTCTGGCACCAAGGGCTTCCCTGGTAGCTTAGACAGTAAAGAATGTGCTTACAATGCAGGAAACCTGGGTTTGATTCCTGGGTCAGGGAGATCCCCTGGAGAAGGAGATGGCAATCCACTCTAGTATTCTTGCCTGGAGAACCCCATGGACAGAGGAGCCTGGTGGGCTATAGTCTATGGGATAGCAGAGAGTTGGACACAACTGAGCGACTAACATTTTCACTTTCTCTGGCACTAAGCTCATGTGTGACCATGGGCCTCAATTTCTTTATTAAGGACGACATGAAGGAATGAGTAGGTCTATCTCTAAACTACCTTCAAGTGCTAAAATTCTCTAGTTCTCAGATTATAAAGAGGAATGTTTGGGAATCACATACTTAAGATTTTTAACAATGTAATTGCTCAGGAGAGGCAGAAGTCACGAACCAACTAGACACCACTTAGCTTGGTGATTAGCTATGACACTTTCTGATCTTCCTCACTCGGGCCACGGATGTGTCTGTGAGACAATTCCTAAGAGAATCACTCATGAATGAATGGAGGGGCTTAAGTACATGAGAGAAACTCCCTGTTTTCCTTTGAGGAACTGTAAAGTTAGTGTGTCAGCCTCAGATGGAGACACTGGGGTGAATAATGAATGCACAGGTGGTGGCTATAAATGTTGGAAAGGGAGGCTATCAAATGCAGAGATGGAATTACATTGAAAGCACATTTCTAGACAAATCCTCATGGTGTTTGTTTAATAACTATACTATCTCCAGAGCTATAGGCTTTCAGAACATAAAAATTATGTCATGGGCCAGACTTGCAGCTTCTCTTGTCTCAGACTCTGCCTCAGGCAGGGACCCAAGCAACTCCTGGTGGAAGCCATCAGCAGCCAGTTGCACACCCCCTCCACTCCACCACGTCACTACCACCAGAGAGCAAGGACCTTCAGGATTCTGCCTTATTCCTTGGACCCTGTCACAGCTTTAGCCTGTGGTTTTACACAGAGGCAGCCCTCAGCAAATGTTGAGTAAATGAATGAAAGGTGGGAAGGATCCCCCAAAAGACCTAATGGAGAGAGAGTCTAATGTTAGTTGTTCAATCGTGTCCAACTCTTTTCCACACCATCATGGACTGCAGCTATCCAGGCCTGTCTATTCATGGTAGTTCTCTAGGCAAGAATACTGGAGTGGACTGCCATTCCTTTCTCCAGGGGATCTTCCTGGCCCAGGAATTGAAACTGGGTCTCCTGCATTGCAGTCAGACTCTTTACCATCTTAGCCACCCAGGGAAGCCCCAAAAGTCCTAATCACTCTCAATAATAGCTAACAGATCAATGCTGTACAAAGCTATTTGATCCTTTTTTAATTTGTTTCATACTTTCAGCCTGTATGAATGTGGATAATTAGCGATGGAATGCTTCTGTTCATTTGTTCTAAACAGTTCGTTCTTCCTATGAAGCATTTCCTAAAGGAACCCTGGGTCAGATGGGAGAGGTGGCAGATGCATAAATGTAAATTATAAAGCAGAATGTAAATTAAAAGAAAAAAAAGCACCACGGACATTTAAAGGAGAGGATGACTTTCAGGGAAATGGAAATGTTTTGAGGACTGAGTGGTATTTGTATTAGATCTTTAAGGAGTTATAAGATCTTGAGTAACAGAGAAAATAAAAGAAGGAAGATGGCCAAGTATAAAACCTGAGCAAGACATGAAGGGAGAAAGCAAAAACACATTCCGAAAGCAACTAGTTAGATTAAATGTAGACTAGTTAGATAAATTAGATTAAAGGTAGGCTACAGATTGTAGGAGTTAAGGCAGAAATACAGGTTGAAGTTTAATTGTGAAGAGTTTTATTTACTATCAAATCATGTAAGTCATAATATTTTAGCAAGGAAGACCAGGATCAAAGCTTAGGAATACTGATCTGAAAACTGAATTAGGAAGGAAAACCTCTGCACTTCAAGGCTGTCACTAGAAGACTACTTGCCTTGCTTTGGAAAGTGTGGTAGGGACCATAAGTTTTGGCACCCGGGAACTTGCTACAAATGTGGAATCTTTGGCTGTCCCAGACCTACAGAATCCAAATGTGCATGTGCGTTAAAATATAGACCAAGTCATCCAAGGAGGGCAGAGAAGAGCCTGAACACAGGAGGCTGCTCAAAGACGACAGGGAGGCGATAGGGAAGAGAGATGTGGAGAGGCAATGCACCTCAGGACAGCCAGGACATCTGAAACTTGGCACTGGGACTGAGAGGGTGGTGGGGTCATTCTCAGGAATGTCAGAAGGAAAAGGATGCAGGGTGCATGAGATGACAGGAAAGGAGAAAACCTGCCTTCACATCTAGAAGTCAAGGAGCCCGCAGGGAGAATCCAAGTAGAGATGCCCAGAAGGCATTTGGAGAAGTAGATTAGATCACAGGCAAAGTCCTCTTGTACTTTGCCTCAGTACCAAAAACATTCAAATAAGAAATGTAACAAAACACCTAAAGTGCTGGCATTGAAAAAGATTTCACAACTCAAAGCAAACATGTGTTATTTAGTTGAATCCTCTCCTGTCAGAGTAGGAATTTCGAGCCCAGGAAGGGAAAGTGACTTTGGTGACTCAGAAAAAAAACTCAGCTAGATAGGGAGTTACGTAACTCCCAACACAGGGCTCTTCCACTTCACTGTTATTCTAGTAATAGAGGCCTTGGGAATGAGGACTAGAGGAACTGGGCTCAGGAAATTATGCTAGAAATCATGAAAGAATCAATGGAAGTCTTAGAAAATGGCTTAGCAAGTAAACTTCAGGAATTTTATAAATAAGTCTCTGCATGGTCCATAAACCTTGATCAGGTTTCAGGGTTATTTCAGAATATACTTAGTATTGGCATAGCAAGGCCAGTTCTACTCTGGAATGTTTTTTTATATGACAACCATATTAACTAGCATTTTTATAGACTCACTATGCGTCAGGCACTTTTCCAAGTACCTTACATATATATCAGCTCACTTACTACAACAACTAGCATGAAAGAGGCACTAATCATTTTCCACATGAAGAAACTGAGGCACAAATAAAACAAATAACCCACCTGATGTCACACTGCTAGTTATTGATGGAGCTAGGATGTAAACAGGCAATAATTTTTTATTTTTGTATTGGAAGGTTAGCCATATGTATTTTTCCTCCTTTTCATGTAAAATGATAGATCTTTCTGTGAGAATCAGTTCTAACCCTGCACAGAGACTGTTGAGCTAACAGAAGTGCTTGGCTTAGGGTAATCCATTAGTCTATATCCTCTTTGACTAATCCTCATGCAGTTTCGATCTAACACTGGCTTCTAGCCAATGATTTTAGTCCACTTCCATATCCTTAAAAAGGATTAAAAATTATTAAAAGCATTAAAAATGCTTTTCAGTCTCATTATCTTTAGGTCATGTCTAATGACCATACTAATGAGTTTGCTTCTCAATGTCTTTTAGTAATAGGAGGCAAGAAAAGACACTGCTTTTATTGTTTTAAAAAGATGAGGCCTTCTTACTGGGTTTTCTCTTTTCAGCTTTGGGTCTGGGGTATTTGTCCAATGGAGTTCAGTTTCCTTAGACAGAAACCAGGGGCATTGGCTAAGGTTAGCTTCCTTTCTCCATCCAGAGGAAGATGCTTCCAGTATGCCACCTGCACCTCCTTTGTAGCATCATTTGGGAAAACGTGCTCTGATTGTGTTTCCCTTGGAAGATGCTGGCACAGCTCCTCTGAAATAAATCCTCCCAGCTGGAGGGAGCCTGGGCTGAGGGCGGGGTACAGAGGCAGAGGCTGTCTTATGGAGACCTTCATTAATGGCCTTGTGAGTTGCCCTGATTTTTCCACATGTCTGACCAAGTCAATTTCCTGTTTTAGATCTCTTTTCTTCTTGTCAAATCCCAACTTTTCTGCTTTTCATTCTTGGCCTGGCTGGAAGGGTGATTAATTTTAATTTTTTTTTTTTTTGCTTGAAATGTACCAAGTGTTTGCCTTCTGGAATGGAGTCCAGAGTAGTGTCAGGGAAGGGCTCAAAGTTAAATCTTCTCCAAATGATAAAACTGAAAGTCTATTTTCTGTGCTTCTTCCCTCTCAGTTCTTTTTTCCATAAAAAGAATTTTTAATATAAGTTTTAAAATGTACATACAATAAAATCAACCTTT
This sequence comes from Bos taurus, assembly GCF_002263795.3. NCBI lineage: Eukaryota > Metazoa > Chordata > Mammalia > Artiodactyla > Bovidae > Bos > Bos taurus. The sequence goes on from NC_037330.1 coordinate 69,606,640, forward strand.
TAAATGTATGATTCTATGAATTTTAACAAATGTGTAAAGGCATGTAATTGTCATCATAATCCGTTCTTTTCTTTTTTTAAAAATCCAACTCACTGAACAAAATATTAAGTAAACATGTTCAACTTCGTATAACTCAGTTGAACTGAGTTGGCACAAGACTTGGTGACTTCTTTTCCTAAAGAGGATTATATTATTCATCAAGACATTTTAAACATTGCAGTGCTTTGTTTATCTCTAAGAGAAACTTCCAGTTCTTGAATATACAAATATAAATGAACAAGATCAACATTTTCATGGTCTAATACAATTGATTCTACCAAGTGTATCTTTAAATTTCTTTTTTCCCTTTGGACTAGCATGAATAATGTTTTGATGGTTTATCTTAAAGAATCTTGATTTTATTACTTCATCTGAGTATTTATTTATTTAGGGCAGGATAAATAAATGATATCTGGTTGAGAAATGATATTTACATCTCAAAGTGGAGAGCAATGTTGTGAAAACATAATAAGCAGAGGGACACAAATGGAGTCAAGCTTGACTATCACTTTAAATCACAATTTCCAGATTTGGGAAAAAGTCATAATCATGTGGGAATGTGGCTAAAGGGAACAATCTGTCTGCAGCTTTGTGTTCAGAGCCAAAAATATAAGAAGAAAAAAAGAATCTAATTAATGGAGAATAATCATATGATCCTGAATGACAAAACAGAGCAAAAGTCAATTTAGACAGTCTTGACTTTTAAATTCTTGAGTAAAAATATTTTTTTATCTTTTTATTGAAGAGGCTTTTCATACTCCATCCATTTCTCTGTATGGCCTCTCATTCTTCAAAATCCAGCTGAAAGGAATCCTTCCCTGAAAAGTCTTTCTCATTCCCCAGAGTGAAGCTACTGGTCTTGGCTGTGTTCAGCTAAACAGCTCCTAGCGTAGGTGTGCGCTCAGTCGCTCAGGTGTGTCCGACTCTTTGCAACCCTATGGACTGTAGCCTGCCAGGCTCCTCCGTCCATGAGATTTTCCAGGCTAGAATACTGGAGTGGCTTGCCATTTCCTTCTCCAGGGGATCTCCCCAACCCAGGTATCGAACCCACATCTCCTGCATCTCCTGAATTGGCAAGCAGATTTCTTACCATTGAGCCACCTGGGAAGCCTCAACATCTCCTACAGCACTGAACTTTTTGCATCACAAACATCTGTTTTAAGTCTGTCTTCCTCCTTGGGTTGTGAATTCCATGTCATATTCACCCTTATTTTGATAGGGGACTAGCGAGGAGCTCACCTGTTAATGAGTGAAAAGTAAATGGATAAATATTATTGAGCAGTTGGTTAAATGGTCAGTATTCATATCCATTCAGCAGTGTTACCTAGCACAGCAATGTGCTAAAGATATAATGATGAACAAAAACATCCTGCTCTTTGCCCTCAGAGAACTTACAATCTGATGAGGGAATAATAAATATCATCAATTTAGAGAGGATGTTTTTCTTAATTGACAGAATGCATTTTAAATTAAGTCAGTCATTATAGTTCCATTGGAGAAGGCAATGGCACCCCACTCCAGTACTCTTGCCTGGAAAATCCCATGGATGGAGGAGCCTGGTAGGCTGCAGTCCATGGCGTTGCTAAGAGTCGGACTCGACTGAGTGACTTCAATTTCACTTTTCACTTTCATTCATTGGAGAAGGAAATGGCAACCCACTCTGGTGTTCTTGCCTGGAGAATCCCAGTGATGGGGGAACCTGGTGGGCTGCCGTCTATGGGGTCGCACAGAGTCGGACACGACTGAAGCGACTTAGCAGCAACAGTAGCAACATAGTTCCATTATTATTTTTATTATAGTATTAATATTTGATATTACTGTGGTGAGACTTTAGTTTCAGCAAAGGGCTATTAACTATGGCATCAATCAACATAACTAGAAAATATATAAGCATTTTTTTTACACAGCAAAGGAAACCACAAGATTAAAAGACAACCCTCAGAATGGAAGAAAATATTAGCAAACAAAGCAACTGACAAAGGATTAATCTACAAAATATACAAAAAGCTTATGCAGCTCAACATCAGAAAAACAAACCCAATTGAAAAAATGGGCAGAAGACCTAAATAGACATTTTTCCAAAGAAGACATACAAATGGCCCATAAACACATGAAAAGATGCTCAACATCACTCATTAGCAGAAAAATGAAAATCAAAACTACAGTGAGGTATCACTTCACACCAGTCAGAATCAGTTCAGTTCAGTCACTCAGTCGTATCCGACTTTTTGCAAACCCATGGACTGTAGCACGCCAGGACTCCCAACTCCTGGAGGTTACTCAAATTCATGTCCATTGAGTTGGTGATGACATCCAACCATCTCATCCTCTGTTGTCCCCTTTTCCTCCTGTCTTCAATCTTTCCCAGCATCAGGGTCTTTTCATATGAGTCAGTTCTTCACATCAAGTGGCCAAAGGATTGTAGTTTCAGATTCAACATCAGTCCTTCCAATGAATATTCAGGACTGATTTCCTTTAGGATGGACTGGATGTCCAAGGGCGTCTTCTCCAACACCACAGTTCAAAAGGGTCAATTTTTCAGCACACAGCTTTCTTTATGGTCCAACTCTCACATCCATCCATAACCACTGGAAAAACCATAGCCTTGACTAGACGGACCTTTGTTGGCAAAGTAATGTCTCTGCTTTTCAATATACTATCTAGGTTGGTCATAACTTTCCTTCCAAGGAGTAAGCGTCTTTTAATTTCATGGCTGCAATCACCATCTGCAGTGATTTTGGAGCCCAGAAAAATAAAGTCAGCCACTGTTTCCACTGTTTCCCCATCTATTTGCCATGAAGTGATGGGACCAGATGCCATGATATTCGTTTTTTGAATGTTGAGTTTTAAGCCAACTTTTTCACTCTCCTCTTTCACTTTCATCAAGAGGCTTTTTAGTTCCTGTTCACTTTCTGCCATAAGGGTGGTGTCCTCTGCATATCTGAGGTTATTGATATTTCTCCTGGCAATCTTGATTCCAGCTTGTGTTTCTTCCAGTCCAGCATTTCTCATGATGTACTCTGTGTATAAATTAAATAAGCAGGGTGACAATATACAGCCTTGACGTACTCCTTTTCCTATTTGGAACCAGTCTGTTGTTCCGTGTCCAGTTCTAACTATTGCTTCCTGACCTGCATATAGATTTCTCAGGAGGCAGATCAGGTGGTCTGGTATTCCCATTCTTTCAGAATTTTCCACAGTTGCTGTGATCCACACAGTCAAAGGCTTTGGTATAGTCAATAAAGCAGAAGTAGATGTTTTTCTGGAACTCTCTTGCTTTTTTGATGATCCAATGGATGTTGGTAATTTGAACTCTGGTTCCTCTGCCTTTTCTAAACCTAGGTTGAACATCTGGCAGTTCACAGTTCACAAACTGTTGAAGCCTGGCTTGGAGAATTTTGAGCATTACTTTGCTAGTGTGTGAGATGAGTGCAATTGTGTAGTAGTTTGAGTATTCTCTGGCACTGCCTTTCTTTGAGATTGGAATGAAAACTGACCACAGGACTGGAAAAGGTCAGTTTTCAATCCAATCCCAGTCAGAATGGCCATCATGAAAAATTCCACAAATAAGAAATACTGGAGAGACTGTGGAGAGAAAGGAACCCTCCTACATTGTTGGTGGAAATGTAAATTGGTACAATCACTATAGAGAATGGTATAAGTTCCTTTAAAGACTGAAAACAGAACTGCCACATGACCCAACAGCATGACCCAGTGGTGTATGCCACTCCTGGGCATATACCCAGAGAAAACCATAATTCACCCCAATATTCATTTCAGCACCATTTACAATAGCCAGGACATGGAAGCAACCTAAATGTTCATTGACAGAGGAATGGATGAAAAAGATATGGTACATATACACAATGGAATATTAGTCAGCCATAAAAAAGAATGAAATTTGTGCCATTTGCAGAGACGTGGGTGGACCTAAAGACTGTCATACAGAGTAAAGTAAGTCCGAAAGAGAAAAACAGATATCATATATTAATGTATATATGTGGAATCTAGAAAACTGGTATAGATGAACTCATTTGCAAAGCAGAAATAGAGACATTGGCATAGAGAACAAATATATGGATACCAAGGGGGAAAGAAGAGGTAGGATGGAGTGCAAGATTGGGATTGGCATATATACTCTACGTATAAAACAGATTACTAATGAGGACAGTACAGTCCAGGAAACTCTACTCAATGCTCTGTTGTGACCTAAATGGCAAGGAAACCCACAGAAGAGGAGATATATGTATACGTGTGGCAAATTCACTTTGTTGTACAGCAGAAATTAATACAACATTGTAAAGCAACTATACTCCATTAGAAGAAAAAAGAAAATATATGAGTATTCTTATTTCTCGGGTTTTCTTGTTTAAGTTACTAACATATAAAAATTTTCTTAAGTTACTAACTTATATAAACTTATATGAATAAAAAAAGAAAATATATGATTGTTCTTATATCTTGGGTTTTCTTATTTAAGTTTCTAACATATATAAACGCTCAGACGAGTCTGACTCTTTGTGACCCCATGGACTGCAGCCTCCTAGGCTCCTCTGTCCATGGGATTTTCCAGGCAAGAGTACTGGAGTGGGTTGGCATTTCCTTCTCCAGGGGGTCTTCCCAACTCAGGGATTGAACCCTGGTCTCCTGCATTGCAGGCAGATGTTTTACCCTCTAAGGCACCAGGGAAGCCAACATATATAAACACACAGCTACATGTAATTTTACTTACATATATGTATAATATTGTGTGTGTCAGTTGCTCAGTAGTGTCTGGCTCTGTGTGACCCCATGGACTGTATAGCCTGCTAGGCTCCTCTGTCCATGGAATTCTCTAGGCAAGAATACAGGAGTAGGTTGCCATTCCCTTCTCCAGGGGATCTTTCTGACCCAGGGACTGAACCTGGGTCTCCTACCTTGCAGGCAGATTCTTTACTATCTGAGCCATATTATTGGAATCTAACAAAGAAAATGATTTTAATTCATAGATGATGTTAATAGTTCTAACTCCAGATCTACCAATAAACAACTTTGTATCCTTAAATATTAACAAGTCTCTCTCTTCTTGTATAAAGAGCTCTAAAAGGTACATTGTGAGAACTAGATAATAACTGTAAAACCTAATAAATCAATGATGTTGCAAATTTCAGACACATTGCACAATTCCAGTAAAGGAAGATTTACTGAGTACTTCCTCTGTTAGGCATACTGGCCCAACTAACATAATTAGGGGATCTGAGAAGAAGATCTGTCCTTTATTGTGCCCATCTTTTCATGACATGATCCCTTGGTATCTCTAATTTTCTTGAAGAGATCTCTAGTCTTTCCCATTCAATTGTTATCCTCTATTTCTTTGCATTGATCACTGAGGAAGGCTTTCCTATCTCTCCTTGCTATTCTTTTGAACTCTGCATTCAAATGGGTATATCTTTTCTTTTCTCTTTTGCTTTTTGCTTCTCTTCTTTTCACAGCTATTTGTAAGGCCTCCTCAGACAGCCATTTTGCTTTTTTGCATTTCTTTTTCTTGGGGATGGTCTTGATCACTGCCTCCTGTACAATGTCATGAACCTCATTCCATAGTTCTTCAGCCACTCTATCAGATCTAATCCCTTGAATCTATTTGTCATGTCCACTATATAATCATAAGGGATTTGATTTAGGTCACACATTAATGGTCTAGTATTTTTCCCTACTCTCTTCAGTTTAAGTTTGAATTTGGCAATAAGGAGTTCATGATCTGAGCCATAGCCAACTCCCAGTCTTGTTCTTGCTGACTGTATAGAGCTTCTCCATCTTTGGATGCAAAGAATATAATCAATCTGATTTCAGTATTGACCATCTGGTGATGTCCATGTGTAGAGTCTTGTGTTGTTGGAAGAGGGTGTTTGCAATGACCAGTGTGCTCTCTTGGCAAAACTCTGTTAGTCTTTGCCCTGCTTCATTTTGTACTCCAAGACCAAATTTGCCTGTCACTTCAGGTATCTCTTGATTTTCTACTTTTGCATTCAAGTTCCCTATGATGCAAAGGACATCTATTTTGGGTGTTAATTCTAGAAGGTCTTGTAGGTCTTCATAGAACTGTTCAGCTTCTTTAGCGTTACTAGTTGGGGCACAGACTTGGATTACTGTGATATTGAATGGTTTGCCATGGAAAGATGGGCACCATAAAGGACAGAAATGGTATGGACCTAACAAAGCAGAAGATATTAAGAATAGGTGGCAACAATACACAGAAGAACTATACAAAAAAGACCTTCACAACTCAGATAACCACGAGGGTGTGATCACTCACCTAGAGCTAGACATCCTGGAATGCCAAATCAAGTGGTCCTTAGGAAGCATCACTATGAACAAAGCTAGTTGGAGGTGATGAAATTCCAGTTGAGCTATTTCAAATCCTAAAAGATGATGCTGTGAAAGTGCTACACTAAATATGCTAGCAAATTTGCAAAATTTAGCTATGGCCACAGGACTGGAAAAGTTTTCATTTCAATCCCAAAATAAGGCAATGCCAAAGAATGTTCAAACTACTGCACAACTGCACTCATCTCACATGCTAGCAAAGTAATGCTCAAAATTCTCCAAGCCAGGCTTCAACAGTATGTGAACCGTGAACTTCCAGATGTTCAAGATGGATTTAGAAAAGGCAAAGGAACCAGAGATCAGACTGCCAACTTCTGTTGAATCACAGAAAAAGCAATAGAGTTCCAAAAAACATCAACTTCTGCTTTATTGACTATACCAAAGCTTTTGACTATGTAGATCACAACAAACTGGAAAATTCTGAAAGAGATGGGAATACCAGACCACCTGACTTTCCTCTTGAGAAATCTGTATGCAGGTCAAGAAGCAACAGTTAGAACTGGATATGGAACAACAGACTGGTTCCAAATCAGGAAAGGAATACATCAAGGCTGTATATTGTCACCCTGCTTATTTAACTTATATGCAGAGTACATCATGACAGATGCCAGGCTGGATGAAGCACAAGCTGGAATCAATAACCTGGGAGAATCAAGCTGGGAGAAATATCAATAATCTCAGATACGCAGATGACACCACCCTTATGGCAGAAAGCGAAGAAGAACTAAAGAGCCTCTTGGTGAAAGTGAAAGAGGAGAGTGAAAAAGTTGGCTTAAAAGTCAACATTCAGAAAACTAAGATCATGGCATCTGGTCCCATCACTTCATGGCAAATAGATGGGAAGCAATGGAAACAGTGACAGACTTTATTTTCTTGGGCTCCAAAATCACTGCAGATGGTGAGTGCAATCATGAAATTAAAAGACACTTGTTCCTTGGAAGAAAAGTTATGACCAACCTAGACAGCATATTAAAAACCAGAGACATTACTTTGCTAACAAAGGTCCGTCTATTCAAAGCTATGGTTTTTCCAGTAGTAATGTATGGATGTGAGAGTTGGACTATAAAGAAAGCTGAGCGCTGAAGAATTTATGCTTTTGAACTGTGGTGTTGGAGAAGACTCTTGAGGGTCCCTCTGACTGCAAGGAGATCAAACCAGTCAATCCTAAAGGAAATCAGTCCTGAATATGCATTGGAAGGACTGATGTTGAATCTGAAACTCCAATACTTTGGCCATCTGATGTGAAGAACTGATTCATTGGAAAAGACCCTGATGCTGGGAAAGACTGAAGGCAGGAGGAGAAGGAGACAACAGAGGATGAGATGGTTGGATGTCATCACCAACACGATGGACATGAGTTTGAGTAAGCTCTGGGAGTTGGTGATGGACAGGGAGGCCTGGCGTGCGGCAGTCCAAGGGATGGTAAAGAGTCAGACACGACTGAGCGACTGAACTGACTGAGAAGAAGATCTACTTTGTAGACAGAGGATAACAAGTTTGTTCTAGATTTTCTATCCGTTAATTCTTGTTTCACTGTAACTTACTTGGGAGAAAGTGGAGAAGGCAGGAAAGTCTAAATGACACTTAGATTTACATTTTATTCTTTGAATTCTTGTGGGAGAATTTTGAGATACATCTTGATGTTATCCACAGTGTCCATGGTAGATAATGTGAGTAGCCCAATTCGAGTTAGGAATCTCTACCACAGTTACATTTAGAGGAAATTATAACTCATTCTCAAGGCTTTAAGAAACTTTCATTTTTAGAATACATCATTTAGAAAAGTTTTCAGCAACAGAGGATAAATGAGGCTTTCTAACAGGCCATTAGTAGACAAGGAAGACCTCTCAGGGGAGTTGCAGAGGGGAGAAAAATAAAGTTGAATCACTGGAGGGCCTTTCACTTGTATTTTTGTTATATACTGGAATTTGGCACTAAATTAAATTTACGTGAATGTAATTATAAAAAATGGTGATTGCAGCCATGAAATTAAAAGACGCTTACTCCTTGGAAGTAAGGTTATGACCAACCTAGATAGCATATTGAAAAGCAGAGACATTACTTTGCCAACAAAGGTCCGTCTAGTCAAGGCTATGGTTTTTCCTGTGGTCATGTATGGATGTGAGAGTTGGACTGTGAAGAAAGCTGAGCACCGAAGGATTGATGCTTTTGAACTGTGGTGTTGGAGAAGGCTCTTGAGAGTCCCTTGGACAGCAAGGAGGTCCAACTAGTCCATCCTAAAGGAGATCAGTCCTGGGTGTTCATTGGAAGGACTGATGTTAAAGCTTCAATTCCAATACTTTAGCCACCTCATGAGAAGAGTTGACTCATTGGAAAAGACTCTGATGCTGGGAGGGATTGGGAGCAGGAGGAGAAGGGGACAAGAGGATGAGATGGCTCGATGGACATGAGTTTGAGTGAACTCTGGGAGTTGGTGATGGACAGGGAGGCCTGGCGTGCTGCATTTCATGGGGTTGCAAAGAGTCAGGTATGACTGAGCAACTGAACTGAACTGAATTATAAAATAAAAGGGGGGCAGGGATGCTTCCCTGGTGGCTCAGATGGTAAAGAATCTGCAGTACAGAAGACTTGGGTTCAATCCCTGGGTTGGGACGATTCCCTAGAGAAGGGAATGGCAACTCACCCCAGTATTCTTGCCTGGAGAATTCCAAGGACAGAGGATCCTGACAGGCCACAGTTCATTGGATTGTAAAGAGTCAGACAAGATCTCATACCATTTATCCTACAAATTCCAGTGAAATTTGAAAATCTCTGGAAGGTTGGCGTTTGATGGCCTTGACAATGAAAACTTGTCTCTAATACTTCATCCATAAATTGCATTGTACACACCTGCATGTGCCACTTATACTGGGATCAACAGAATGAGCTGCTAGTTCATTCCTCTTCACTTTAAGGCTTGAATTATATTTTTGATAATGTTTTTATAAATTAACGGCTTTCTTGGCTGCTCAGATCATTGAAATCTTGATGATAAACAATCTCTTTAGAAATTTGATTAAATATAAGAAAACAAGAGAAAAGAAAGCATCATAATTTGTATGATACAGTAATTTGGTATTTTGTTTCCTTTATCTCAAGAAGAAGAAACCTGCTCATGCCTTGGTAACACCATTTATCTGTCAGATGGCGTAGGCAGGAGTCAGCTGTTTCCCATAAAGATATCTTGGGAAACAGCAACGGTGCTGTCTACACTGGCAGATGCTATCTGACATCATTTCTGGAGGGTAGTTCCTGTTGAAATGTTGCAGGAGGGTTTTCTAAAGAACAGGCCAAGATGTCAATAATGGTTAGTGCTGATACATGCCAAAGTCAATGCAAAATAAGTAGACAGGAAAGTAAAATCCTCTTTGAAGGAGGAAAGAAAGATTCTGAAGATGGTGAGAAGCAGGCAATGTTCACAGGGCATTGAAAGGGGGATTGGTAAAACTGGTACTGAGGGCTGAAAGTTGAAACCTGTGGCCACAGGCACTGGTACCCAGATCTTAGCCAATGTTTCTATAACAGAGGATAGGGAATCTTAGCTCAGTGATGGAAAGAAGAGAAAGCAAATCTCAGAAGTCCTCACCTGCTTGGAGCTGGGTCACTCTACCTGGATTGATCTTCCATTAAAGAACATTAAGAATTCTTCTCACAGTCACCAAAAAGGAATAAAGCCTCCACATATGGAGTGCTGGACCTAGGCCAGGGCTCCAAATGGATGAGGGGCAAGTCAAATGGCAGCAGTTCCGAGGAGGGGGCCCAGAGTAGAGGGAAGCTCTGTTCCACAGGAAAGGATCATGGAGACAAGGAGTTCAGGGGAGATTAGACAAGCCTCAGTCAAATGTTTTAAGATCTGTCATGTGGAAAGTCTTGGTCTGTGAGTTCCTGAAGGCTGGGCTTGAATCCATAAGGAAAAGTCACAAAGAGTATAATTCATTTGAAGATAAGTAAAGCCAATATGTTGGATAAGCAACTGTGGGGGGTATAAACACAGACAAAGGCTGACTTTTTCTCACACTGTCTCTTTAAACCTGCTCTTTGAGAGTAGTCTTTCCTTATCCTGGATGAGAACTGGGGCAAGCCCATGACTTTCTGTTTTCTCTTAAGTAAAAGAAAGTTCTGTAACGACATGGACATGAACTTGAGCAAACTCTGGGAGATGGTGGAGGACAGGGAAGCCTGGTGTGCTGCAGTCCATGGGGTTGCAAAGAGTCGGACACAACTTAGCTACTGAACAGCACAACCACATAGCTACTTAAAGTAAAAAACACAGCCTCAAACCAGATGACACCAATACTGAAGGGGGTGGTCCTTCTCTGTTTCCCTGCTCCTTGTTGCATCTCCTCTCCCAGTTTGCTTCCTGTGACTTCTGACCTTTCCAGGTAGAGACAAAGGAAGGAAGCAGAGATAAGTAGAGAAGGAAATATCATACTTGGCTTCTCTGTTATGTGGTCTCATGTCTGCAGTTCTTTGACCTGGATGAACGCAAGCTAGTCTGATGGTGACTTTCTGCTATGACCCTAGAAAAATTTCCTCCAGTCTCTCTTCTACTGAGGCTTCAGTGCCCTTTGGGTGGCCACTGAACAAAATCTAAGAAAACACCCACTAGTGCTTGCTTTTATATATTCATAATTGGGAAGTACAAGCCCTGGCCAGCAGCTGGCCAAGCAGTTCTCTCTCTTCATCCTGCCTTGGTTCCCTGTGCCCACCAAGGAGAGAAGGCAAGCATCCAGCTCTCCAAATGAAGCCTCTTGCCCTTGAATTGAGATAGTAGTAAGGAAGGGACTCTCTAACCTTTGCCCCAAAAGGTCATTTCCAATCTCCAGTAGCTTGACTCTTTTATTACATTCTATACATTGCAGATAAGTCTTCTATTGGGTTGACCAAAAAGTTTGTTTAGGTTTTTCTGTAAGATGTTGTGTGTGTATGTGCACTTAGTCGCTCAGTTGTATCTGACTCTTTGTGACCCTATGGACTGTAGCTCTGTAGCTCGACAGGCTTCTCTGTCTACAGGATTTTCCAGGCAAGAATACTGGAGGAAGTAGTCATTCCCTTCACCAGGGAATCTTCCTGACCCAGGGATTGAACCAGGGTCTCCTGAATTGCAGTTGGATTCTGTATTGTCTGAGCAACCAGGGAAGTCCAAGATATTATGGAAAAACTCAAAAGAACTCTTTAGGCAAACCAAAAACAATTTCTCAGTCATAGTGGTCTGTCTCATTTTGGAATTTGGTATTTATCATCAACCAAAACTGAAATAGGAAGAGTTCCATGTTAATACCCTATTACCCAAAGGAGGACTTCTTCACATAAATAGTACACTAGTTCTCATGCTGAGCTGGGGCTGCAGGTGCAGACAAGAAAGATGTCTCACTTGGTGCTCTGGCTCCTCCACCCTCAAGTCAACTGCAGCAGCTCCACTATTATGTTCCTCATATGCTGAGTCTTTGTGTAAGATTTCACTGTGTGGTGTTAAGTTGCTCAGTCATGTCCAGCTCTCTGTGACCCCATGGACAAACTCCTCTGTCCATGGGATTCTCCAGGCAAGAATACTGGAGTGGGTTGCCATGTCCCCTTACAGGGAAGATTTCAATGACTTCAGTCACATAAAATGCTGTTTGTGCAGTAAAAATGCCTTGACTGGTGACATTCACTCACTTGTCTACTCCAGTTCAGTTGCTCAGTCATGTCCGACTCATTGTGACCCCATGGACTGCAGCATGCCAGGCTTCCCTGTCTATCACCAACTCCTGGAGCCTGCTCAAATTCATGTCCCTTGAATCAGTGATGCCATCCAATCATCTCATCCTCTGTTGGCCCCTTGTCCTCCTGCCTTCAATCTTTCCCAGCATCAGGGTCTTTTCCCAATGAGTCAGTTCTTCACATTAGGTGGCTAGAGTTTCAACTTCAGCATCAATCCTTCCAATGAATATTCAGGACTGATTTCCTTTAGGATTGACTGGTTGGATCTGCTTGCAGTCCAAGGTAACTCTCAAGAGTCTTCTCCAACACCACAGTTCAAAAGCATCAATTCTTTCACTGCTTAGCTTTCTCGCCTACTCTAAACAAGATAACAACCTAGGCAGATTTACCCTGATCCGAGGCATCTAGAACTACTGTAACGGTTAACCAGCAGCTTTTAATTCCAGTGAAAGTGAAAGGAAGTGTGTCACTCAGTTATGTCAGACTTTGTGACCCCAGGGACTGTAGCCCACCAGGCTCCTCAGTCCATGGAAGTCTACAGGCAAGAATACTTGAGTGGGTAGCCATTCCCTTCTCCAGGGGGTCTTCCTGACTCAGTGAATGAACCCAGGTCTCCTGCATTGCAGGCAGATTCTTTACCATCTGAGCTACCAGGGAATTCCAATGGAAAATGCCTCTTTTTAGTTCAGCCATTTACTCACTGGAGGAATCTGGGTGAGTAACTGAAATTGTGTATATCTCAATTTTCTCATCTGTTAAAAACCAGTTAGTATTGTTTTGAGTATGTCAAGTGCCTGATGTGATAATCACAATCATTGTTGAGACTCAGAACATCACAGCTGTACGACCTTTCAAAGCTGCCTCGGAAGATACTGTGCAATGCCCCCATGGTTACATCCTCTACTATGTCATCAGTTTGAAGAACTTTGCTCTGATGATAGCTGTGTCAAGAGGACACAATGTCCTCTCAAACCATTTCCTTCTACTCTCTAAGTGAAAAGTTTAAACATCTGAGTTTCCTTGGAGATTTTATTATGGGCACAGGCATAAAAAGCCCATCTCAGCAGCTGAACCTAAATATAAACGTGAGGAAACCTCATTCCTGGATAGTCCTAGAAATGTCCTCCCCAATCTGAATGCAGATCTGCCACAAGGCACTGGGAAGAAGCTTTATGATAATAAAAGAATGAACAACTATTATGTAATTCTGCTTGGAAATTGCAGTCATCTATAGTCTACTAACTTCTAACATCTCTCAGTGCTCATTGGGAATAATTCCCAATATCACAATTTCCAGATGAAGGATGGATCCTGTGGTGGTTAATTTTATTCATCAACTTTTCTAGGCTATGGTGCTGGTTGTTTGGTTCAATGCTGCTGTGAAAATATTTTTACATGTGACTATCATTTAATCAGTAGACTTTAAATAAAGCAGATAACCCTCTATAATGTGGTGGGCCTCATCTAATTAATTGAAGGCCTTAAGAGCAAAAACTGAAATTTCCTGTAAAAGAAGAAATTCAGTCTCAGGACTGCAACACAGAAACCCTGCCTCAGTTTCTAGCCTGCTTGCCCTGCCCTGAAGATTTCAGACTCAAGTCTGCAACATCAACTCTTAAATTTCCAAACTGCTGGCCTCTGCTATAGATTTCAGACTTGCCAGCCTCCTCAATCATGTATGCAAGTTCCTTAAAGTAATTCTTTCTATGTATCTCTATATATTCTACTGGCTGTTTCTCTGAAGAACCCTGACAGATTCCATCGTAGTACTCCTCACAGTGTCCACCAAGCACAAGGTTGAACTGAATTTTCTTAAATGGGTTGGTTATTCCTTGAACATGAACTAGAGTGTAAGTGGCCACAAGATTGAGCTCTATGTGGAAAAACACTGCTCTGGGCTTGACTTTGCCCTGCCACTTACTACTGTACCAGGCTCATCTTTTGTGCTCAGCTCTGCAACCTTCTTAGTAACTCAGGTAACATTACTTAGTAACTTAGTAACTCAGTAACATTCACCTAGGTCATTTCCTCTGACACTACCTGTGGTATCTAAGTGCGTTGAACCCTTTGTGGTAGAAGTCTCAGTGGCTGCAGACCAACTGATGGGATCCATGAAATTCTGCCTTTTTACAATGGTTGCCAAGAGGGGACAGGTGACAAGCTGTAAGTGTGGGAAAATTAATGCCACATGGGACAGATGTTGCTAAAAAGATCTTGATAAGAAAAAGTCTGCAAATCAACTGCATGCTCTCCCTCTTCAGGATGGGATTCAGTGGTTCTGCATGGATGTCCAGACCCTCCGAAGAATCACATGTGACCAAGCAGACAGCTCTGAAGAAAAGCTCACAGCAATGCACCACTTTGAATTTGCTTCCCCTCTGTCCTTGCCTATTCCTTCTTTTCCTACATTTGTGATTCCCTGGAATTGTATCTCATTCCCCAATAATGTTGACATGTAAGTTTTGTTTCCTAAAGATCTGGGTGAAGACACTAGCTGTGTGACTTTAGTGAATCACTTGATTCATCTAAGCTCCAACTCCCTTGTCTTTAATGTGGGAACAGGAAGAGTATTTTCTTCAGGAATGTTTTGAGGATCAGGTAATATAATGCACAGATCTTGGGGATGCATTTGATAAATGACAACTACAGCACTATGTACAAACCTAGACAGCATATTAAAAGACAGAGACATCAATTTGCTGACGAAGGTCCACATAGTCAAAGCTACAGTTTTTCTATCAGTCATGTATAGTTGTGAGAGTTGGACCATATAGAAAGCTGAGTGCTGAAGAATTGATGCTTTTGAACTGTGGTGTTGGAGAAGACTCTTGAGAGTCCCTTGGAATGCAAAGAGATTAAACCAATCCATCCTAAAGGAAATCAGTCCTGAATATTCATTGGAAGGACTCTGATGCTGAAGCTGAAACTCTAATACTTTGGCCACCTGATGGGGAGAGCCAACTCACTGGAAAGATTGATGGCAGAAGAAGAAGGGGGTGACAGGATGAGATGGTTGGATGGCATCACTGACTCGATGGACATGAGTTTGAGCAAACTCTGGGAGATAATGAAGGCCAGGGAAGCCTGGTGTGTTGCAGTCCATGGGTTGCAGAGAGTACGACATGGCTGAAAAACAACAACATAGCTTTTGCTGCCTCATGCAGCATATGTACAGGAGCAGCCCCACATCGGGGAGGGCTATAGCCTTCCAGTGCCACCTGTGAATGAGGGGCCCATTCTAATTCTGGAGCTTATCACTAGGAAGCCTGTTGCTGTCACATACATAAGCCAAATTCTCCAATGATAGCAGAGCAGAATACCCCTCCGCTGAGGGCAGCTGGATCCCAAGGGAAAACCATCCCCAGCACTTCTCCTAACCTCATTCATCTAGTGTCTTGATTTCTGTAGTGAGGGAGTAAATGGTGGGGCTATTGGACAGAGAATGTAGAAAAGTTCCTTCATGTGAAAACCAGGAATGGTTTTCTCGGGGCGTTGTATCAGGAATCGGAGAAGGCAATGGCACCCCACTCCAGTACTCTTGCCTGGAAAATCCCTTGGACGGAGGAGCCTGGAAGGCTGCAGTCCATGGGATCGCTGAGGGTCGGACACGACTGAGTGACTTCACTTTGACTTTTCACTTTCATGCATTGGAGGAGGAAATGGCAACCCACTCCAGTGTTCTTGCCTGGAGAATCCCAGGGACGGGGGAGCCTGTTGGGCTGCCACCTATGGGGTCGCACAGAGTCAGACACGACTGAAGCAACTTAGCAGCAGCAGCAGCAGCAGTGTCAGGAATGGTGAAGACATTCCATCTGCTACCCAGCAGTGTAGCACTTTCTCAAGTCCTACTTTGAATATGGAGTTGTTGGCGGTAAAGCTGGGGGGATTTCTGTAGATGAAATGTCTTTTATTCTGAGACAGGAAACAGGGTAGATTTTGAGGCTGATTTTTCATGGCTGGAGTGCAGAGTTAGAGGCAGAAGCTAGCCCTAGGCTCCAAGGCCTTGCAGGTAGTCTTGGGAAAAATGGCTTTGGGTTGTATGTGTGTATGAGTGAGAGAGAAACCGAGGGAGAGGGGGAAGAGAGAAAATGCATAAAATAGAGAAGCCACAGGACAAAGCATATAAAATTATTGAGAACCTGGGTTTATGGGGGCAAGGCGAGTCTACAATGCACCCAGAGTGGGGCATCAGAAGAGAGGCATCTTCTCTATACTGCGAGAACCCCAGTGCACCAGGGACAGAAGTAGGGGCCTGATGCCACTGCCCTTCTTCAGTGTCCAGGAGTTGTGCCGGGCTCCAGGACTGCCGGGCTGGGGGTAGGGGTTCATGACCAAATCACTAGACCATCAGTGTTTCCTTGTCGTCAAATGGCACAACAGCCAAAGGAATGGGAGTTTTCAACCGAACAAAAAATATTCTCTCTCCAGAGCCATACTAATAGAAAACTCCTTAGGCTGAGGAAGTAAAACTGAGATTCTAGAAGCTACCATGATAGGAAGAAGGACACACCTGTTGTAGTTAGGATAAGGTCTTAGAGTTATTTGAGTAGAATATTTAAAAGATCAGATCCTTTTTTCGAATTCCCTGAATTGGTAAGTTAAGACGGCTTCTTCTTTACACCTCAGTATTTTAGAGACAGGATAATGTAATGATTAAGAATATATATTCTGAGGCTAAATTGCCTGGATTTAAATCCTGGTTCTATCACTTACAAGCACTATGAGTGAGGCTCCAGTCTCCTCAAAGGTGAAATCGGGATAGTAATAACTAACTCATGGGATGCAGGGAGGATTGAATAAAGTTCCCCTCTATGGTGCCTGGCACCTAATAAATGTTCACTAAATGTCAGGTAGTAACTTTTTTTTGGTTGTGCCTCATGGCATGTGGGATCTTAGTTCCTGACCAGGGACTGAATCCATATCCCCTGCAATGGGGACATGGAGTCTTAACCACTGGACTGGTGGGGAACTCTCTGTCAGGTAGTAATATTGTCTTGGTTTTTTTCCTGAGAGATCTTGCTTTCCCCAGGGGAAGCAAGAAGCTTTGGGAAGCTCCCAAAGGGTTCCCAGAAAAGACTGAGCATGCTCACAATCAACTCTTAATGATGGAGCTCCTTGTCCAAAAGAAAGAGACTGAGCTAAAAAGAAACAGAATGCCAGAATTCAAGGTTTGCTATTAGGGTTTCCAGCTGAGGGCTATTTTGAGGTTGAGAAGATGGTGTCATGAAGACCTGGGAGCAGTTCAGTGATCCCACAGAAGCCTTATTTGCAAGCACATCATTTAGCCAAACCCGGATGTTTATCTGAGAATCACGTGGGAGCCCCAAACTAGATAATTTTTGTTTCCATCTCTAAGGAGAAGCTGGAAAGGAGAGGAATTTGGATTCACAGTAAAATGAGGGTATTGGATAACATGATCTCTAAAGACTGTTCCAGCATTCTGCAGGCACGGAGTCTGCAAGCATGACAAAAAGTAGTTAGATTAAAAAATATTCAAGGCAGGGAATTCAGGCAGATGCTCAGGAAAATATGTTCCCACCAAATTCCTGCAGAGCCTCAGAATACCTCAGTAAGGGAAATGATGGGACTTTCATACACGGAGTTATGGGGGGTAAAAATGGAGCACATAAAGTTGGGGGAAAAACTTACACCAGCAGAGACAGGCTTTTTTATCTAGCCAATCTCTCATTTCCCCATGGCTAAAAGTTATGTTCTGTCAAAGGAAGCCTTAAAAGAATTTGGATGGACAAGTTCAACAGTAGCTACAATCAAATTATCTCCTATTCTGTTTTGAAATCTCCCATTGGAGCAATAGTTTAGGCCAAGAATTACAAAATAATTCATGAAATATTGGGATAGCCAAAAAATTCATTTGGGTTTTTTCCATAAGCTGGTCCAGACAAACCCGCACAAACTTTTTGGCCAATCCAACAAAATAGTTGGCCAATCGCATGTGCCTGTCAGAAGATCTTGGGACTAACATAACGGTCACTTGTGTCTCTAAAAAGCAGTCCACAACAAATAGTTGTGATATGCAGTATAGCTTGTGCACTGTAAGGTAATGATATTAGACTGCAAAACTCCATTTGATGGATAAAGATATTAAAAAGGAATTAAAGTACTGCTGCAAGAGAGGAATTTTTGTGCTTCAGGAGATGAAAGATGGGGAAGCTTTGGCAAGTCCAGGGATGAGAGAAGCAGCTGCTGAACAAATCTCTTTGCTATTATTCTACCAGAGCATCCCTAAAATTTCTAGTCCAGGATCTGCTGCCCTACACAAACACCAATCTTTCTGCCAAGATGTTGGCTCGACATCCAGTGCAGGAGCTGAAGCCACTCTATTAGGCCCATCAGCAAAGCTTCAGCCTTACCAGGCTCATTCTCTCTTAGCCATTC
The DNA here is from genome assembly GCF_002263795.3 of Bos taurus. NCBI lineage: Eukaryota > Metazoa > Chordata > Mammalia > Artiodactyla > Bovidae > Bos > Bos taurus. The sequence goes on from NC_037330.1 coordinate 69,625,141, forward strand.
AGTTCCTAATGGCTTTGTCACCCTGCTTATCATTCTTTCTTTGGAAGAAAGAAGAGAAAGGAGGAGAAGTCTTATAAGGCATCAACTGAAATCTGAGACAAGACAGCAGTCTTTCCCTAGTGCTCTTTCTGCGTGCGTGCTCCGACAGTAGTGTCTGACTTTTGTGACCCTGTGGACCACAGCCACCAGGCTCCTCTGTTCATGGGATTCTCCAGGCAAGTATGCTAGAGTGGGTTGCCATGCCCTCCTCCAGGGGATCTTCCTGACCCAGGGATCGAACTCAGGTCTCTTACATCTCCTGCATTGCAGGCAGATTTACCACCTGAGCCACCTAGGAAGCCTTTCTGCTTACACAAAACTTTACCATCTTAAAAGCACAGCACAATTCAAAAAAAGTCAAAGTAAAGCATTCATGTTATGAGGCACAGAGAGCATGCTTGTTAACACGGATTCCCTTTATCTCCAGTTGTCAGTCTGTCTGGGAAAGAGATTCTCATGTGACAATGACCTCCAACAACACCAAGTATACTGGTTCCTTACCATTTTGGAAGAAGCAATTATACCCCTACAAATTAGCACACCAGATAGAGAAAATATACCATGCACCTCCCCCTCTGCCCCCCAAAAAAACCAAGCCCTGCCTCTTGGTCACTTAGTGACTCAGAGTTCCTACCTGAAAATTACAAAACTAGGCACAAGCCAGTGTCTCTGGGACTCGCCAAAATGTCTGAATATTTGAAAATATGCGGATGTGGAGTACCAAGTGCATTCATCCAGAGGACTGACTCACATTCTGGCAACTGGGGAATGCCAAATAGCATCTTGGTCAAAGATTTCACGGAACTCTAAAAAGTCAGCAAGAGGAATTTTTGGTGTAAACAAAGCAGACCCAATCGGTTATAACTTTTTGAGCCCCCAGGGCTGATTTCGCTCTGTGTGCCTTGGTTGGTTTGCTCCCAGGACACCTGCCTCACTTCCTCAACCTTTACTGTAACACGTGTGGTGAAGAAAAAAAAAATCTAAAAACTGGGTTCAAATACTAGCCTCCTAGGAAAGTTTTTTGGCCACCTCAACTGCATCATCGATAAAGCGGGAATGAGAATAATTTACCCTATACTGTTGTTGCGAGGACTAAACATAATATTCTTTAAGCTGCCCCTCACAGCAGATGCTCCATAAACAAACAGTAGCTTAATAAGGGCTACTGTAAATTAACACCCGCAGAGGCAGAATCCTCATCAGGAAACTGCTGCTTAAAGTCCCTCTTACTGTCCCAGGGTTTCTCAAAAGTGTGATCTCTGACCATGTGCTGCAGAATCCCTCAGGATGCAAAATAAAAGAGATTTCTGGTCCTGATCCCAGACGTGGCAAATTGGAATCCTTGGGAATCATCATTTCTGATGCCTCCTTAGTCTTCAGATGACTGTCTAGTATGATAAAATTTGAGAACCACTGAATTAGAGCACTAAAGCAGATGATTTCTTTTAGTCATGGGTTTGTAAAGAACTGGATGAGTTGTAAGTTTCAATGATTTTAAAGCACTCTTCACATTTCCTGACTCCTGAGGGCCTTTCTAATCTCTGAAAGATTAGATAATATGGTTAATTGGGGGAAGTTAAAAACTAGTCAAGGAAGTTTGGAGGGAAGTTTTTTTTGTTTTTTCTTGACTTACTCATTAACTGAATAATTCTCGGCTATTATTTAGGACCAATAGGCAGCATTTACCCAATTCCCTGGGCTATTAAACACAATTTTATATTATTTGTTCATTTAGCTTGGTTAATAAAATTCTAATTATGTAGACGATACCTGGTCGAAAATCCACTTGCTCTTAGACTCCATAGTACAAAAGAACTAGGATCACTGAAGTCTTGAACTTACAGTTGCATAGAGAAAAATTATTTAGCAGCCATGAAACACTGGGCTGGTATGGATCCATGTTAGCATGAAGGTGAGAGTCTAAACAGCAAATACTAGCCACTTCTTTGGCAATGAATAAGTGTAGCCCTGGAGTATCTGCTGAAAAAGCAAACACAGAGTTGGCAGAGCTGTCAGTCTACCAGTGTTTCTCTAGCAGTGACACCAGGGGAAGCACCATGAATCCTGAAAAGCGAGCCAATTTCACTGGCAAAGACCAGGAGCTCCCCTTCAGCATTAGCAGAGCCTTTATTAAATGGGCCTCACAGCTAAGTGGTGATATGGAGAACTTGGAGAAGGGCCACAAAAAGCAATCAGGATCAGTCAGGCTTCAGAGGAAAACATTCTTTGGTGGTTTGGTGATAGAGTCCTGGGCTGGGAGGGTAGCTATACAGGAGAGATTAACAGTACATTTAGATGGCTAGGTGATAGTTAGGGGTGTAAATATTTCTGCTACTAAAAAGATCAAAAAGAATTGATAAAAGGATCAGTTCTTCTTATTAAGAAAATTAGGGTGGACTTCTGCAGAAATTGGGCCTGAAATTGAAGATCTGGTGGTGAGGGAGAGGGTTACCCTGTTTTAGTGTGTTAGGGGAAACCTACTGATGCTTTCCCACGTGGGAGCACCCTCTCTCCTTCACCTCCACCCTGCCTCACCCCTCACTCCAGGAGCCACCACCCATTCTTGATCTAGAGCCAACGATATGGGGCTCTAGACATGGGGCTAACTGCTTTATATTTCCTATCTCGTTTAATCTTCACAGTAAACCTGCAGGGAGTCGGGTGGTGTTCTCATCTATAGAAGAGAAAACAGGATCCATGAGATTAAGCAACTTTCTCAGAGTCATATGGTCAGAAAGTGGCAGACCTGGTATGTATTGTTACAAAACTCTAAGCACAATTTTATCACATCTACTTGCCCAGAGCCCAGGAGGCCAGTGTGGCTGGAAGAGAGCGAGCAAGTGGGGCAAGGATTGGAAATAAGGTTAAAAAGTGATGGGGTGGGGATGGCCACCTGATAAGTATCCTCCAAGGCTCTGGATATCCATGAAGGATATTGGATTTTCTTCTGAATATGAAAGGAAGCCACTGGAGGGTTTTGAGCAGAGAAGCACTAATCTGGATCTGTATGTTAGGGGAGAAAGGGCAAAAACCAGGAAAATAGTTGTGTATATATTTTAACAGTCCAGATGTGAGATGGTGGCTTGCACTAGATGGGAGTGGTAAAGACATAGGGAAGTGAGTGGATTCTAGAGATAGTTCAAGGGTAAAAGTATGTGATGAATTGGTAGGTGATATCCCCAAGGTCACATATAGGTAGTACGGCTGCACTAGGCTGGGGTTAGAACAAGGCTCTGACACCAAACCCAGCAATCTTTCTCCAACTACAGGGAGACATGCCACTCATTCCTAAGAAAGGGATATCCTGAGCCTGAGGGCCAGAATACAGCTTCTAGCATGTAAAACTCATGACTGAGTTGTGCATGAGTTTTGTCTCCTGTGTGTATCCTGCATGTCCATAGCTCTTCGTTCCACATACGAAACGAGAGGAGAGTTGACAGCAGATTATCCAGAACACAGATTAAAAAACAATTCTAAACCCTCTGTCCAAATGTTTTAACCTACTATGAAGATTACTAGAGCAAGGTCAGCTGAAGCTTAGTATAGCTACTAAGGGCATGAAAGAGAAAAAGTGTGAAAATCGCTAAGTCATGTCTGACTCTGTGACCCTATGGACTATAGCCCACCAGGCTCCTCTGTCCGTGGAATTCTCCAGGCAAGAATACTGGAGTGGACTGCCATTCCCTTCTCCAGGGGATCTTCCCGACCCAGGGATCGAACCTGAGTCTCCTGCATTGCAGGTAGATCCTTTACCATCTGAGCCACCAGGGAAGTCCACCCCACTAAGGGCATGGTGAAAGGTAAATTTTATGCTTTAAGCGGTACTAGGTACAGGAAGGGAGGAGCCACTTAACAGAAAGGAAGTGACTCTGTGGCCACATTTACACAGCAAAAGCCACGTGGAAGACAGCAATTACTCTGTAACTACAGGCTAGGGAATCAATTTGGGTAACTCTGATAAAAACATGTGCTTTGGATGATTTCTCTTGCCTGAACCTGATAAGGGCCCAACTATCTGCTTTACTTAGTTGAAGAGAACAAGAAACAGGTACATCTGAGTCAGGGACCTTCCCTGGGCCATGGTACAGCCCAGGCTGAGGAGCCAGCAGGGGAAGGCTGTCCCCAGAAGCCCGCCTCAAGCTGGCAGATGAAGTGAATCCTTGATAAAGAGCTTGCTCTGTCAGTGCCCTTTGCTAGGTTCTAGAGATCTTAAGATGTCATTACTCTGATGTTTCTCAAAGTCTAGTCTTGAGACAAACTTGAGAACGAATACTTAAAATAAAACGTGTGAAATTTAGATATACTTTAAGGAAATGACGCGAACAGAGAGGGGGCAACTGACCCACACCTGGAGGGGATGTGGAACAGACAGGGAAGGCTTCCTGGAGGAGATGATGCCTGGGATGGGTCCTGCAAGATGACCAGTTAGTAGATAGTGAAAGAGAAAGAGAGAAGGGAGAAGGAAGGCTAATGTGAAGGTTAGTGGCATTTTCCTTCTCTAATGATAAGAGTTTACCCTCAAAATAATATTTAATAGATCCTATTCAGGTTTTGGGCTTCCCTGGTGACTCAGATGGTAAAGAATCTGCCTGCAATGCAGGACACACCAGCTTGATTCCCTGTGTCAGGAAGATCCCCCAGAGAAGGGAATGGCTACCCACGCCAGTATACTTGCCTGGAGAATTCCATGGACAGCGGAGCCTGGTGGCTACAGTTTATGGGGTTGTAAAGAGTCAGATCAGAGAAGGCAATGGCACCCCACTCCAGTACTCTTGCCTGGAAAAATCCCATTGACGGAGGAGCCTGGTGGGCTGCAGTCCATGGGGTCGCTGAGAGTCGGACACGATTGAGCGACTTCACTTTCACTTTTCACTTTCATGCATTGGAGAAGGAAATGGCAACCCGCTCCAGTGTTCTTGCCTGGAGAATCCCAGGGACAGGGGAGCCTGGTGGGCTGCCATCTATGGGGTCACACAGAGTCAGACACGACTGAAGCGACTTAGCAGCAGCAGCAGAGTCAGATATGACAGAATGACTAACACTTCACTTCACTTTTCTATTCAGGCTTTACTAGGCACCAGACACCTTGCTAAGCACTTCCAGGCATTGTCTTATTGACTCTATAATAATCATTTGAGAACAGAATATTATTATTCTGTTTTATGCACAAGGCACAGAACAGTTTAATAATTTGCCCACAATCATACCAGTAGGGTGTGGCAAAACCAGGATTTCAAGCTATATGACTTCAAAGTCTTTGCAATGTTTTCCTCTGTCCTGATTTTGTCTGTATTATTTAGGTTTCTGTAGTTCTGGGCGACGCATGCAGTTTCCACACAAGCCCATGAGATCAGAATAAACTTATGTTTCATCGAGGCCAGAAGTCTGCTCTCAGGGAAGAACTGTAGCAGGTAAGTGACACAGAGAGGCAGCAACTTTGCCTCTGATCTGCTGTTCCTGAGCTGGTTCGGCTCCACCTCAACGCTGCCCTCTTTGCTGCTTGGCACCTTGTCCTCCTGCCCTATGTGAGCTCGGGATGCTGCTCAAAACCTATGAAGTCCCTGCAGACTGGGGCAGCCTCCACTTAGTTTCACCACAGTGTCCCTCCTTCCATCCTACTGAGAATGCGAGAGGGATCTATGTCTTTTGAGAATTTTCCTGGTTCCTCTCTCACCTTCCTTCCATTACTGATCGCCTGCAAGCGCCATGCTCAGCTTGAGTCTGTGAAGCCATCTTTGCCCATCAAGGCTCCTGACACATGTTTCGATCATTGTCATAAAAAGCACCAGACCATGTTCTGAAAGCTAAATGATGAACTAAGAATTGTACACGGTCTCACTTGGAGGAGGTTCAACCAAAGATGAAATTCTGTGGGTCAGAGCTATGCTGGCAATGTAGCAGACTTCTTCCAGTACATCGCAAAGAAATGAGCTAATAGCTAGTAGTGGTTCTCTAGAGACTTTACCCTCGTTCCAGGAAATAAATATTTTGAAATTGAATTTGTAGCCATGATTTCCATTTTCAAGTATAGCATCATCATTCCTTTAGGTTTAAAAAATATTTTTCAAACATTTATATCACCTCTGCAAGATAAACTATACAGAGATTTTATCTACCCAAATTACAGAAGGTGAACCTCTATTTGCCTGAGAAGCTTTCTAAGATGAAGAAGGGAGTTCCTGTGGACAGCGAATAGACGGTTTCCATTTGTATTGAGATTGAGATAAGAGAAAAACTTCACTTCAGAACATGGAATTCATTACCAGTATAGATGCTCCACCTCTCACTTTATTTAACGAAATGGATGGAGCACTGTCCTTCTGGGGTTGCTTAGGCTTGGGCAATGTTTGCCAGACTTCTGATGTTTTAACAGCCCATCCTCGGTTTGCCTGATCCCCTGCCATTAGCCCCACCCTGCTAAACTAATAGATCATGTTTTTACCATGTTTTTCCATTTATCATATCAAGTCTCATACAAAAATCTTCCTTTGACTATTGAGGAAACCGGTAACCAGGGAGGCTAAAGTCCTCGTTCTACACTTCACTGGTGTCAGAAACTGCTAAAACCAGGTGTCCCACATTTTATACTGTGTGTGTGTGTGTGTGTGTGTGTGCACTTAGTCATGACTGACTCTTTGTGGCCCTGTGGACTGCAGCCCGCCAGGCTCCTCTGTCCATGGAATTTTCCAAGCAAGAATACTGGGGCGGGTTGTCATCTATTTCAGAGTATCTTCCCAATCCAGGGATTGAACCTGCATCACCTACACTGGCAGGTGGGCTCTTTACTGCTAGCGCCACCTGGGAGTCCAGCATCTTATACTAAGTGGTGTAAAAAGAATATAAGATGCAAAAGGCACTTAAAAGAGATTTGATGAAGGAAGAACATTTTGAGAATTTAAGAAGAGTTCTTTTGGAATTTGAAGTTATTTTAGGATGCTCAAGCATGAGTATCATGCTCATTATTTTCCTACAAACCTCATTCAATCAACTGAGCACTTACCACGTTACACTGTGAATGCAATAGGAAAGCAAGTCCCTCCCAGGACTCGCTCTCACTCACTTCTTAGCATCCTCTCTCCTCTTGCCCTGTGGTCTCTCTCACACACACACATACCACCCACCCCTGAACTCTGCTCTCAGCCTCCAGGGCTCACTCTCCCTTACTTCTTAGAATCCCCTCTCCTTTTGCCCTGTGGTTTCTCTCTCTCTGTCACACACACACACCAGCCACCCAAGCCTGAACTTTGCTCTCAGCCCCCACCAAGTACATAACCTTGGTAGATCCTCAGCAAGTATTGCTGATACAACTAGAAAGAGAGAAGGGTGTTTCCTGCAGGCGTCTTTACAGCCTCTGAAAGTCTATCTTCCTTGAATTTATGAAGCTCAAGCAAATGAGAGTCACTTACAAATTTATTCTGAGATCTCTACAGAGTTATAGAAATAATCTGATGCTCTGGAGAACTCTTGCATATTAAAAACCAAAGGCCTAATTACGTTAATCAAAGTTTCTTAAATTTTAGTTTCCCTGTCTGTTGAATGGGGGACATGATGCTGTACGGAAAAGCACTTGAAAAGCATGAAGGGCTTTGCAAAAAATAAAAAAATTAAATCATCAGCGAATCTAATAAAATGTTATAAAGACTTCCAAGCGCTTCCGTAAAATGTTTGATGTCAATAAATGATACCTTAGCTGAACAAATCCTATGGGATGTTCACTTAGCCATGGATGTAGAACAACTGAAGGAAGAAAGGTCTCAAAAATGGTTGCTTGTGTTTACCTTTACTCCTTTTACAAGAAAATAGGTCTCCAAAATGTAAGTTAAAATGTCTTATCAAGTAATAAATAAGGCTTTAAAATTATCTTTTTGACTCTATTGGAAAAATAATTGGTATTAACTCCACTAGTAGGCAAGATAGACAAGTGCTCTGGAAAACATCTCAAACACTGCTGCTGCTGAGTCACTTCAGTCATGTCTGACTCTGTGCGACCCCACAGATGGCAGCCCACCAGGTTCCCCCGTCCCTGGGATTCTCCAGGCAAGAACACTGGAGTGAGTTGCCATTTCCTTCTCCAATGCATGAAAGGGAAAAGTGAAAGTGAAGTCGCTCAATCGAGTCTGACCCTCAGCGACCCCATGGACTGCAGCCTACCAGGCTCCCTCATCCATGGGATTTTCCAGGCAAGAGTACTGGAGTGGGGTGCCATTGCCTTCTCTGCAAACAGACTCCTGAAATTCATCAATTGTTCCCAGAATGATGCACTAATTTACATCTCCAAACACTGCTAGTGGAGATGTAAATTAGTGCATCATTCTGGGAACATTTAGTGAATTTCAGGAGTCTTAAAACTATTCATGCACATCTGGTGCTGGTGCTCAGCTACTCAATCACATCCTGTCGACCTCTGAGACCCCACGGACTAGCCCCCAGACTACTCTGTCCATGGGATTCTCCAGGCAAGAATACTGGAGTGGGCTGCCATTTCCTTCTCCAGGGGATCTTCCTGACCCAGGGATCAAACCTGCATCTCCTTCATTGGCAGACGGATTCTTTACCGCTTGCCAAGCTCAAGCAATATGGTGTGCTGTGTATCAGTTATAATGATGTTGTGGATGAGTATGGTACTTTGAAATATGATTATCGTATTAAAAGGGAAAAATAGGCTATAAAATAGTTTTCACTGTGTGATTGAATCCAAGCAGATACGTATTAGACAGTATCCAGTGTACTTCTTTTGAATTCAGATCCATTCCTTCTCTAAAAATTTGGTTGTATTTCAAAAGAGCAAAATCAAATACCACTAATTTAGTTCCTTTATCTCCTGGAATGGAGACCATTGAGAAATTTTCCTGGGCCAATATACTTCTGGTATTTAGTGTATTGCAATCCAAATGACTTCTAAATAATAGAATCATTTCTTTAATAACAGGTAAAGTCCTTCAAGCCATAACACAGTCCTAAGATCTCATTTCGTCTCATAATGCTACTGGAGTAATTATATACATAATTTACAAAGTCAAGAAATACTACAGCTATAAGATTTCAAACACTAACAATTTTAAAAGCATGAACTGTAATCCTAATAATACTTATTATGAGATACTGAAAACACATGTACTTACAACTTAAAGTAATGTGGAATTTTAAGAATGATATTTGCATAATGCATAATTACTGTTAAAGCTATACTATCTTACTCACAATCACTTAAAGGAGTATGACTTAGTGTGACTTCAATTTTAATGTTTGAATTGGTGATTCAATTGATTTGCAGAGCAAAGAGTTATCTTTACCCTCTTAGAGCTCATGAATCTCTGAATACTGAAGAGATAACCTATTTGTTAACCAGGTTTTTGTTAGTCCAACAATAAAAAGTCTTCCTACAAGCCTCACAAAAGTCGTTTGATCACCCTCTAATTTCAAGCAAATAGATATTGTGCCTACATGCTCACACTGAGTATTACTAACATGGAGATACTTCAATTCTTCCCTAAAGTTATAAAAGTAGCACTCCAACTTCCATTAACAGAAACGAAAACATAGTCACAATGTTTGTATCACATGCAAAAAATGTTTTAGTACTTTCTTATCTATCCCATTTTTATTATTAGCAACTTCATATGCTGGATCTATAAGTCTCATTATTTTGACAACTTTGAACTTCTCTGTTACGGAAATTTTACTTCAACTTTGGGCATTCATCTTTGGAACTAAAAATGGTAGTGATGTGGTTCATAAAATTTCTCTGAGCATTGTGAGCACAGAAAAAAAGGCAAAAGAGCCAGAGAAGGCTCACTCACAATCAAGCACCTTCCAAGCTAAATGGTGCCAATTACATGCAGCTGGGAAGTGGAAGAAGCCGCTTACAGCAAAGAGGTTGGCTAGACTACAAGAGCTTTCTTCCACATCTGGTAAAGGAAAGCTGACCTCACCATGTGGTGCCTGGGACAGGTAGACAAGAACCCAGGAGATTAGCATCGATTTCACAAGATCAGATACGGTGACTACTGGCTATGTTCTTTATTTTTGGCCAAAAGGATTGTAACTGGAGTAGCAAGTTTAAAAACACAAAACACTTTTTTTCCCCCTTTCTCCCATAGTGAAACTTAGGTTTGTTGCTTCTGGTTTGAGGCAGATAGTAAGTTACTGACATCCATGTGATTGCTTTCTGGTTGCATTTATGATTACTAGAATAGAATTACAAATACTCCACTATTACTTCCAGTCCTCAGCCAGATGTGAACCCGCCAAGTTAAACAAAGACTTAAACTTAAGATTTCTTTCTCACTACCTTTTTTTTCCTGATTGGTATATAAAAGATAAGAAGTAAGTACTGATTAAATTCTTTAAATCCAAAAATTAGTGAGGGTGGCACTACTTACTTTTGTAATTCCGAGACAAGTGTCCACTGCTACATAGGATAAAGTCCTGAGGTTTAGATTTCAGCTCTCAATCACAATCCCTAAAGAGGGTTCACTAGGAAGAAAAAGTAAAGAGTCTCTGCTCTAGAAGCATTGATCACAAACTCCAAATATTTCTTGTCCTCCTTTTTCAACCCTTAAGAAATACATTCTAACGGCCCACATTTCATTTCTGGCTTGGGACACCCCAAAAGGTCATTTTGAAAAGCACTCTGCCTTTTCTTTCACATTAATTTTATTAACTAGTTCAAAAGAGACAATTTGCCAAATGAGATACTTTCATGTGTTCTTGAGTAAGTGCAATCATCCACAAATAAGTTTCCTATTAAAATGTACTCACAACAAAGCTCAAAACAAAATGACTTTTAAAAGTAAAAGTTGTTATTATATGTGTAAGAGGCTGAAGTCAACTTACTGCTGAAAATACACACACAAAAAGGATAAACTGGTTGAAACTTTCACAAGAATGAAAAATGTTTAATAAACTTAGAATGGTGGGCTTATTAAACTATAGTGTTATTTACAGCCATAGTTCATCAACCACAAACACAATAATGTGTTTGCATGGCATGCTACAACAGAAGCTTTATTCAGTTCATTCAGAAAACATTGGCAAAATAAATTTCAATTGCAAATTCACAGATACAAGCTTCAAAGTATAAAGTTGTATATAACAAAAAATACAGGTAATATTTATAACAATAACTTACAGATACAAACTAATGATAAACTACAATTTCACAAAGGATTGTAAACATTTTGCACACTTGTCAGTCCTTTCTTTTAGGCAAAGTGCTCTTTTGATGACAAATAAATTAACAGATACACACTTGAGTGAACTATTTTCATACAATACAAAAAAAAAAGTTTTGATTTATTTTCTTCTGTAAACATAAGTTTTACAAAAAATGAAGAATCAATAAAAGTGTCTTGCAGGCCAACTAGAGATACATACCTGGGCAGCAAAGTGATGTTGGAAATGCTTTGGGTGTTAAATAAAAAATTAACATTAATATATTTTCAATGGTATTTTATACATAACAAATGACAAGTTTATATCCTTAATCATTTCTATCCCTGAAAAAAGGAATTAGGTATGACTTATTGGCAGTTGTGTCATTGAATGGGGTAACAAGGGCTGGAGTCCAAGAGTTGTTGGTGAATGAGCTACAAAATAGAAAGAAATTTGTGGATCAGTTTTGTACGGTAAATAAAACTGACTTAAAAACAAACAAAAAACAATCCAAGGCAAAGTCCTCTCACTACTGATTATAGCTGAGGGCACCAAGCTATTCCACTGACCTCAGCAGAAGCATTAACTTATTCAGCATAGTGAGTATAATATTACGAGAATCCAGGAATGGTTTACTCCAAAATCTTTATTTTGGGACCCAAGCTTTTGCCACTTTAAAGTCCTCCATCCATACCCCATTCACTGCACTTTACCCTGCAGCCAGAAACATACCACCTTCGTCTACAGAGAAATTGCCAAATTTCATATGAAGGTTCCTCTATAGGGTGACTCCTGCCCCAAATTCCCGTTTATGGATGTTTAACTGCCTCTTTCCTAAGCATACATGAAAACACATTTGACTCAGGCAACACAACAGTCACTCATGTGAACACACACAATTTTAATCCTAGCGTAGGTAAATGGCAACAATGATACAGGCTCTGATTTTTACTTTAACCAAACCTTAAAATGAACTTTTCACTCTCAGCAAAGACTATGCTGCTTCAAACTAAACGTCCTTCTAAGAGCAACTAAGAAAGCCGGACAAAATTTTTAAAAAGCTGTTTGAAGGCATCTGAAAGATACCAAGGCAGTGAGAGTTCACAAAGCCAAGTCCTAGAGAAGGAAGGAAATAAAATGAGGCTACTTTTCCTCCACAAGTGTAAAGACAATTTTAAAAGAAAATGAGTGCCTAGGAGGCTGAGAAGTTTAGCAGAGTTTTCAGGAGTTAGACTTTGGGTGGTGGGGAACAAATATGAAGGACCAGGTAACACTGAAGAGAAGCCCTCATTAAAAACAATACACACAAAACAAAACACAAGTTTTGGGGTTATCCCAAAAGGCTACTGTCAAGAAGTGGTGACCCAGAAACATGCCAGCCTTTGTGAGAACTGATGTCTGATTGGATTAAGTGGGTCTTCCCCTGACCTAACTCCCTGCCAATGGCAAAACTAAATTCTCTCTGGTGGAAAATATCCCATTCAGAGCTTCAAATTATTTCTAGTTTTCATACCTCACATCTGAAGTGCAGTAAAAAAGTAACAAGGCAAATACGACATGACTAAAAACAAAGAGGGAAAAACAATAGAATAGATTGCGAAAATATCCAGATATTGGAGTTGTCAGGTATGAACTTTAAAATAACTATAGTATAACAATTGTATTAGGGAATAAAGTGATAAGAGAGATAATTCTGGTATAGAAATAAAAACTATATAAAAGAATGAAATGGAAATTCTAAAAACTGAAAACAATAACTGAAATTAAGACCTCAGCAAGTGAGTTTTACAGCATATACAGAGAGAGAATTAGTGAACTGGAATACAGGTCAGAAGAAAATATCTAGTCCAGAACATGGAAGATCAAAAGGCTAGAAAATATGGGCTTTTTCAGTAATAGCAGAAATAATATTTGAAGATACAGAAAGTTTGTATAAGCAAATACATCAAACTTTCATATTCAAGAAGCATATCTAGGCACATTCTACAAAACTTAAAACCAAGCACAAAGAGAAAAGCTGGGGGAAAAGGACATTCACTTTTAAAGAAACAAGAATAAGACCCATAGCTGACTTCAACAGTAAGTGGTATCAAGTCAATTAACTATATTCTAAATAACAGAAACAATGGAAGAAACTATTTTATTCATATGTCAAAGTGCTGAAAGAAAATAGCTGTAAACCCAGATTTCCACATATAAAGGAAAAACCATTTACAATTAACTGCATCAAAACAAAAACCTATTAAAAAAACCTAACAAAAGATGTGCAAGGTTCCTAAACAGAAAACTCCAGAATATAAGAGAGCATTTGAAGGTGACCTAAATAAACAGAAAGATAGACTAAGATCATGGTTTGGAAGACAATATTATTAAGATGGTGGTTTCCTACAAACTGATTTAATAGATTACATGAAAATCTCAACTATTTTCTTTTTGTTGGAAAAAATTATGGGAACATAAAGGGTCAAGAAGAGGCAATACAAACTTAAACAATAAAATAGGATAACATGTATTACTGGATATCAAGAATTATATATCCAGCATTAGTAAAACAATTAGGTATGGATACAGAAATGGACCAGTAAAACAGAATAGTATGTACTAAGTCCCTTCAGTCACACCCAACTCTTTGTGACCCCATGGACAGTAGCCCTCTAGGCTCTTCTAAGGGTACAGAAGTTGACATATAAACTATATAGACACTTGGTTTATGACAAATGTAGCACAGAAAATCAGCTGGGAAATTGGTACTTTCATAAACAAAGCAAAGACTTTGTCCTTATTTTACACTACATAGAAAATTCAATTCTAGATGGACTGTAAATCTAAATGTCAAGGTAAAACATGGTTAGTGAAGTTTGTAGAAGATACCATAGGAGGAATATATGACAAAGGTCCATTTGGTCAAAGTTATGGTTTTTCCAGTGGTCATGTATGTATGTGAGAATTGGACCAAAGAGAAAGCTGAGAACCAAAGAATTGATGCTTTCAAACCGTGGTGTTAGAGAAGACTTTTGAGAGTCCCTTGGATAGCAAGGAGATCAAACCAGTCAATCCTAAAGTAAATCAGTACTGAATATTCATTAGAAGGACTGACATTGAAGCTCCAATACTTTGGCTACCTGATGTAAAGAACTGAGTCACTGGAAAAGACCCGATGCTGGGAAGGACTGAAGGCAGGAGAAGGGGATGACAGAGGATGAGATGGTTGGATGGTATCACTGACTCAATGGACATGAGTTTGAGCAAGCTTTGGGAGTTGGTGATGGACAGGGAGGCCTGGAGTGCTGCAGTCCATGAGGTCGCTAAGAGTCAGACACGACTGAGCGGCTGAACTGAACTGATAGGAGGAATATCTTCATTATCTTTGAGTAGGAACAATTTCTTGAACAGGTCGTAAAAAAAGCATTCCTCATGAAGGAATAAAACTGATGAACTACATTAAAATTAGGAACTTGTGCTCCATAAAACATACCCTTAAGAGAGTAATACATATAATTATGAAAAAACTGATCTATATGCAATACACAGCCAAAATTAGCACAAATCAAGGAAAAACAAAACAGACAAGCCAACAGACCAATAAGCAAAAGACATGAACAGGTACTTCACAAAAATAAAAAAAAAAAACAAATATACAAATGCCCAAAGAAAAAATACTCAGGCTCATCAGTGATGAGGGAAAAGCAAATGAAAATAATGAGATAGCACTATACAACCACTAAGCTAGCTAAATTAAGAGGTCACACCACATCAAGTGCTGGAGAGGATGTAGAGCACCTTGAACTCTCATGTGCTGGTGGTCAGAGTGTATATTGGTTCAACCAGTATCAGAAACTTTTTGGCAGAATCAACTAAGATTGAACATATGTGTAGTCAGGACCCTACATGCTACTCTTAGCATATATGTACTAAATAAAACTGTGAATTAATCTGCACCCAAAGGCGTGTATAATGAGGCCCATAGCATCATATACATAAAAGCCCAAACTGGAAATAAAATGAATGCCTACCAACCCTAAGTGGATAATGGTATCCTACAGTGGAATTTTGTATAACAATGAAACAAATCACTGATTCTTGCAACAATACAAAGGAATCTCACAAACATTACAGTTGAAAGCAGTGAGACACAGAATACATTCTGCAAGGTTTGATTTATATAAAGCTCAACAACAGGCAAAACCAGGACACGATTTTGGAAGTCAAGGCAATGTTACTTTGGAGGAAGAGGATAATGAGTGGGAGGGGACATAGGAGAAGCTTCTGAGGTGCTAATTACATCCTACTACTGCCTCTGGGTAGTATTTACACGGATATGTTGATTTTATTAATTCATCAAGTTGAATACTTATGTGTGTACTTTTCTACATGTACGTTTTACTTCAATAAAAAAGTTTCTTTAACAAAATTAAGTAAACCTCAATCTAAAAATCTGAGGGTGACTACTGTCTCTGACCATAGGAAAATAAATTATTCAAATATTTATCAGGTCAAAACAAAACGAATGTTTTTTCTAAGTAAAAATCAAGCACTATCTATGAGTCATTATGAATATCTGTATTTTAGCTGTAAAGTGAGTGCTTTGCATGTCCCTTAAAAGGTTGTCACAGAAGAAGGTTGGATAGTTCTCCCTACTGCATCCCTCTCCCACAGTATTTTTCAGCTACTACTGAGGTAATATTTCAAAATGTGAATCCTATTAACAATATAATATGAGAAGGTATGAGTGATTGTTTGAAAGGCAGCTGTTAAATGTTAGGATACCTACCATCCATATAACTATGCAGTGCAGTTAACATCGTCCCATCTTGGGGCACATATGCAGAATAAGCCATTTCTTCTAACATGGGTGGAGACAGTCTGGAGGGTGGCACTGCTGTGACTGGGGCAGAGGAGGAGTGATTAGGACTGACATGTTTCTTGTGGCGTGCTCTACAGTTCTGAAACCATACCTGAGAGAGGAGAAGAGCAACAGTAGCTATGTCACATAGCAGCTGAGTACAATACCAGTTCAATACTACAAAGGATGCAACTCTACCATATAAGCACAGCATAAATCTAAAGAAGCTTTCTTTAAAACAGAGTTCTGTAGACACAAGAGAAATAATTTTGCAGTTATCAACAGTCATTTTCTTTGCTCAAATAATAATTATCTGATGATTTAATTTAAAACTGGTTTTATAATAAGCCAGCATCTTCCAAAATAAAAACAGGGGAGGGGATTCAAAATTTCAGAAAAGTTTCCTTGATTCTCCTACTGACATTTGGGACAAAAAGAAAAATGGAAAAAACCCTTTCATCAGAAATTTTTTAAAAATACACTACTCACTGTATTCTCAGACACCTGCTGGACTTATTTGAAATCCATTTTCAAATGATTAAAATCCCCACTGAGAACTTAAGGCTTTCTACAAACCTCTTGATTCAGTTATTCCAGTCTCTTGGTAACCTGCTGAGTTCAATTTCTCTTAGTAAATACATAGGCTATTCTCTAAGAAGCATGTTGAAGTCAGGCTTACAGTAAGAAACAACTGGCAATATTTAAGTAGAATAAAATGCAAACATATCCACTGGTGAAACAGTTCACCAAATGTAAAGAGCTAACCACTTTGTTGTCCACTCCATCACAGAAATAAAGGAAGTTCTGGGTTAAGCAGAATTTTACATGCAGGTCAGGGTAAACAAGTCTAGACCACCCAGAATGCTTCCAGTAACTAAGCTACCCTCATGTGAACTTCTTGCACTTAGATATAACCTGCCTACAGAGTGTTCCTCTATTGAAATATTACAGCATTTATTTGCTATCACTCCAAACAACTCTGTCATAAGAAGACAGAGAAGTGGAGGGATTAAAACTTTATAAGGAAATTAGGATAAGAACATTTGGGGATCAAGGGAGAAGGCCAGGGGCATAAGTCTCTGCCCAGGGCTGGCAGGCTGTTTGTTGATGACTCAAGGGAATCAGGGCTGAACAATGCAGAACAGAGGGCTGAATAAAAACGATTTATTAAAAAGTTGGCCTGACTTCAAAAGGCATACCTTGTTATCCTTGGGACTCATAAACAGAGGTATAAACTCAAGGGGTTAAAACCAAAGGAAAATGGGTCTGAGCAGGTGGCTGAGGGGTAGCATCTAAGGAGTATCTCAGGAATAAGCGTAGGCATGTATCAAGGAAAATGATGTAGTTACAGCCTTATCACCCATGTTCCGGGGCAGCAGTGAGACTCGGGTATCTGTACAGAGATTTCATCCAGAGTCTTCAGTCACAGCTCCCTTTACAGGCTCCTGAACAACAGGTGCCACTGCCGTCACCCAGCCAGCCAAGAAGACACACTCACACATTCTCCAACTTTTAACCAGGGACAGCTGCCACCTGCCTTTTCCCCTGACACTGCCCAGAAGACAGGCACCCCAGAGGACTACATTAACCTAAAACACACGGCACTACAATTCCCAGAGTTTCTTCAAGGTGTCTTATGTCTCCAATAAATTATATATTAGGTGGAAAATACTCAGTTATTTTTTTAAAGAATTTCAGACTTTGGAAATAAATATGAAGATAGCCTGATGTTAACAGTAGAATAACTACCTTAATGTGATTCAGATACCCCCTAGAAAAAAATCAACAGGTAATTAAGCAAAGAGTTTTGAAAACACAAAGTATCATGTAACCTGCACATTTAAATAAAGCTGAAGATTTTAGGCATCAGAAAACTTCTGACATGAGGGCTATCTAGCTTGAGGAACGAAATACAAGTCCTTTTGATTCTCCTTGCTGCTGCTGCTAAGTCGATTCAGTCGTGTCCGACTCTGTGAGACCCCAGAGATGGCAGCCCATCAGGCTCCCCCGTCCCTGGGATTCTCCAGGCAAGAACACTGGAATGGGTTGCCATTTCCTTCTCCAATGCATGAAAGTGAAAAGTGAAAGTGAAGTTGCTCAGTCGTGTCCGACCCTCAGCGACCCCGTGGACTGCAGCCTACCAGGCTCCTCCGTCCATGGGATTTTCCAGGCAAGAGTACTGGAGTGGGGTGCCATTGCCTTCTCCTTGATTCTCCTTACTGACTTAAAATTTCCTCTTGCTTTGCAAACCTCTAACAGAGTTAAAATTTCTTCTAAGTAAGATACTTTTAAAAATCTAAGCTGTAAATTGTAAAATACATAAGCTGAAAGCAGGCCACATAGACATTCTGTAAAAGAAAAGACTAGTGCATTATATCAATCTCTTAGAAAACCCAAAGGGCCAAATAAAAGAATTTAATGTATGAAAAAGATGTAATTTTAAATGACTGAGAAATTAGAGCTGGCACAGAATGGATTAGAGAAAGCTACCTAATCATTTGGGGGGAAAAAAAGAAAAATCTCAACTTTACAACATGTAACCAAAAGTCCATTACAAATAAATAAGGGTTTAGATATAAATAATTGGGAAAATGTTTATTGAAACAAAAGCCAATGTCGATATACTTCTCTAGGTGAAGCAAGAAAAAGACCAAAGCTATCAGAAAAAATATATGAAGAGATCTGAATATAAAACAATGTAAAATTTCTATGTAGTAAAAATAAATGAAAAGGCAATTGATGAACTATGAAAGTTTAACATGATAAATAATAAAAATCAATAGGATAAAGAGAAAAGAAATAACCCAATATAAAAATCAGCTAAAAAATACATTTTTAATTACAATATAAGTAAACATATTAAGGTTTATTGATAATAAAAGAAAGATAAATAAAAACAATGATATTTTCTTACTGGCAATTGGAAAGGATGTAAAAGAATGATAGTTTTTAGGATTTATCTACTTTGAGGAAAGAGAAATTTCATATGTAGGTTCTGGGAGAATAAATTGATTATGAACTTTATCCAAGGTGAATTTTGTACTATCAGTCAAAGCCTCTTATAATGTTTTTATCTTTTGACTCAATAATCTCACTTCTAGAAATTTATCCTATATACACCACTGAATAAATGCACAAAGTATATACGCAATGTTCTTCATTGTAGCATTTTTATGATGTAAAAAAATTCAAAATAAACTAAATAAATTATATAGCAATACAAAGGATGTGTATTTTAATATAGAAAGAGAACTCCAAGCACGCTGGGAGAAACAGGAATGTTTTATCATGTTTCTGTAAGATATACAACTCATAATTCAACTTTGTGAAAGGATATGTGAGCAGTGATTTTATCTGGATGTAGACTGTTAAAAGTAAAATCACCCATCCTTGTTCTGTGATTTCAGCTCAGTGATGATCTGCTCTGTTACAATGTCTCACTATGCAGACTTTCAGGGCTTCCCTGGAGGCTCAGATGGTAAAGAATCTGCCTGCAATGCAGGAGATCCAGGTTTGTTACCTGGATTGGGAAGATCCCCTGGAGAAGGAAATAGCTACCCACTACAGTATTCTGGCCTGGAGAACTCCATGGACAGAAGAACCAGGTGGGCTACAGTCCACGGGTCGCAGAGAGTCACACACGACTGAGCGACTAATAATTTTCACTTTCATGTAGACTTTAGCTAGTAAAGGTGAGATCTGTAATAATATCCTGTACAGGACCAGTATTTCCACCTAATATTTGGGTAACCTAGTTTGCATATAAGAATTGAGGCCTAGTAAATCTCTTTTCTTTACCATTTCTAATGTGTGCTCAATGCTAAGAAGTAGCTGGGCAAAGAGGTTCTGACGACTATTTGAGTTCACAGTAATTAATCCTTCAAAAATACGGTAAAGGACTATATATTTGAGTTGTTAGTACTCCTTTGCCATCTTATTAAAATATTTAACTCTTACATATTAAAAGCCACCACCCAACAATATACTCTCCAGGTTCTAGGGCTTGGAATGTAGTTAACTTTCTCATAATACTGGTGACCTAAATACCTGGAAATTATAAGAGAGATGTCTGTCTGGGGTTCTTACTTCTTCAAATAATAAAGAAAGCTCTCAGAAAATCTTCCATTTTCCTTTGCTTCCAACTTCAAAGTAATCTAAAACATAATAACCATGAATCTGACTTAGCTACAGCAATCACTGTCGCTGAATGTATAGTCTTTAGATTATGAGGACCCCCTCAGACCATTGAGTTGGAACTACCTCAACAAAGGAAGTTTCACTTCCATGTAAAGGAAACTCACCACCTCAATGGTGTGTGCTAGTTGCTTAGTCATGCCTGACTCTATGTGACTCCATGGACTGTAACCCGCCAGGCTCCTCTGTCCATAGGATTCTCCAGGCAAGAATACTGAAGTGGGTTGCCAAGCCTCCTTTAGAGGATCTTCCTGACCCAGGGATTGAACCCATGTCTCCTGCACTGGCAGGCAGTTTCTTTACCAGTAGTGCTCAGTGGTAGCCAATGCCAATTTTGTAGACTTACATACTGAGAAAATTCTTCACTGTGAGTGAAATCTGTTTTTCTTCTACATTCCCTCACAGAGACATGATCCTGCCACCTTTCATAACCATTTAAAGACACCTGTTTATACTCTTCCTTCCCTTACCATCTCTGGATCTTTTCTCCAGATAAAAATCCCTGTTGCTGTTAATAACAGCACATGATTTCCAGACTTTCTTGACCTTAATCTTCCTCTAAGGGAGCACTCTTTTCACACTGGTTCCTTGTTAGCCCCTTTCTAGAATCTGGCACTCTGAGACAAACACAATACCCTGGACATCTGAAAGTACTGAGGTTATGGGACTTGCCGCCTCAGACAGCCTCATTACACTGAACTTAACCAAATCCACTGCAAATCTAGGTCTTCAGAGAAGCTGAGGTATCATCAGGTCTCTCCCACTGACTTCTTGGAATAAATGATCTTTTAATTATGAAATACTTCAGGCCTAATAGAAATAAACTGAATAAACACCTGTTTACCCACCAGCAAATTTAAGAAATAAAACATTATAATTCAGTGTTAGACTTAACTGTTTTTCCCCACTGAAATTCATCTTACAGTCACTTGCATCATTACTCTGCTATACCTTTTTAACCTTAAATATTATTTAAAATTGTTTTCCATTTCCCTAATTGAAGGGAAATATAAGATCCTGATACAGTTGACCACCTCCATCTTGAATCTACCTCAGTCCTTGGGCTTCCATGATGCTTCATACACTAGACTCATTCCTTGGTTCTGGCTGTGATGGTCTAGTTCAAACAGCTTGCTCCATAAAGTTCATTCTTCAGTTTTTACTGTCCACAGTGTCTCTATAAAGGAGCTAGTTTCATGAGTCTTGTTCATCCTTTGTAAAGGTTGCTCAGTTGTGTCCAACTCTTTGTGATCCCATGGACTGTAGGCTGCCAGGCTCTGTCCATGGAATTCTCCAGGCCAGAATACTGGAGTGGGTAGCCATTCCCTTCTCCAGGGGATCTTCCCAACTCAGGCATCAAACTCAGGTCTCCTGCACTGTAGGTGGATTCTTTACTTTCTGAGCCACCAGGGAAGTGTATCCATGGAAATGGTGTTTCATCCTTTAAAATACCGGTTTACATGCTCAACTGCCACCATCATTGCCTGATAATCAGAGCTGGAAAAGGAATTCATCTCCCTCCCAACTTCCGAACCCACATTTTAAAAAACCTGTTTTAATAGGTTTTAATTTAAAACCTGTTTTAATTTAACCTATTTTAATAGTCCTGTCAGTAACACCATTTCCATGGATACTTTGACTTCAAATATAAGTCATCTTTGATGTCTCTCTGCTTCACCATTATTGCATCCAGGTCGTTTTCCTTGTCTCTCTTGCATCCAATGCCTGCCATTAGTCTTCAGTCAATAAAATGTTTGAGAATGAATTTGAGGCCACCAGCTGCCTCTTTTTGAAAAATCATTATTTTGCTGGGCATCACACCTAATCTGTCAATCTCCATGTAGCCTCTCCCAACTCTAAGTCTCCCTATGTACTGTCACCAGTCCTTTCTTCCTAAAAATACATATCATGGTTTTCTCCTACTCAGAAGCAAACTTGATATTCACAGGCCTCTCCAAATTCAGCTCAAACAACTCTATTTCCCACAATTTGCAAACATAAATTTTATCTTCCAACAAATTTGCTCTAACTTATCCTTCCCTACTTTTGTTTACATCATTCCTTCTACCTGGATCTTTAATAAAGGTCATCAACATTGCCCACCCCCTGTACACACACATATCCACATACACAATCATAGAAAAGTAGAAACAATTCTGGCTTCAGAAACAGATCTAGCTTCAAACCGTAGTTGTCTTTTTAGCCTTAGGATCTTAGGCTTGCTCTGAGCAATGAATGAAGTAACTTCTGCAAAGAGCTGTCTAACAAATGGTAGCCTGGATCATGCAGGCTAATTAATTATCAGGCTTTTTAAAAAACTGATTTAGAATGTGAAGATATCTAAAATGAGAAGCTAATGCTTAGACATTTCTACGCACACACCCACAATGTACACTTATAAAAACCTAGAATAGAACTTTTAGTATCTCTTGATTAACCTTTAAAATAGTCACCTGTATCACACGTCTGCTCAAGCCTGTCCTTTCTGCCAGTTTCTGGAGAGTCTGTGCATCTGGGTTGTTGTCCTGAGCAAACTGTGCTTGCATAACCTGTTTTTTTAAAAAATGTAGGTAGTAAATAGTAAATAGCTAAAAATAAGAAGCTCAATCTTCTGAACTTTGATGACAGGAGAGATAAGGCATGCACAAGAAAATGGAGTACTTGTATTTTACTACTTGAAAATCAATACAGAGAAGTGTATATCAATAAAAAGAATGCATATTATGTAAAATTATGCACAAGTTGCTATGCTCAAATCTTTAAAAAAATAAATTTCAACATAAAAAACTTGTTTCTCAACTATGCTGTTAAAAATAAGCTCACCTTTTCTTCCATTCTTACAACCCACAAAAAATGCATAAAAGTATTTACTATTTTTTCCATTTTGTTAAAAATTACTAGCATTAAGCAATTTTTAAAAATATAAAAATCATATCTTTGACCTCTATTCAACTAAACAGGTTCAAGGCCCCTACATCAATTTTTATTAGTATGAAAATAGTAGACAGTGCAACAGATTGCACTCCACTTAATTGCAATTACTCCATCATTCCTTGTTTCGACACTTGTTCTATGCAAAGGAACATCTGGGACCTTAAAAGAGAGATACTCATCAGTCTATTGCATAAGAATTTCCTGAGATCTAAACATTCATAGATCGAAAAGCTCCCAGGTGATTCTGATGTGAACCTTTGGATTGGAACCTGGCCTCAGATTCCTGGGAGAAAGATATATGCATGCCAACAATACAACAATACAAGTTAAAGTGAGATGCATGGAGTGAAGGAGGAGGAGGAAGAGGAGCTCCAGAATAAAAGCACAAGCAAAGGGCTTTAGATTCCTTCAGAAAAGAAAGTAATGGGAATCAAGCAAGATATTTGAATTTTATTACTATTAAAAGTCAATAGAGGGAAGTATAAAATATAAAGAAAGTATTATAAGAATGAGAGAGTGGAGCCTAGCATCCAAATGATTGTGCATGTCCTGGGCATGGGATGGGGGTAATCTACCTAACCTAAAGTCCTGCTGACCCTGACATCATTTCCAACAGTCAAGATTAACTGCATTCTTTACTATGTTCCTCAAATAATACCATCTTCTGCCACTGCATTTGTCACCAGGTAGTTAGCTAATCTGCTAGCAAGTCGAGCTCTTCATAGCAGAAAGTGACTTTCTGGAAGGCAAAGGGAATGTCTTATCCATTATATCTGGAGATAATGCAAGATTAACTGAATGAACCTCCACAATGTGCAGAAAATCCGAAGATAGTGTGGAGAAAAAGATCAATGTTGTTCCGAGAAACCTTATGAGGTTTAAAAATTATGTATTTTTTCAGTTAAGTTCTCACTGATAGAGACTCTTCCAGAATAAGGCATTCCTGGCTTCCAGTCCAATATACTTGTCCACATACTTGCCGTAAACTAGCACTTGTACTTTTGCTTTTAAAAATGGGCAGAAACAGCCTAAAAGTTTATTATCATGCCCAGTTTGCTTCATTCTTCCTCTCCTACTCCAAATGTGTTACTTTAATATCTTCATGTGCAAATAGTTGTGTTTATATGTAGTTGAGCATGTAACATCCAAAAGAGAAAAAAAGAATGAACAAATTAATGTCTTTGTTTTTTTAATTTTTTCAAGGAGAAAAGCTGAACAGCTATTTATTTGTAATGTCATTATAGATAATTTATAAAACAAAAAACATATTCTCTTCACAAATGCATTTCAAATTCACAAGTTTAATAATGGAACCAAATTACATTTACTAAAGCAATTTCTCATTAAGGAATAAAGGAAAACTTAAATCAACACTGATGGTTTACAACTGGAATATGCTAACGGAAAAGTAAGATGTATTCATCAGTGTTTAGTCTCACAAAAGAATCCTTTTAATTTCGACTTGGTTTCATTGCTTTCCAGTTACTATTGATGCCAAAAATCTACCCTATTCCTCTTCTGAGCTATTTAAAATGGTCAAGGATCTAGCCTCTGTAGACACATCATTTTAAAGCCAGAAAGTCTACCAAAAATGTCAAGAGTCTGCATAGTAGCAGCTGACCAACTTAATCTGAAAGTAGATTAAAGTAGGTGCTAACCCTGGCATGTTTAACATTAATAATCATTGAGCAAGTACTTCCAACTACAATAAGCAAACCATAATATTGGCAGGAACTTTTAAAATACAATTTATACAAATGAGACAATATTTGAAATATTTTTGCCAACACAGAATAGTCTATTTTGTCAGTGTTAAACTATTTTTTTATTCTCATAATTTTCTAAAGAATTTGGGAAGTTTGTTTGTTCCTCATACTTTAACTCTTCTAAGTCCAAGCAAGGTACTGTATGAATAGTCTTGACTTACTGATCACCTATATTTTATTATTTTGTTAAATTCAAGCACTACTTAAATAATTAGCTTTCTGGAAAGTAGGACAATTTAACAATGAGGTACATGGCCTGATTTATTAAAACTCTGGTAAAGTATAATGATGCAATTTATCCTAGATACCTAAGCAACAAAGAACACTTGAGGACAAGAGTATGCCTCATTGTTTCAGTTATTCCTGGCATAGGTAGATGCTAATAAACACTGAATAAATGAGAACATGCTTAGAAAGAATATAATTTCTGCCTTCATTTTTATGAGACTGACGCGCTACCTACTGCGCTAACGAGGCACCTCTGCCTTCATTTTTAAAACCTATGATTCTGGTATAAATTTTTAAAAACTCATGATTCAGATCACATTTTCATATAATAATGCATGGCTTAAGTAGTTTTTATGCACATTTGCAATTTAAAACTATAAAGCCATCTTCAAGATTCAGAATCTCACTCTTGTTTTAGCTGCCCAGCCGTTAAATGGAGTCTTAGTAAAGCACAGTTCTACTCATGGTCTCCTGGGAGGCTAAGAAAAATTAAAAGACCAGAAGTTTGGAAAGTAGGGTCCAAATTTCTTCTCTGCCATTCCCATGGTTGTCTGCCTTGGGGGAGTCCCTGCAGTTCTTGGATGAATTGTAAGAGATGAAAGAAGATAACGTACAGGAAATTATCTGGCAAGGACTTGGTAAACAAAGACCTCCACAAATATTATTCCCTTTCTATTTAATTAGTATCTATATTTTCCAGATGAGATTGTACATATCTACCCAAGAGTTGCTTCAAATTTTCAGTTACCCTTTTACTAATAAATTTTTATATCAAATTAAAGTTATCGGTCTTATGACTATTAAAATTATGGCCAGTCTTTCACGGAAACAGCCCACTTTATACACAGAACATATTTATATTAGAGATTATATTTTAGCTACTGGGTGTTTTGCTACCAGGTCTCCCACAGGTACACGTATCCCCTAACCTGGGGCTTTACGTGATTTTCATGATAACCAAATGAAGCACCCAGAAAAACAAGCTTCAAACAGATATTTCTTTCAGCTGCCTTACCTTCCATTTTCTACTTACTATGTAGGCAATGCCTGAATTAAGGAATCAAAAATAATTTTCTGGAATTTTTTTAAAGAATGGATCTAGATTTTAAAGCTAGATTGCTTTTCAGTGACATTAAGGTCCTTTGGGATATTTCTTTCATATCAAGGCTTCTTTCTTAATCATTGTCAAAACAAATATTCTCTCATACTGCATTCATCTTACATACTGACAAGTATTAGAATACTATCAGTGATTTTTCAAAAAATTACCTTCATTCATTTATTAACATTGTATAAATATCCTCTAAAGTCTGAGCTAAGATGGATACTATGTGTAAAGCACCTAGCCATACTTACATGGTAGGTGCTCAATAAATGTTACCTCACCTTAACATAAAGCAAATACTTCAGTCACACTAATCTTTTAGAAAATGATTTATCTGAAAAAAAAAATGCCAGAAATAAATCACTGTGTGTACAGACTTAAATATAAAGCAAAGAGTAATTATTTCATTATTTTCCTGACTATAAAAATAGAAGTTATGACAATTATATTTAGGGCAACTAAGTTGAAAATAATCCTTCCATTTTCAGGGAACATAATCAAACTTTAGCATCAAATTATAGAATTACTCCCTCTACCCCCTTTAAAAACAAGGAAAGGTCTACTTGATTGCAGTCAATCAGTAGATTTCCATTTATGGTAAGGCATTTTCAATTCCTTCCTACTCAGAAAATCTACAATCTTGTCTATTAAAAGACTCAATGCAGTTTGTTAAAAAGATGAACACATCAGAGTCCCACAGACCCACATACTGAATGTCTCTTTCTGTTAAGTGTCCCAAAATGTTCTGTCTTCTATTAAAATTACATGTAGTAACATAAATACCTAGGTTAAAGTAATTTTTTTCAGGAAGTCAAGACAGAGCAACATTTTGTTTGCACCTTGATGTTAATGTTAACAGGCGTCAGGGAGACAAACTTGCATAAGCTCACATCATACCACAACTCTTGGAATATTGCAATAGGATATTTGGAATAGGGCAATGTTTTCATACACTCAACAAGTCAATTTGCACAAAAAGCACAGACTAACCTTTTTGAAAAAATAAAAATGTTTTAAGACAGAATAGACATTGCTTTTTGTTTGGCTTTTGTTAGTTTTGGTGTTTTTTGTTTATTGGGGTTTTTTCTTTTTCTTTTTGGTGGAAAAGGACTTCAAAAACTCAAATTCATTGTCATGTCTACCTGGAGCTGATCTGCTGTAAAGCTGGTCCGAGCTCTTTTTGCTGGTTTTGGATGATTAACATCTTGCTCTGTAAGGAGGGCGCCTTCAACACTAATTCCATTACCTGCATTTAAAAAACACACCAAACGTGTTGGTAACTCAAATGGGGGCAGTCATACAATAATAGGTTTCTTGCATCTCTTGGCTTGGTATGAAACTGTATACATCTTCTGGTTTGCCAAATCCCGTAAGATTTAGAACATACTAGAAGCATAATGTAGAAACAACATTTCATTTGTAGGCTTATATATTTAGCCAAAAGTGCACCAAGTTGAAAGTGCACATCTAAGGCTCATCCTTTAAAAGGCAAACACAAGGAAACAACTGGTTACAAAAAGCAAAACAGAACCCTAAACTCAAGGCTGCTTCCTGAGAATATGGCACAAGGCAAATACATATGCCATGGCTTTTCTTATAAATAAACAGATGGAGACCATCACTAACAGTAGAGGGCTTAATGAGTTTCACCACAATTACACTGCACAAAATAATGCTTTAAGAGAAAAAAATCATTTTTATCCCTGTGTTCACTGTCCCAAAAGATTCAAAAGTATTTTAAGTATATATTTACCATTTTCCACTTCTCTTTTTAAATTATCCAGCATGCAGTCATAATGCACTCTGCAGAGGACTTTCTCTTCCACTAAAGCAAACTCCTCTCCCGTGGAAAGTTGTCTTTTGCAAGAAAAGCAGGCAAAGCATGCCAAATGATAGACATTCCCCTTGGCCCTCCGGACCCAGTCAGTAGAATGGATATGCCTCCCACAGCGAGAGCAGCGAGTTCCATACCTTCTACATAAATGGGGGACGGGGAAGGGTGAAGAGTTAATGCTTGGTGAGATATTCATCATAGGATTAAACTAACACATTATATTACTCATTGGATTAACCCAAGTATTTAAATCTTTTGAAAATGAAACAGGAATCAATTATTTTTTAAAAGTCAATATGGTAAGCAGCAGCAAGACTTGAGATGGGATCATAATTCAAACCTGTTTAGAAAACAAAACTTCTCATTGTTACTCTAGAGGAGGATAGGATTTTTTCTTTTAAAATAAATGAAATATGAGTTTCAATATCCTTTTGTAACAAATATCAGGACATTTATAAATTATCTAGAGACTCAACATAACACACATACACCCTCCAAACTGAAAAAACTAAAAGTACAAAGTGATACCATTGAAGATATAAATAATGATGTCTTAAAGCCAAGCTGAGACAATTAGGAAATGTTTTAAACTTTTTTAAAAAGTTAAAACATTTAAAATTGATATTATCAAAGAATGACTAGAACAAAAATTGTTCACTCTGGTGCGTGAGGAAGGAAAATTCAGAAATGCTTCCTTTGGTAAACAAGCTCTTGCATTACCATCCACAAGAGGCGGAGAAATATTACCTAAAACTTTTAGACACATTTCTGGACATTAAATGCAAGTTAATCTTAACAAAACGCCAGCTGTAAAGATGTCCTTTTTCTCTCAGTCCTTGTGATACTCTGTCATATCTCCTACCACAACTGCAGTCATAGCCTGGCATATCCCCACTAAACTAGAAAAGTATATGTGTCTGTGTCTATTCATTAACATATCTTTAGAGGTATTGCTAGTTTTTAAGTTAATCTGAATCATAAAAATTAAGTTTTGAATATAGTAAAATACAAGGTATTTAAAAAATCCTGAAGAACTAGACTTGTAAAAAGTCCCTGAAAACAAACATTTCAAGCAGCTTTAAATTACAAAAAAAAAAAAAAAATTAAGATTAGCGTACCCTATGTGAAAGAGGAGGCAAATTGCTACTGTTTTTGAGGAAACAGAAAGCAAACCTGATGAGAAATATATGACTTGGGTAATTATAAAATCCTATGATTTTATAAAATAAAGGACTCTAGGTTTCGTGAAGTGCTTTAACTTGCCTAGCAATTTTATTCAAATCAATCACTAAACTCTTAAATCAGTTTTTGAAATTGAGTATAAACAACATAATTAGTATTACAAACTTCATTATGTAGTATTAACTTCCCAATTTCACAATGAAAATTCTTCTTCCTTTGGAAATGCAAATAAAGGAAAATGGTGATAATTTTAAAAAGTCATGCTTAAGGATGATTTCAATTTTGAGATAGCTATCCATTAAGAATTGAATTCTATCCTTGAGGAAATTTTCCATTTAAATGATTATAAAGAGACCAGGCAGAGAAAATGTTACATTTAATACCATAGGCAAATATAATTGCACAAATATCAAAGAACAGACAAAAGAAACAGAATTTTTAGTCAGGTTATGTAATTAGACTTGGTGTATTTCTGATACCGGAATGGTCAATTCTTCTGAATAATATGGTTTATCACAGTTTTCAAACTGCTGGCATTTTATAGGTATATTATAGGGGGTCATTCTATAATAAACTGGTAAAAGCTCAATAACACTTTTGATTTTTTCCCCCTATAATTACTTCATTTTGTCTTACTACTCTACCTGAACAAAGAGCATTGCTATAATAAGTCACCTTATATTTCATACTTCACATTCCTGCACAGCAAAGAAGCTTCCCTGTTTATAATACCTAAAACTTTCATTTGCCAAGGTAGAAAGAATTATTCAAAGATATTTTTATATACTGGGTTCCTAAAACATATAAATATGCTAATTTTATTTGTTTTAATCCAATTTACCTCAAAAATATAAAGCATTCTCATTTTGAAATCTGTTGTATAAGAAAAAGTGGATAAATAAATAATAACCTGGCCCAGTAAATAAAACTGGACAAGAAAGCCTATTTATAAAATTCTCTTTGTGTAAATAATTTCTTGGTGTATCTACTTACTAAAAAAACAAAAGAAGTTTCAGTGTACCTGAAATAGTCAAGTTTGCAGAAAATGTCTTTGTCTTTAATATAACAGCTGGTGTGCCTTCCTAAGGAGGTCCTGCAGACGCTGCAGGAGAGACACCGGACATGCCAGCACAGGTCGTTCACCTGTGAAGAAAAAAGGGGCCAAATGAGAAGCCATTCTAACACCACACTTAAGAGTATCCTTCCTTGGTTTTCTGTATCAGGCAATTTTAAAAGCTAGCCCCTTAATATTTTAACACATGCATTGAATGTTTCCATCTAAGAGGTATCATTTACATAAATACGCATCTAGATATACTCTCTTTTAGATTTCAGCCAGAAAAATCACAACAGCGTATTCTATACTTCGTGTTTATTTTTTAAATATAATTTTGAAAAATTCAAGCATTTTTTTTAAAAAATCAAATGTCCATTCTATTTTTTTTTTTAAATCAACATCTATGAACATAGGGAAACTTTTGGTCACTTTAAGTCCTACATATTGGTTTTATAATTTTTCCTTGACCAAATTCTTCGCACCGTAACACACGGTAACTAAAGATTTCAAGCCACATACCTTCTCAATCTACTTTTCAGCCAAATAATTATAAACTATTCACTAGTTACAGTGAAAAAGAAAATGGAAAAAAGCTTTGTAAGATAAATACTTACCCTTGTAAAGAAGCCAGGCAATTCATTTCTCTTACAAAACAGACACTGCTAAGGTAGATTTAGATGTTGATATGGCAGAAGCCCTGGCTCCCACCTAACATTAAATAACCAAAACATAAAGCACTAGTAACCCTACTTTAACGATTTGGTCATTAAAGGAAAAAATAAATCTATTATAAGTGGTTCTAAAAAGGCACACAAGTATTGTTTGTCATTTATACTTAGTAAGACATTTTATTTTATAAAATGCATTAATAAATCATAGCACTTTACATTGTAAATAGGGGTATGAAATACTGTCGGATCAGTGGACAAATCATACAAACCCTCACCTTAAACAGTTGCCATCATACTATAAGCTGCATACCTTTAGCCTTCAGGAATGAAGATGTGTACTGAACTGAATTTGCCTATCATGCAAGCTCCTAAAGTTTGCCCTTGTTAAATGGGCACAAGAACTTGGTTTAGCTTGATTAAATTTCATTTAAAAGAACAGCAATAATGCAAAACAGCAGTTACATCGTACAAATGGATCTAATGCCTAATATAGGAATTAGGAAATTGGAAAAAATGGGAAATTTTTAAATATAGCTTTTGCTACACTATTTCATAATAAAGACAATCTTGTCCAATGATTCTATTATGTTAGCACTACTGTTCAACATGTTTTACTGTGACATGAAATATAAAAAGTACTGTGAAGCTGAAGAAGAAAGTTTCACTGGCTTCTACTTAGTTATGTGCCTCTTTCCAAAGCACTGATGATTTTAGTGAAATTTTAAGTTTTGGTTTTTCTATAAAAGAACATGCTCACCATACAAGAAAATAGGGAAAATAGCAATGGAAAACAACTGGAAAAAAATCTGAGGAAACCAAAATTTAAAAAATTAACAATCGTGATTGCTGTCATGGATATAGAGATGCATTTTCTTTTTTTTCCCCCTCAAATGGGTCCAATTAAATTAGAGTTGAGAAGTACAGGCTTCCATTAGTATTCCACTGTTTAAGGCCTCTGCATTTTGATCTTATCCAGGCTTTTTCTCTTTTTAAACCCAGGATAGATGCAGTCTTCAAGGCAGAGTCATGGTCATTCTCTAGTTCCCTAAAGCCAGATGTAATTCCTGGTCTGCCACCTTTCCTCAAAGTTTACTAAAAAAACAAAACAAAACAAAAAAACCTGCTTCATCTTCTTTTTCTTTTCCAGAGAGGAAAATAAGGTGAACAGAAAAAAATTCTGGAGACTATAAGCCTTTCCTGATGCCTAGCATTCATCCAATCTCTGTATGTATACATATATAGAATCAATCCAAAAAAAAAAAAAATCACTCAAACGACAGGGCACTGAAGTATCACATGGGGCAATAGACGCAGCTAACTCTTCTCACATTTTTGTTCTAACTCCATTTTACTTGCCTCATGATATGGTGTTTTTCTATATTAAACAGTTACATCCTCAAATATTCTATTTAACAATTATTTTTTCACCAGTGACTTGAACTGAACTCAAACTTATCTGGAAGAATATGCACTCAAAATGGTGGTGGCGGGGGAGTTGAGAACTCAAGAGTTTTTATATAAAGTGTCAAACTTTTGTTAGTTTCCTATATGAAGACAGTTTTCTTGCACGTCTACTAATATGTACTTATGCATACTTGTACATATACTAAAGAGTAAACTAGTAAACTAAGACTGTATGTAGAAGACTTCATTGGGAGCACACCAGTCCTATTACAAAGGAAAGCTTAAAAAAAAACTGATATAATTTAGACTGTTTTATACAAATATATATCTGATATATAAACATATGTTAACATATAAAAGACGAACGCTAGAAACGATTATCTATGTCAGAGGATATGTTAAGAGTCACTTCAAGCTTTTTTCTTTTTCCTCTCTAATATGAAGTGGGTCCATTATACATCCATTCAGAAATATTCTGAAAGATAAAGCTAATTCACTAAGAGAGCTCAAGAAAGGAAGAAGCTAGTTTTGATTCAAAAGATGGTTTTGAAATATTCAAAGAGGTTCAGGTCTAGAAACACTGAAATGGGAATCTTAAGAATGCAGATTTAAAGAGAAAGCCATGCTAACTTGCCAGCCTTAAGAATCAACCACTAATTAAGTAACTTAGTTACTTTTTAAACAGTTTTCACCAAAACTCCTTTTGGTACTTTATCTTAGTTGTATCTACAGGGTATCATTCCAACTTTCCAGATGAAGCAGTTCTGTATGCTGAGGCAGAAATTTAAAGAAACTCACAAACTTGCTTTCTGAATTCATATTCTATATAATGAATTCTTTTGAGAAACTAGGTGGGGGATGGTGGTGGTGGGGAAAATAGAAAGTGGTTTGCTACTAATTTAGTGTAGGAGAGATCATTATTTTAAACAGTGGTTTAAAAAACACTATTGAAGTTGAAATTCCATGATATTAGGATTAAAACACAGGGGACTATGATCCTTCATACAATGACATGGATAACTGGCCTGCCAGAATTTGTACTCCAAAACTCCCCCACAATATCTTGAGAGAAGTAAAACAAATTAAGACAGACAGTCAACTCTCAAACCACCACTTGAAGCACTTCATCCTAGGCATTTTTGTTTCTTTTTGTTTTGTCTAACTTCACATCAATTTCCATTGCCCTCCTAAGCACTGGAGATGACGTTAAAAAAAAAAAAAAAAATCACTGAGTGGCCCTGAAGTATTAAATCTTAGTAAGAGCAGGAAGATATTGAAAATGGTTTTTATTTAAATGGTAGTATGAATTTTATTTTGGAAAAGCATCAGGTTAGTGTAAATAAACATAAGACTATATTAAAAATATCTGTCTAGAAAAGACTCTTTAAGGCACTTCACAGTGGTTCTCACCAAAGGAGACACTGAAAAGGGAAAATCGGTCAACATATACAGACTTAGAACGCTCATAAGCAGGCAGACCCCTGAGTGTTATTGCGGGTTATAACCCGAGGCTCAGTAAAAATAATTAGGCAGGACCCTGTTTCCAGAAAGGATAAGGATTTCCCCACTTCCGTTCCTCTACAAGTAGGTGGCTGGCTCCAGTTCATTCACCCGGGTATCGGCACCCCTCGACCACACACACAAGCAGTTTTGCAACAACAGTGGGTATTCTAAGATTTCTTCTCCCACTTTTTCCCACCTTATGAGTTGCTCTTGACTGGGCGGTTGTACTAAGAAAGTCTACAACCTCGAGCGAGAACTTGAGTGGAAAAGAAGGGGAAAATAAACTTTTCTCCTTCCCCAGAGCTCCCCGGGGAACCGCGCTTGCCTTGGGCCTCGCGGCTCCGCCCTACCTTGAGAAGGTACTTGTCCACGATCTCCAGGCCGCAGCTGCTGCACACACACTTGCCAGGAGGGCAGACGGAGCCCGAGGCCATGGACCGGGGCGAGGACGACGGGGACAGCGGGGCCGAGGAGGAGCACGAGTCCTCGTCCCCCACTCCCTCGGGGCTCACCTGCAGGAAGCCACGAGGCGCGGTCTCAGGCGGTTCTAGACCCCTCCTCCTCTTCCCATCCCACAGACCCGCGGGGGCTCCCTCACCTCCTCCCCTCCCTTCCCCCAAGCCACCCCCAGTGCCTGATGTCCCGCTCCTCGCCCTCCCTGGGGTCCAAGCTCCCACGGCGCAGTCGCCGGGGCTGCAGACCCCTGACCTCAAAGTCCTGGGGTGCCTGGCGGCTCAGCCCAGCCCGCCTCAGATCCCTCCCCTTCCACCGGCTCCTCGAGGGCCCACAGTTGAGCCCGGGAAGGAACTCTGGGATAGCAGCCCTCCGTTCTGGGCCGCCTCTCCAGGGCCAGCTCCCGGGGCCCTACCCACTCACCAGCCCCTCTTCCCCGGCGCCTTTCCGAGTCCTCCCGGCCGCCAGGGCTGCAGTCCGCCCGCACTCCTCCGACATGAGACCCTGGCACTGAGGAGGTGAGAGCCGGGAAGTGGAGAGGAACAGAGACCAGAAGTTCAGAGTCGGCACGTGCAGCCCGGAGCTTCAGCTTCTCCGCACGCGGGGCGAACTAATGAAGGCCC
The DNA here is from genome assembly GCF_002263795.3 of Bos taurus. Lineage (NCBI taxonomy): Eukaryota > Metazoa > Chordata > Mammalia > Artiodactyla > Bovidae > Bos > Bos taurus. The sequence continues at coordinate 69,660,131 of NC_037330.1, forward strand.
CGGCGCGCTGGGCCCCACAGGCAGCCGTCTGGGCGCCTGGGCCCGCGCGGCTGCGGGCGAGCGGACGGCGGCGCAGCCCTAGAGCGCAGCGAGGCGGCCAAGGGAGCTCCGGGGGCTCGCCCGGCGCGCCGCCGCGCTCTCCGGGCTACGGGTCCCCAGTGCTCACCGGAGCACGCCGGTTCCCCGCCCCCCTGCCAGGGGTAACGAGTTAATAACAATCATCCCCGCACAAAGCATTTTCTTTCTAGACGTCAATCACTGCGGAGCGGGGATCACTGGGCTAAAGGGGGTGCATGGGGGGTGGGGTGGAGTAGGAGAGAAGAAAAGAGGATTTGAGGAGGGGGTGGGGGTAGAAACTTGATTTCTTTAATAGCCTCAATTAAAAGAGCGAGACATATATATTTTTAAATTGGAGCTTTTTGAGTTGGATAGCCCGAAAGGTGAAGAGGTTTAATAGGATACTTGAAAGCTAATTACAGCGGGATTTAAGAAGCCTGGTGTTTGTTCCGATGACAATTTGAATGAAAATGCTTCAGATTAAACCGAGCCAGCAGCTCTTTCGTAAACTTACAGCAATTAGAGCTGCGAGTGATTTATACTCGTTTCTTTAAGGTGTAAATTGCCACTTATTGCTCGGTAAGTCAACATTTGAGTTACCAAAGGATTATTTTTAACCAGCGCAAAAAGCGGGTCGAATAATGGAAAATATCCAGCTGAATTTAATTTGTGTCATTAAAAAAACAACTCACACAACCTCGGTCAAAATGTTTTAAAGCAACAACGCGCATTACTCAAGTGTTTCCAAGCTGTTGCAGGAGTTTTGTTCTTAAACGAAAACGCAGCCGCTCTGGGCTTTTTCTGCCTTCGTTTACGGAAACGTTAGCTTAGGGGGCGGGGGAGGGGGGGGGTGTCACGGAACTCGAGCGGCCCACGCTTCTGCAGTTCTCTCTTCGCCTCCCTCTTCCCTCTGACAGCATCAAGCGAGATGCGGTCCGAACCCCGGAATCCCAACCCCACCCACCCCCGGGCTCTCTGCCGGGATCCAGCGCCGCAGCACGGAGGCCGCGTCCTCGCAAACACAGAGTTTAGGCAGGAGCCCCCGGATTTCCCGTGCGTTCCCTGCAAGCATTCGGGCGAAGACAAAGTCAGCGGTGCCCAGTGCGGGGCCGCGGAGGCGCTCAAACAGGCTGCAGATGATTTTCAAACCTAAAACGCGACATACCCCGCCTTTGTGAGTAAACGCTCCTGCCTCCAGAGCGAGGTGAGAGTTTGTCAGTTTCCCGCTATCTACTGTTAGGAACGGTGCAACTCGAGAGCCCTAGGTTTGTTTCTTTCGATTTTTTTTTTTTTTTTTTGAAGTAAAATGGCCCTCAAAGCCCTCCCTGCGATCCCAAAGGTCTTCCTGGAGCTCCGTCTGTTTCTGTTTCGCTGTGCGACCGCGGCAGCGAGGATCGCCCTGCGGCCGGAGGAGCTTCTTAGGGCCGGCAAACGTCCGCCGGCTGCCGAACAGAGAAGCCTCGCCTCGGGTCCGTCCCTCCCCCACGTCCACCCCCGCAGCCCCCAGCCCCCCGAACCTCCCGACTCACTCTCCCGACCTCGCGATCACCGCTGCAAACACAACAAAAGCACGACTCACATCGCCTTAGGCTCGAGGCTTCGTCTCCCAAATTACGGTCTCCATGCCTCAGGTTAAGTGAGCTTGTGGGGAGGGGAGGCAATGATTACTGACTAACGCCACTACGTAATAAAAAAAAAAAAAAATTGCCGGGTTTGAAGATGAGACTGTTACAGGTAATTTCTGAACCTCGTTTAGGAGCCCAAACAGCTCGCGTTTCAAGGAAACTGCGATTCAGCTGGTCTGGCCGGGCGTCGGGTCGCTCACCTTCTCAAGGGGAACTGCCAGCTCCAGCACGTCCTTTTCTTCTAGTTTACACACAAACATCTGATCGCTTTTCCAATACATGGCACTGCTAGGGCTGCTTATCACATACCAACTCCAGAGGGTCAGAGGCTGTCCGTGTCTGCCGATCTGGCCCCCTCCCCCGCCCTCGTGCACTAATGAAAGCTGACACACCAAGAAGAGTAAGAAGGCTGCAAGTCTTCGTCCAAAGAGGCCGCTGTGACCGTAACCACTCCGATGAACTGTTCCTAAGATTCTTTCCCCAACTTCATTGAGCTCTGCCCCTCTAGGAAAAGGGGGGGAAAAAAAGTTTTGTTTTCCAGAGGGTGGAACCTTACATGGAAGGAGGGAAGAGGGTGTGTGATGAAAGTCTTTTCCAGGAGGAATAGCCTCACCTCCTTCAGAAAAACCCGCCTTCCCTACAAGTTAAGATCGTTATCAGGACAAGCCAACTTACTCCAGATTTAGTATTAAAGAAGGAAAAAAAATGAGACTGGCCAGTTAACTTTTGACTTTTAAAAAAATCTGCGCTCTGCATCTGCCGTGGCTTTTTAATTCTCATTCCCTAACCAAAACCTAAACAAAGATTCAGGTTACATCTCTTTCTGCAGCAAGCTGAAGGGGAAGCGGAGGTCTGGGTGACTCGAATGTTTTAGTCATTCTCCTGAAAGGAGCCGCTCTCCTGTCTAGCCATGGACCGCGACGGCTCCCTGGCAGCCTGGAGGCTTAGTTATCTAGAGGTTCGCACTCCCTTTGCGAAAAGTTTTCTCATTAAGATAAAGAAGGAAACATCTGAGCAGCACAAAAGCTTTGCTACTAAATTTGAAATCAAGGCTACAGGAAAGACCAAAAAAAAGTATGTTGCTAATAGTATTGCTGTTTCATCTCATCCTGGGCAACACTGAAGCCCTGAAAACGGCCAGCTTCTGCCTCAAATTTTGGCTGCGGATTTGGGGGGTGGTCCTCAGAATACTGGTAATTTTGATTAGAATTGGAGGGTGTGTTTGTTTAAAAAACTTCTTTATGGTATACATTTTACTTCATTATGTAGTGTGTAAAGAGGAATTTGATAAGACTAACAATTTTTATTTCGAATTTCCCCCTTTTAAGAAACAAAACAAAGCAAGCCTCTGAAACAGTAATATAAGACTATCTAGGAGTCTCTGTTTCTTAAAGGCCTTTAACAAAATCATATAATGTTGCTTCAATAAGATATATATTTATAATATTATCTCCTTGCCTTATTGTCTAGAAGAGGAAGATCGAGGCGTTCCCACCCAGACTCTACAGCAGCAGGCTAGAGGGAGGACAATGGGCAGAGATAGACTTGCCGGTGATAAAATGCGCCCATGTAACAGCCTGAGACGGAGCATCGACTGCAAATTTAGTTTTTCCTCCATTACATTTTTCTCCCATAAACACGAGGGTCTCTAGAGCATTTTCCTAACGCCATTGTTTTCTTTACATGAAGCTGCGCCCACGTTAATATTAGCTATCCCCCTGCCGGTCCTCTCTGGGAGCTCTCCTTTAAATTTACGGAGGTGCGGGGGAAGGGGACAAAATTGAAGGCTTGGGGTGGACCGACTTCTCGAAAAGCTAACTTGTGCTTGGAGAACAGAAAAACTTGTGTTTTTCATCCAGGGCCAAAATTAGTGTTTTTGGAAAAATCCACATAATGCATTTTCCATGAAATAGCATCAGTCTCGAGATAGCTCTTCTAAATGGAGAGAGTCCTGCATAATGTTGACTATCAGGCCGTGTATAGAGCAGAACTGAAAGTGGAATTAAAAATAAAGACCGAATTCGGCTATTTAGTTACAGTCTCTACTTGTTAAGGGTCTGCAAAATGAATCTGGGGTACTGTTTGGCTACCATCCGGGAGAATAAATCGCGGGGATCATTTGGAGATTCGGGGAGCGCTGGAGCTGTCTTGGGAAGTTAGGGCGGGGGCGCGGGCGTTCATGCGGTCTTTCCACCCACCCTCGCCTAATCAGGCGGCTCTCAATCAGGTTTTCAAAATACTAATCTTGATCTAAGAGCTCCTATCTCTGCATAAGTGGAGGAAATGATTCGTTTTTAGAGGCTTCTGGGTTTGGACAAGAAGAATGATCGTCAGACATAAGAAGACCTAAAAGACTGGTCTGGCGTCCGCTTTACTCCTGGAGCCCGGCAGGACACCTACCTTTCCCACGGGGTAATTGCTCGCACCCAGCCTTGCTCAGTAGGCCTCCGGGTGGTGAATTTATTTGTGTCCCAGGTGGTATAGGCCTTCGGTCGGGGGTCGTGCGTGGAGGTGGGAGGAGGCGAGTGATGCGCAGGTGTTTGCTGTGAATGTCAAGGCTGAGCGTCCTTCTCGTCCAGGGCCCAACCACCTTGTGATCCCCAGTCGAGGGCGAGCAGGGGGTCTTTCCTGCACAGTGGCCCCAACTTCTTGGAGCTCTCGTCACACTTCTTACCCAGGCTTCTCCTCGGCTCAGACAATGGAAGAGTTCGCCTGATGCTTCGCAGAGTACCCCTTCCTACCTTAGGTGCTTGTGCTAAAAGTCAGGACTCTTTTTGTCTATGGAATGAGGGTTTTTAGCTCCGACCCCAACTGAGACCAATTTTGGTCGCGAATAAGGATAGACCAAAAAAACATCATCTTGTGTGTCTGCAGGTGGGTAAGGAATCGCCGAGTTGGAGCGATTCCTGCCTACTACCTTGAAATTTCTGGAATGCCCACCTCTTCTTAAATGAAAACCGGGTACCTAAGCCCACCTAGGGGGCAACCAACACCCAACCAACAGCCTTGACGGATAGGGCTCTTTGCAAGGTTGGGAGAAAGAAAGCCAGAGACTTGGGAGTGCCTCCTGCCCCAGGCTTTGGGGCGCTCCGCTAGTTGGGAGGTGCAGGGTGTGTCCCCCTAAAGCTCGAGGGGTTCAGGGCAGGGGTCTGGGTTGAGCCAGGCCTTGATTGGAGGTCCATGGCTGGAGAGCGGGAACACCAACCCGCCCTGACCCCTACAGCTTCCACTCACCGCGAAGAGCTGCCTAATTGGGCTCCGAGCAGCTGCGAAATTTGTAATCGCCTAATAAGCCTTCCACCTCGGTAATTCTTATCAAAAGGCATAAAACTGATATTTTCACACTCGGCTTGCACCACAGGAGCCGTTTATAAACATCCTTCATCAGTGGGATGGAATTAAGCCTGCATTGACAGAGGTCTCTGGAACTCGATATTTAAAAGCAATAGATCCGAATTAGCAAATTATTACTTTAAGTAAGGAAAGTCCCCACCAACTTGACTATTGAACCTTTTGCCTTTGAGCTCCTCGCGGTGAGTAACCATATGTTTGAGAAAACTTAACCTGGAGTTTTCGCGGTACTCAGGCAATCTTCGGAATCTCGCTTCCTGAATCCGCTACCGCCCCGGCTCTTAGCCCTCCCACCAGCCTTCCACGCGCTCGAGTCAGACTTGTGTAGACATGGGGGAGACACTGCTGCGACACGGACGAAAACACAGTCAAACGAGACGCGTCCAGGACTCCCGGGCTCGAAGGCACAGGGCCAGTACCAGCGACTGGGGCCCTGCATCTTCCCGGGCCGGCGGCTCTCGCTGACCACACCCCTACCCCTAGGTATCCGCGCCAGGGATCGGCGAGAGGACGGTCGGAGGGTGGAGGGCGAAAGACCTCTGAGCGGTAAGAAGGCACTGCTTCTGGGTGATTCTTGTAGTGACCTCTTTACTCCTAGCGCTCAGCCAAGAGCCCTCTGAAACTGCGGAGGTCACACTTGATTCAGAGTATCCTTTGATTTTTGACCACTTCGTCTGACCATTATTAATATTGATCTGGAAAAGGACTGATGGAAATAGCTTCCAGAGTTTTTTGTTGTTTTGCCCTGCCCCCGCCCCCAAATTACCCAGGAAGCCCCGTGACCCCTCAGAGAGAGCTGAGCGGGGAAATGCTCTCACCTTGGGACTTACCGGTCCCAGGCTCCTTTCCAGACCTTGTCACCCAGTTTCCGAGGGAAAGGAAAGGGCGCGTTTATTCATGCCAGCGGAGGTCGCCCAATGGTGGCGAGAGCCTCCGTCTGAGACCCACCGATCTCTCCCCCACTGCGGGCCAAGGCCGAGGCTGGAGGGTCTTCCCCGGGAGGCTAGCTTGGTGTGCACTGGACAGCCGGGAATCACGGCGCGCAGACCCGGCCTCCTCTTCGGCCCCGTTGGCAGTCTGTTACGCCAACTGCTGTCGGGTGAGCCGGCTGGGGCCACTTGTCACCAGTGGGTCTAGAAACCCACCAACTAAAAACCGAGTTCCGCGACCGAAAGGATTGTTTGTGTAGATTCCGTGTTCCTTTCCAGACGGTGCGCTCATCCCCTCCTCGAGCTTTCCCGCCTGAGCTCAAGTAAACTTGCGCGGTCCGCTGCGACAGGAGATAGCGGTACCGTTTCTCCCAGATGGGAAAGAATTAGAAGTCGTATGCAGCCCGAAATTAGGCCGGGCGCTGTCTGGGACGCTCCCGGGCTAAATGCTACTGCACAAAGTGCAGAAGTCCACTACATCCTTTACTCGTTGTGACATTTCCAAGCCGACAATTTCGTCTTAAGCACGCTTGTGGCTTGGAGCTGCTGATTTTATATGCATTTTATCGTTCAGAATAAGCAATAGGGCAGGACCAGTGGAAACCCGATTCTAATCTGTTTCTACAGACCTCTGCCCGCACAGCTCTGTAAAAGCCAAACTAGGAGTTTGAGAGAAATAACAACTAAGTCCTTTCTCCCCAGCTTTTTATTACACATCCGAGGCCACCGAGCTGATCTAGCTCGGAGCTCACTCATCTAGAAAGAGGACGCAGGCTTCCCCTCATCCACTCCCCTCACCCCCTGTTCTCCAGGGATCCCTGAGAGTTAACAAAAACCCAGCAAGGGAGGCAGGAGAGCCAAACTTCATCCCAGTGCAAAATCCTGGGTCCCTGACGGCATTTCCTGGGTCGAGGGGGGGGTGGTGGCAGGGAGCTGTGTAAGCCTCCCATTTGCAGGCTTCGATCCTGTTTTGATAAGAACTTGCAGCTCCGTTGTTAGCGTGGGTGCACCCAACAAGTCCATGAAGTGTCACCCTGCAACCTCAGTGTCGAGGTTTCTACCCCCCCCCCAACATTTACATGTCCCATTGTTACTTATCCGATGTAACTTGTGAAATGATAATTTGAAAGAAGCCTGCAGAATAATCTTGAACCATAATTTTTCATGTTAAATAACCTTCTATAAGGATTTCTTCTAGAGGAGACTGGCTCTGGTAAATATCGCAGTGCTTTCTCCCTCCTCCCTTTCTTCCTTCCTCCCTTCCTCCTCTCCTGTCTGCTTGCCTGCCTGCCTTCATGGGAGATCAGGGTTTAAGAGCTACATGTTATATTAAGAGCACAGTTTTTGAAGTTAATCAAATGGGGACGACAGCACTAATGATGTTGAAATATTTTCACCAACAGATATACAGTAGCTTCTCAATGAATGTAATCTTCTTCTACTCCTCCCTCCTCCTCCTTTGTCACCCAATAGCTGTCTAGATGCGAGGTTTCACCAATGGCTTAATTCCCCAGGTGAAGGGTTCAGGCCATGCTCCTAAGCCACCGACTGTGATTCCAGTTGGCCATTTTGAGTAGTTCACCTGCTAGGATTCTAATGCTGAAGGAGCCTCCCAGTGCTGCCGGGGCTCTGAAGAAGAACTCACAGCTGCCAGCCACCTCTCATCAGGGCATCTCAGCCCAAGTAGGCATGTGAATAACTTTTCCTCCCACTGCTCTATTTGGGGGTTAATCTGGCGCATGTAAATGATTGGCACCCTGCCTTCTGTCAGTTTGCAGAACTTCTGAATATTGTTAAAGTAGCAATATTCATAGCTGTTGCTTTTTGTCAAAAGGAGCTGAGGAGCATAACCATTCTTCAATAACTTGCCAAAGGCCACTTTACCAGGTTGAGTCAGAATTCGAACCCAGACACCGAACGCTGAGGCCGACTTTCCTTCTTTTTTAAAAGCCCGCCTCCTAACCATTCCGCGATGTTGTCCTTGAGGTGAGCTCAGAAAAGGACGCGTTTAATCAGTGGATTCATTTACCCCAACTGGAGACGGTTTTTTACATAGTTCAGTTGACCTGGGTTGCGGCTCCAGCACAGGTGGTCCAGCTGTCAGCGCTTTGCCCCCGCCGGCTTCCTGCCGAGTTGACACTGCCGGGAATCCGGTATCCAGTGGGAAAGAGCGCCCCCTTCCTTCTATTCTTCCCGGTGCGAGGTTTAAAAGCACAGAATGAATAATTTGGAGTGTCAAATAAGCTGACCACAGGGGTAAAAGAGTTGAGCTTTTAAATAGGTGGTAAAAATTTTCTCCTTTCCTTTGCAAATTACAGAATCCGATGACTAATCATAAGCGAGTGGGTCGAAACCTGGATTGAATAAATGACCAGTGCTCTCCGTACCTCCTGCAGTGTAAAGGTCGGCGGGCACTCACTTCCTGAACTTTCCTCTGGACACTTTGACCAAAGTTCGGGTCACTGAGTCTCCGGAGTCTACAGAAGCCTCGGTGCCCAGCTCCAGCTGTGCAGTCATGTCGCTGCACCCTGTAACACCACTACTCCGGAGAAGTCTTTACAAGTAGTTTCCCTCCTAGAGAAACAGGTGAATAAAATTGACTCCAGCAGATCTTTGACAGCTCCAGGCTTCTGTCACTCTGGAGGCAGGAGCCATGTGCTGTTCTGACTCTCTAGAACCTAGTTCAGTATGTTGGCACTGGGCAATAAAGGATGGCTTTTTGAATGAAAAACTACAAATGTGTGTGTTGGCAGGTACAGAGGGTTTCATGCCTTATGTATTCTTAGTTCCAGCTTCCTGTTTCTTTACAGTGGCACCTTCTTGCCCAGGACCCAAATCTTTTAATCCCTTAGAAGAACAAGGTAAGGAAGGGCATAGATATTCTATTTAATTTGAGGGACTTGCCAGGCTCCACTTTTCTTCTAGGGCGAGGGACTTAAAATGGCTCATTTGGGCCCCTCTGGATCATCCTTCAGCTTTCAGTGCTTGCAACTGAAAACCTACTGTGGGTGCTTCAGAGACTACCGAGGTCTGAGCCTCAGTTAAAGGTGAGGACACTAATGGGACAAAGAATTGAAACATATTGGACCCCAGAAGCCCAAAGAAGGCCCATGGGCCTTCATGGGCCCACTCTTGACTGCACACATGGAAATGCTGTGTGTTTTGGCCTGACCTAAGTTGATCTATGTTTTGGCTTGCCCCAGGGCAAAAAGGGAGCCTGGGGTGGACAGTCAGGATGGCAGCTGAGGTCAGTCAGAGCCAGATGGTGGTGCTGTTAGGCCTCTCCGGCTTGGGAAAGAGATGCAACCCTGTTTACAGCCTGCAAAACTACTGAAGAATGTGGAGGGGAGGCACAGGTGATGGTGTATAATCTTAAGCTAGGTAGATCCATGTGCCACAACCGCACCCCCCCCCCCCGCCACGCCCTGCCAGGTCATAATTGTGTGCCCTGGGTGCCTCAGCTCCCTCTCTTTCCAGACCCAACTTCTCTCAAGCCAGGATAGCTCTGGAGCAGAAACTGTAGCCCCAGGGGACTGTTTGACTAGGGTCTTGAAGGGCTGAAAGAGATCTGTTGGCCTGGGATTACTGCACTGGGAATTTACACCAACACTAAGAGAAAAGCCCTAGGGTTTTATCTTGAAAACTGGGGTCTCTTGACAGACACACCAAGATTTGCAAATTTAGCCACAGCTGATGCAGGCAAAGAAACACAGGGAAGAACATAGTTTCTTCCTTTAGAAGAGCATAATCTTATTTCCTTCGAATAGCCGCCCAACCCCCTGGAGGCACTCAGAGCAGCGTGTTTTATTTTGTTTTGTTTTGTTTTTAAAGGGTGCCTATGCATCTACTACCTTTCAGAAATAACTCCTAGACTTGCTCAGTGCTTAGTGTGCCTTTATCATTTTTGGGGGTTTCACAGTCACCAAAAACAGAAGGCACGATTTCTTGTGGCGTTTTATAAATAAATGCCTTTTCAAGGTGTCTTCCTCCTTTCAAAATACTTTTGCCCTGCTTCAATAATTAATTTTAGCGATATTGTGGGGAAAACCTCTCGCGTTACAAAACGTCTAGATCAGTCCATGAATGTCTGTCTTTTAAAGGTCACCGTAGAAAAAAAATTAGTTAATAAATTAAGCCATAATTCTCCATTCTTTATACTGTGCCCCCACCGCCACCCAGGCTGAAATATCTTTTTTCCTAAAAATGTTTTGTATTTTTAGAGAGGAATATGTGCATGTATGTAGATACTCATAATAAAGAATAGCATTTATTGTTTAGCATCCCCTATATTTAACATATGTTGTCACACATATTCCTCAGTCATCAAGGAGGTAAGCCTGAAGTTTAGAGGAGACTCAAATTCTCAAGACATATTTGCAACGGATTCTAGATGCAAACCAATTCCAAGGTGTTAACCACTGTACTATACATAGAGGATATTGAGTGAGCCTGGCCGGGTATGAAGGCCTCCCTCCCGGCTGGTTGGACATGTGGCTCCACCCTTGCTCTGGAGTCCTAGAAGCCTAAGTTCTCTTAAGAGCTGCGGGAATGGGGGACAGCAGGGGAGGCTTGAAGGACCTGACTGATGTCTGTTAGTCAGGGCCCAGAAGCAGAGCCAGGGTGGGAAGGGGAGGAAGGGCTAGAGGGGTAGGAAGCTGCGGGGGAGCGAGGAGGGAGAGGAGATAGATCGCGTGCTGGGAGAGCACTTTCTCATCGCCAGGTCATAAATATTGTTGCATTTCCTTGGAAACCCCAAACCTCTACGCCCCTAGGGGCTGAAGCCCTTCCCCTCCAGCAGCGGCCTGGGTTGGTTCGGCCGGCGCCTGCCTTCGGAGGTGACCTCTCCGGAACGGCCATTGGAGCCCCGCTTGTCCTCGCGGCGTTCGGGGCGAGGTTCCCAGCCCCTTGGCTTTGGTCGCTGCCGGTCGGCGGCCCCGGGGCAGGCTGGGAAGTTCCTTGCCGCGCAATTCCCTGCCGCGCGGTGCACCCCGGGAGGCGCCGAGGCGATGCGCCGCGAAGAAGAGTGAGGCCGAGTGCCCCAGCGACGTATCCTAGTCCCAAAGAAGTCCCTAGCATCCAGCGTGAACCCCCACAGCATTACTCCAGTCTCCTGGAGAAGGTGGGAGGAGGGTGGCCCCGGCTCCAAGCACCGGAATGCCTACCCCAGGCCAGGCTCTGAGTTAGGCTGGTCGCCCTGATGGGTTTGACCGCCGCCCTGCCCTCCTTGCTCCCTTTTCCGTGGGCGGAAACCTTGGGTTTCAAATGTGAAACATTTGTCTCCTGGAATCACATCCGGATTCCAGAGGATGTTAAGGCTTTTCTTTCCCGGGGGTATAAAAAATAATCAGCGCCCGAGGAGACTTAAGGCCCAAGCCCTTCTGCCCATCAACTGTCTCTGCCCATAAATAGGTAATTCTTCTTCAACCCTTGCAGTCCCCAGAGTGCACATCTTGGTATCTCACTGAAAGCTGTTACAGAAGAGAGAAAACCTAAAAGCCAAGCCTACTATACACCAGGCCATGGGGGCCTGACGAGGTCAGAACAACGTGTGCCTGAAGTGGTCAGTAAAGTGGTCAGGCTCGAAATGCCCACGTCGGGAGTGCAGGCTGGCTCCAGACAGATGTAGACCAGAGTGTTATGTCCTGTACTGCTCTTTCTCCAGGAGTGGCCTCTAGGCAGGCAGGTCAAGGCCCTGGAACTCACCCACATTTGGGAGGGGTGGGTTTGGCTTTAGGGAGGCGTTTCTAGGGATTTGAATTTCTTCTACTTGGTTTTGGTTTCTGTGCCAGCCATAGAGGCCCTTGGTACTTTTAAGATTGTTGTGCAGTACATGAGCAAATACTTATAACTGGCCAAACACTTGTATAACAGCTCTAATAAAAGGTGTGTGTGTGTGTAAGAGGGAGAGAGAGGGAGAGAGAGGGATTTTTCTGGGCTGATGAGAATATTTTCAGTTCCAAGTGATGTATAGAGGTGCTTTGTTGTTGTTGTTCAGTCCCCAAGTGGTGTCTGACTCTTTGCAGCTCAGTGAATTGCAGCATGCCATCTAAATTTTGGAGATTAATACAAAAACTTATTTCCTTTTTATGTGATCACTTTTTAAAAACATGCATGAAATTTTATGTTCTTAATTCTGGCCACCCTGATAGAGGTTTAATACCAATGCATAAGAGGAAGCCAAAGGGAAAATATTTGTATGCCAACCTTGGTCTGGAAAAATATCAGTAGCATTTCTTATTTGACAAGGAAATGCGTTTGCTCACCCTTTTTCCCCCCTTTCTTTTTCATTTGGCAACGGCATCATTTTTAATATATATCCCATGTTTATTGTTTCTGTTTGGTACTTTGGTCATTTACAGCACATCTGTTTCTGATATTGTTCCTGTGTTAAGCATACACTATTGTGTTAGTAAGATTTTACACCATCTGTTTAAGAAAATTCTTGCCAGTGCTATTTGATGCCCAGTTGAACTTTAGCCAAACTTCATTTTATAATGTTCTCTCAGTCCTGAGCATATATATAATAAACTTTAATGAAATTATGCTTTCATACTTGCTGATAGACATCAGAAACTCATTTGTCCAGGTCAACAGTAGTTTAGCTAAAAGTTAAATAGGAGGAACAATATTAAAATAGTAAAAATGTTGAAAAAAATTAAGAAACAAAACTATTGAATTAAGATCAAATAATCACCCAAATAACTGTTACACACACACACACACACACACAAAGAATTTGAATGTGGCTGTTGGGAGTTCATGTATGTTTCTGATGATTTATGTATTTCTTCATTATATATATTAAACTTGGCAGTTTGTATTTTTGACATTATTCCCAAAGGTGTGACAACTGGTTTGAAACATAATAAAGTAGAATAACATTATAATGTGACTATATCACATATATATTAAATTATATTAAACACATACAAACTCAATAATTGAGCCTAACTAAAATTATATATATATATATATTTTATCATGTGTACACTCATAAAGGTTTTTCACTGTATCATCAAAAGGTAATAGGCAATGTTGCCCACTCGAGGCCTCTTTAAAAGTAGAGTTATTTAAGGAATTCCCTGGTGGTTCAGTAGTTAGGACTCCATGCTTTCACTGCTGAGGAACCGGGTTCAGTCAAAAGAAAGAAGTAGAGCTGTTAATGACAATTCAAAAAATATTAAAGTACTAGTATCTATATTTGTTGGCTAGGCATATATATCTAATAGTGGAATAATGATAAGACTGGAATTGGCTTGAAAAAAGTGATTACTGGCTATTTTCAAGTATCTTTTCTAGAACACCATACTCCTATTGATATATTTATCTATTTTGTTTACATACAATGTGTATGTGTATATGCCTTAAAAATGGTAATTTCACATGATTTTATGTAAAATTAAAGTACAGAAATAGAAACCATAACACTTGGGTTAATAAACTTCTGACATTCATTCCCCAAAATCAGCATTCTTCAATTGACAAAAACATGTCCTTTGATTTGAGTTCTGCCAAAAGCAGATTGTCACAGCCTTTTGCTTTTTACCTGGACAGAATGTTTTTATAGCAGATGCTATGAGCAAAGATGTGTCCATTAGATAATTGCTTAGGGGTGTACAGTCTCTCTATGTTTGTTTCTTTAGGAAAACAAACTTTGTTTTGGTATATTTAATTTCTAAATAAAATGTATCCATAGTAATTGACATTTTTAAGCAAGAGAGTTGGAATTTAGTACTGTTTTACCGTGAGATATATCTGGTTATAGAACTGGAACCAGCCTCATAGCATTTCTCCCTATATATACACTTTATCAAGTTCTACATTCTCTTTAAACTGTTTATTTAGATGTCTCAAATGTAACCTGTAAATCTTTTTAAATAACTGATGTTAAAACAAACCTTATGAATCTTCACACGTCTGGTTCCAATTAATCTGCTTAGACTATTTAATGGATAAAATAACAAACCTAATTTTGTCAATCTGGAGTTCTGCACTAACATTCTATGTGCCTCTTTAAGGTCTAATGCCTTTTCCTATACATATTTAATCCATAGTTATCCTCATGTAAAACCTGGGATTAGAAGAGAAATTAACTATATGCATTTTCTTAGAAGACTGTTTTTCAGCTTAATCAGTATAAAAGTGAGATAGTCTCAAAATTATGTCACTAATTATTGAAAGGAAACTATGTACATCTTTGTGAATTGAATTCATCAGGTATCTACAAGGCACCAGGTGCTGTGGATACAAAAAAGAGTAAGACATGGGTGGTCCTTGCTCTCAAAAAATTCCCAATCCATTAAGGAGAGGGACAAAAATAGAACTAGACAAAAATAGAAGCTTCTTCCTTCAATTCTATTATTGCCTATTCCTTGGGTTTTTAACTGATAAAGTGTCAGATGATCTTATCATAATACTTTGTATAGGTTTTTAAAATCATTCATAGAATTTATATGGAATTAAAGTGAATGAATTTATATGGAATTAAAGCAAACTACCCCCCAGAATGCTATATGGCTTCTGAGATAACCAATACTTTTGGTACTTCTTCAGGTGTGGGAAGAGGACAAAATTAGCAATGTTCCTGAAACATCTGCTCAATTATTTTGAGTCTTGCATCATAAATCCTCAGTCTGTTGTAGAATCTGTTGAATGAGTAGTAGTAGGGCACCATATTGGAGCTGAAGAAAAAATTTAGATTTGTTCAGTTCCAAAATCTGGAACAGCTCCTTTCCTCACACTTTCTTCATCTCCTCTACAAAATAATCTTAGATTTTATTGCTGAAAACTTTTACAGATGATTGGGAGGGGAGAGAAGGATTCTACAAAGACTATCATTTAAGGCAACGGATGATTGAATTTAATATTTGCTATTTTTTTCAACATATATTTGCTAATTTGGGGAATTAATTATTCCAAAACTACATGGCAGAATTTATTTTTCATACAAACAAATTGGGGATTAAGTATTTAGCAGACTTTTGTAAAAAAAAAAAAGTTGAATGCTTTTGTTTTGTTGGGAATATAGAGTAAAAAGAGGTAAAGTTTCCTTAATATGTCAAAGAATTATAGTCAAGTTAATTTTAATTACTCTCTAATACTTTTAGAAATTGAAGTTTACTTTTCTTCTTTTATATACATTGATGAAAAATATCAGGAGAGAAGAAACAATCATCTGATTGAATTAATTGAGTGCCTTTTACCCTTGAGGAAATATTGCATTTTAATTTTCTTTTGTTTAATCATGGTTTTTGAAGTCTATACTATGTTTTTTTCTTTTAGAGGATATTGCATCTCTAATACTTATAGATCTATTTATGTGATCAGTTGATTCCTACTGGCTATTGCCACACACTTCATTTCTGATTCTCTTCATTTTACTTAACTCAGTGCTTCTTAAGAAGACAGAATGCTGATATGAAAGCTTTTACAGTTGGAGTCTGCTGACCTGTATCTCAGTTTTAGCTCCTGTTCTTTTTTAGTTAGTTGTGTGGTTGTTGTTTGTTGTTGTTCAGTCACTCAGTTGAGTCCAACTCTTTGTGACCTCATGGACTGCAGCATGTCAGGCTTCCCTGTCCTTCACCATCTCCTGGAGCTTGCTCAAACTCATGTCCATTGAGTTGTTAATGCCATCCAACCATCTCATCCTCTATCATCCCCTTCTCTTCCTGCCTTCAATCTTTCCCAGCATCAGGGTCTTTTCCAATGAGTCAGCTCTTCACATCAGGTGACCAAGGTATTGGGACTTCAACTTCAATATCAGTCCTTCCAATGAATTTTCAGGGTTGATTTCCTTTAGGATTGACTGGTTGGATCTCCTAGCAGTCCAAGGGACTCTCAAGAGTCTTCTCCATCACCACATTCTTCACATCACCACCATTCTTCAGCGCTCAGCCTTCTTTATGGTCCAGTTCTCACATCCGTATATGACTACTGTTGTGTCTTGTTGAAATTACTTAACTTTCTAAGCCTTAGCATCTATAGTTTGGGGTGGGGGAGATCGGGGTCTTCAGAATAAGTCATCATTGAAAATCTTTCTAGCTTTTAGAGTTAAGTCACTGTTTACAGATTTTTAAGAATTTTTCTCAAACCAGCTTTGAAATCTCTTACGATAGTTCTCCAAAAGGAAATTTTTCTTCAGGTTATAATCCTGTTTAAGAGTATCATCATGTTATAGTTATTTACTGAAATCAAGTTGAGACTGAACTCTGATCTCTAACCTGCATCAGTTCCTTCTACAAAGCAAGCTCAGAGTATGGATCCAAAACAGAATGAGAAATCCCCAAACAGTCTTCCTCATTCTTCTGTTTCTTTTCACTCAACCTTTAAAACCTAGTTTAAATGCTACCTTCTCACTGAGCATTTCCATTCAAGTTGGAGGTGATTTCTCTTTTCTTTGAGCTGCATATTCATCAAATTGGGCAGTTGCTTGGCTGTATAATTGGTGTCCACTGTAGGCACAGCTGAATGTGATTCTCCTAGTGCTATACCTCTGGCATTCTGTTTTTGGTGAATCAGCCTTATACTTTGATGTTAAATAAACCATGGTAATGATGCAGGTGAGGCAGAGCTAAGAACTGGTAAGGTGATCTGATAGATCATTTGTTAATTAGCTCAACATATTTGACTTCTCTTGTTTATTTCTAGGACACTTCTCTCCCATCATGAGTGTGACATGTATTTTTTGGTTTGTTTCCTGGTGGTCATAATGAATTTGGAGTGAAATGGCCATCCTCAATTCAGGGCTCCTTAGTTGATATTTGTAGGGCAGCAGAATAAAGTCAAGGATGAAGACTGTGGCCATGGAAGAGACTAAAGAAAACTAGGACACTGTAGGCTTGGTTTGGAGTGTGATGATGTTTTACTTTCCAAAATATAAGTTTAAAAAAAAACTGTCCAGTGTATTTCCTGACATTAATTATGGTAGTAAAAACATTGGCATGGCTAATATTTCTTGAGGTGATGGACAACTCAGTAGCAGCTGAGTAGAACAGAAGTCTCATCGACCTGACTGGCTGAGATCTGTAACCCATTTGACAGCTGCACAGGATTACTTCCATTCTCCCCAAGGTATAGGTTATTTCCATGTAAAATAATTCCATCCATGTATTTTAAATGCTATAGTCTTATACATGGATTGATCTAATTGATTATCAATATCTGTTGTCAAATATTAAAAAGTAAGAGGGATAAACATTAAAATTGCCTTACTAACATCTGTCCTACTCTTTATACCACTGTGGGAGCATGTAGTTTAATCAGGATTGATTCTAAACCTAGGTCCAGGAATGGCAAACTAATGGAGGTAAACCTATTGTCACTGTGATTTTTAAAAATTGAGTTATAATTAATCAAAAATATTATATTTGTTTCCAATGTGCAGCTTGACTGTGATTAATTCAGGGATGGCTACAGGAAATTAAACTCCATGAAGATATGTAATCTGTTTTGCTCATAGCTGTATTCTCAGTGCTAAGTCTCTTCAGTCATGTCTGACTCTTTGTGACTCTATGGACTGTAGACAGGCTTCTCTGTCCATGGGATTCTCCAGGCAAGAATACTGGAGTGGGTTGCCATTTCCTTCTCCAGGTGATCTTCCTGACATAGGGATCAAATCCAGGCCTCCTGCGTTTCAGGTAGATTCTTTATCCACCGAGAATAGTACCTGATATACAGTAGGTGATCAGTGAATATTTGCTGAAAGAAAAATGAAGCAAGGTAGTCTGATCAAAATGATTCTTGGGCATTTTGTTTGATCCTCAGAATTTGGGGAGAGTCCCTATTTTCCATAGCTATTATCTCGGAAGCCTGTAGCAAATGTGTATATTTTGTGGCCACGAAAGAAATGCCCAAAGATGAAACTGACATATGGAGGAGCTGCTGCTGCTGCTAAGTCACTTCAGTCGTGTCCAACTCTGTGCGCCCCCATAGATGGCAGCCCACCAGGCTCACCTGTCCCTGGGATTCTCCAGGCAAGAACACTGGATTGGGTTGCTGTTTCTTTCTCCAATCATTTGGAGGAGAGAGGAGGGCAAAGCTGAGAAAATGAGTGAGAAACAGAGCCTCTGTGTTAACCTGTACCTCTGGTTCAGACTACCTTGAATTAGATGTTTTTAGTTTGACCAAGAGCATCCTAAATGATATATTTTGAACAGTTCAAGGTATATAACAAAGAACAGCTAGCACAATGATTAGCTCTTTTCCTATACATACTGAGTTTTCAGGTTGAGAGTTTAAAGATTTGAATACAAAACTACCGTCAGACAATCTTCGACTGAATTAGAGTTTTTGGTAAAAACACCAAGACATGTGAAATCTTAATAGTTTTCATGTTCTGGTTGAGCCAGACTGCCTTTAAAAAATCAAATATTTTTTAAAGTATAACGAATTTTTTCTAAATCCATAGGTGTAGTGAGTGTTAAGTAATGCATTCAGTTCAGTTCAGTCACTCAGTCTGGTCCAACGATTTGCAACCCCATGGACTGCAGCACACCAGGCCTACCTGTCCGTCACCAACTCCCAGAGTTTACCCAAACTCATGTACATTGAGTTGGTAATGCCCTCCAACCATCTCATCCTCTGTCATCCCCTTCTCCTACTGCCCTCAATCTTTCCCAGCATCAGGGTCTTTTTCAATGAGTTAGTTCTTCACATCAGGTAGCCAAAGTATTGGAGTTTCCAGCTTCAACATCAGTCCTTCCAATGAACACCCAGGACTGCTCTCCTTTAGGATGGACTGGTTGGATCTCCTTGCATTCCAAGGAACTCTCAAAGAGTCTTCTCCAACACCACAGTTCAAAAGAATCAATTCTTCAGAGCTCAGATTTCTTTACAGTCCAACTCTCACACCCATACATGACTACTGGAAAAACCATAGCCTTGACTAGACGGACCTTTGTTGGCAAAGCAATGTTTATGCTTCTTAATATGCTGTCTAGGTTGGTCATAACTTTCCTTCCAAGGAGTAAGCATCTTTTAATTTCATGGCTTCAGTCACTATCTGCAGTGATTTTGCAGCCCCCAAAAATAAAGTCAGCCACTGTTTCCCCATCTATTTACCATGAAGTGATGGGACCAGATGCCATGATCTTAGTTTTCTGAATGTTCAGCTTTAAGCCAACTTTTTCACTCTCCTCTTTCTGTTTCATCAAGAGGCTTTTTAGTTCTTCTTCACTTTCTGCCTCAAGGGTGGTGTCTTAGTTTTCTGAATGTGTAGTTTTAAGCCAACTTTTTCACTTTCATCAAGAGGCTCTTTAGCTCGTCTTCACTTTCTGCCATAAACGTGGTATCATCTGCATTTCTGAGGTTATTGATATTTCTCTTGGCAATTTTTATTCCACCTTGTGCTCCATCCAGCCCAGCGTTTCTCATGATGTACTCTGCATAGAAGTTAAATAAGCAGGGTGACAATATATAGCTTTGACGTACTCCTTTTCCTATTTGGAACCAGTCTATTGTTCCATGTCCAGTTCTAACTGTTGCTTCCTGACTTGCATACAGGTTTCTCAAGAGGCAAGTCAGGTTGTCTGGTATTCCCATCTCTTTTAGAATTTTCCACAATTTGTTGTGATCCACACAGTCAAAGGCTTTGGCATAGTCAATAAAGCAGAAATAGATGTTTGTCTGGAACTCTCTTGCTTTTTCAATGATCTAATGGATGTTGGCAATTTGATCTCTTGTTCCTCTGCCTTTTCTAAAACCAGCTTGAACATCTGGAACTTCACGGTTCATGTATTGCCTAAGCCTGGCTTGGAGAATTTTGAGCATTACTTTACGAGCATGTGAGATGAGTGCAATTGTGCAGTTATATCTAAGTTATGACCAACTTAGACAGCATATTAAAAAGCAGACATTACTTGGTCAACTAAGATCTGTCTATTCAAGGCTATGGTTTTTTCAGTGGTCATGTATGGATGTAAGAGTTGGACTGTAAAGAAAGCTGAGTGCCAAAGAATTGATGCTTTTGAACTGTGGTGTTGGACACGACCCTTGAGAGTCCCTTGGACTGCAAGGAGATCCAACCAGTCCATCCTAAAGGAGATCAGTCCTGGGTATTCATTGGAAGGACTGATGTTGAAGCTGAAACTCCAATACTTTGGCCACCTGATGCGAAGAGCTGGCTCATTTGAAAAGACCTTGATGCTGGGAAAGATTGAAGGCAGTAGGAGAAGGGGATGACAGAGGATGAGATGGTTGGATGGCATCACTGACTCAATGGACATGGGTTTGGGTGGACCCCGGGAGTTGGTGATGGACAGGGAGGCCTGGCGTGCTGCAGTTCATGGGGTCACAAAGAGTCAGACATGACTTAGTGACTGAACTGAACTGAACTGCTTCTGCTACTAAGTCACTTCAGTCATGTCCGACTCTGTGCGACCCCACAGGCTGCAGCCCATCAGGCTCCTCTGTCCCTGGGATTCTCCAGGCAAGAACACTGGAGTGGGTTGCCATTTCCTTCTCCAATGCATGAAACTGAAAAGTGAAAGTGAAGTCGCTCAGTCATGCCCGACTCTTAGCGACTCCATGGACTGCAGCCTACCAGGCTCCTCCATCCAAGGGATTTTCCAGGCAAGAGTACTGGAGTGGGGTGCCATTGCCTTCTCAGATGAGTGCAGTTGTGCAGTAGTTTGAACGTTCTTTGGCATTGCCTTTTTTTGGACTTGGAATGAAAACTGACCTTTTCCAGTCCTGTGGTAATGCATAGAAAACTGAATATGTTCCATTTAGGTAAATTTGATTTTGTGGCTTTTTCCCTGATTTTGGTATAATAAAAGCACGTGTATTTACACAATGGTATATACATAGTGCTGAATAAAAAATTGAAGTGGCTTTAAACTAGCTCTAATGTAGAATATAGTTTATATATCAGAAATAAAGCATCTCATTATCTACCTTTTTTGTTATATATTTAAGATCTATTTTTAGAATTATTAAGTCTATAGTAGAATTGAAGCCTTAGGCTCTCCTCTGAAACATAGTTACTAATTTTAACACAAATCTGTAATGGTTTGAGCTTAACCTGAAGTTAAGGTTCTTTATGACATATTCTATATGACAGACTATTAATAACTCAAAATTTAGGCCTTTGTCATACCTTGCTTATACATATTCAGATTAATTTTGGTTTTATAAAACTTCGAGTGTGAAGACACTTACAAAGATTGCTAGTTTGAGATACCTGCACTAGGTCTTTAAAAAAATCTGAAGTTAGAGTTGAAGACGCAGCTGTGCTACTTACTAGCCTTGTGGACCTTTCTATGCTTCATTTTTTATTTAGAAAATTAAGATACTAATGACTTCTTGGACTATCTTAGAGGGTCATTGTGATGATCAGATGAGATAGTGTATCAAAGATGTCTATTAAAGTGTAAAGCAATAAACAATTCTTAGGTAATCTTATCAGTTTCTAAAGCATAAATTGTGGGAGCATATTCTAAATGCAAACAAAAAATGATAAAGGCTTATTAACACTTAGGAATGTAATGAAGGAATCTGAAAATGGTTTCTATTGTAATTCGTATCTAAACTCACTTGATTTTGGTAGGTAGTGTGCAACCTAGTGATTTAGAACTTCTTGGGGCTTTTTAAAGTGTTTGTTTATAAGGCGAGATCCAAAAAGACTTCCTACTAAGAGAAGACACTTTGGGAAGTCATTGTGGAATGGCAGATGAAACAGACACTGCTTGAACTAGAAAGTTACAAACCTAGAGACATTGCTTCCCTCCTACAGGCCATGACCCTATGAAGCTGATGGCTCTAGTTTTAATTAAAAGAAAAACAACAAACAAACAAACAAAAAAAAACCTGATGATCTGTGTGGCAGGAAGAATTTTTTTTTAAAAATCTCAAAAGCAAATAAACACTGTTTAGAAGTTGCTGGCCTCAGAGTTAGTTTTAAGTCCCAGAATGCCTAATCTTAAGCATTTACTGCCTATCTCACTTTCAGCACAAACATGCTACTTACAAAACTGTATTGCAAAGAGGTTTTCCACATCTGTCAATTATTTATAGCTACTAGCTAATCTGGTAGTTTAGATCAGAGAAAATTAATCAAACTAGCTTGTTTATCATGGTATAGCTGAAGCTTCCATTTTTAGGAAAGTGTTTTGTACTTCTGAGTAACCATCAAATCACCAATTCCACCATTTTTACTTTATCAAATATTTTTGAGCTGTTGGATATGTAACTCAGTCATTAATTCAGAGTATCTGATAAAGGATTTAGGTGTGTGTTTTTTTTTTCACTACACTTTCTCCTGAATGCTTTTGAGAATTTGATTTGGGGTATTGCCTTTTTTCTTTACATTGAGTTGCTGTTCATTTGGTTTTTTGCTTTCCAATTTGTGGATTTATACGGGGCAGATATTCCTCATAGGTTACTTTTCCTTGTTTCCTAATAAATAAAGAATATAATAAAATAAATTTTGAGGTTATTTAAATTTTGACGTTGTAAAGAGAGAAAAATTATAAGTATAGGAAACTTTAAGTATAGGAAAGTGCTTTATTACAAATTGGGCACTTTGCAAGTAAATACTATATTTGACTCAAAATGTTCACAATAGTTATTTCATATCTTTTAAGTTCCATGAAATTTGATGGATAAAGTACCATCTGTATTTCAAAGTAAAGCATAGTAGTCTCTTGTTTTTGTAAGTATCTCTTAAAATGTACATCTGCCTTAAATAGAACCAAGAGGCAATTAAAAACTACAACTTTAAAGCTTTTGAAAATGATGAAATTCAGAGGGTAAATATTATATTACTGATATTTATTAGCCAGATATTCCGAATGAGTCAGGCTAAAACTCTGCTGGTTGAAAATTTCTAGATGAATGTGTTCCATTCATTTAGATCCTTCTCACTGTTTTAATTGTGGGGAAAGTGAAAGTGAAGTCATTCAGTCGTGTCCAACTCTTAGTGACCCGATGGACTGTAGCTTACCAGGCTCCTCTGCCCATGGGGTTTTCCAGGCAAGACTACTGGAGTGGACTGCCATTTCTTTCTCCAGGGGATCTTCCCAACCCAGGGATCGAACCCAGGTCTGCCGCATTGCAGACATGTGCTCTACCATCTGAGCCACCAATTTGGGGGGGGTGTTTCAAAAACTTTATAAAAAATGTCTCTGTCTTCAGTATTTGCCCCTGTTTCACTTAGACTCTGGTCTTGCAGTCTTTAATGGTGAGATTAAGTGGGAAAGCATGCAGTTCTGTAACATGGGGACTAAGTTCCAGAGCACACATTTAGGGTGGAGGCCTCTTCTGCACTTGTGGGTACTTTGTATTTTGCTTTGGGTTCTTTTTACAATTTGCTCATATAAGGTCTACCAATTGGCTAATTCTTAGGCTGTCTAATGGTCAGCAGTTGTGGTGGCAATAGGTAATTGACCAAAGGCATATGTGTTAGTATTTATAAAAACTTTCCAGAATATTGGTCGTTTTTAAAGTAAGCTATTAGAATACAGAACGTGCAGTTTTAAGCATATTCACTGCTGACCCTTTTAGGTTAGGGTTCTAGTAGCTTTTCTTTTTCCTCCTAGTAAAAATTCCCAGGTGACCCTAGTGGTAAAGAACCTGCCTGCCAATGCAAGAGACATCAGAGATGTGGGTTTGATCCCTGGGTCAGGAAGATCCCTGGGAGGAGGGCATGGCAACCCACTCTAGTATTCTTGCCTGGAGAATCCCATGGATAGAGAAGCCTAGTGGGTCACAGAGTCGGACACGACTGAAGCAACTTAGCATCCAGTAAAACTTTAAGTATAGGAAAGTTTATTACAAATAAATAATATTTATTTATTATTAATAAAATAATTTTGTAATAAGCTTTATTACAAATTGGGCACTTTGCAAGTAAATATTATATTTGACTCAAAATGTTCACAATAGTTATTTCATATCTTTTAAGTTCCATGAAATTTGATGGATAAAGTACCATTATTTGTCTTCCAACCAGTACTACTGTTAGGTCTACAGAGAATATTATAGTTTAATTAGCGTTTTGTCTCTAGAAAGTATAGCTAAGCATCTGGGGGGAAGGGAGAATAAACTAAAGATAATATCACACTGAAGTTTAACCTATTTTGGCTGCCTAGCTTTTGTATCTGTTGCTCAATATGACTGATTTGTTTTTTGTTTCTGTTTCTCAAGAGAAAACCAAAGCCAAAGTCTCAGCAAGTTTAAATTATAAGTAAAACATCTCAAATTTTAGAGCATTTCTTTCTTATTCTTCTCCTTGGAGAACAGGAAAATATTTAAAGTGCTAATGTTGGTAAAACATCTTGTCTTAAATTATCAAAGAGAAATGCTAAGTAGTTATCTATGTATGACTAAAATAATAGCAGGAATAACCAAAATTTCATTTAAATTACACAAATGATGAATTGATTTTTTTTTTCCACTTGGAAAAAAATTCACAGCAATTGCACTGTAGAAAATGTTATTATAGTACTTTTAGAAGATTGATCAGTAATATTTTGAATTTATTATCTATGAATGTATAAAAGGAAGTCATCAGAATTACAGTGTAAATAAGGTGGATTTTAATAGACTCTTAGTTCCAAGTACCTTTTCACTCCATTTTTGATAAAGAATTTGGGAAGTGAGCCTTCACTCAAGGTTGAATAGCAAGGAGTTTCAGTATTTTTTTGTTGGTTTACTAGTATCTTGATTTTCCATGTTAAGCTACTATTATGGTGAAGGGAAGATAAACATATTAAGGCCACAAAGATTAACTACTGATCTAGCAAAGTAAAATATTTTCTGGGAAAAATAATATTAAAACAAGTACTTCTAAAGAATTATGATATATTTCTTTGAATAGATTTCTGTATAGACCATTGAAATAGTTACCAAAATGAAATTGAAAAAAAAAAAGAAATGAATCTGTTCCAAAATGTTCAAAGCCAATATCAAAGCAAAAAAAAGAAAACTGAGACACTTGACGTAGGCAGTTTGAATTAACTGATATTTTCAATCAAGCTACAAAGACATTGCAATTTTGTTTTCTTTTGCATTTCATAAGGTATGCCAGCACTGGATATATTTTTATATTTTATAATTTCAAATAATGAGTTATGTTTAGACAAAGTAACACTGCATTTGGAGTTGGACCTTTACTTTTTATTTTCTTAGCTGCATTCCATCTGTTTTGTCTAAGGCATATTCCCAGCATTTTCATGATGTCCTTTGTACACAAAGTTCTTTGATGTATGTGAATCAGAGTAGATTTGTTTTGTATTTGACTTACTTTGGAGTCAGTGTAAATAGGTGGATTTTAATAGACTCTTAGTTCCAAGTACATTTTCACTCCATTTTTGATAAGAATTTGGGAAGTGAGCCCTCACTCAAGGTTGATTATAGTAGTAAAAATGTGTAACTTTGAGCCAGAATAGTTGTTTATGAACTATTTGATTTAACTAATTAAAATAGATATGTAGATATGACTTCAGTTTTTAGGACTATTAACCATTTTGCACAATAGATATAAACATGTAGTGCTATGTTAAGCAGACTCTTTTAAATGAAGATAAATCAGAAAAAATATTTTGAGACTAATTAAAATTATTTTATTGTTTTCTAACTGTAAGTATGATATATTACTCACTGTAAAATTCAAATACTAAACATATAAATAAAAGAATACAATATCTCATAGGCAGACTGGGTTACATTTTAAAATGGTAAAAGATTGTTTTTCACTTCATTAGATCTCATGGAAATAGTCTAGATTTTTAAAATGTATATTGTTGATTCCACTATTAATGAGAAAAACGACTCTGATTTCAGCCATTAAAATTTAATATGTGAACATATTTGTGTGGTACAATGGAAGTTTTCCAGTCTTTTATGAAAGAAATTAGGGAGTGCCATATCTTGAAGTTACATTAAATGAGTGCTGAACTTTTACTAATTTATTACTAAGAGAGAATATTTAAGTTAGTTTTAATTTGTAGCATATTTTTTCAACCAGAAAGAAAGATCTAAATTATTTGGAATTGCTTTATTTCTGGAAATAATCTGGATTGTTTTGGCAAGATTTTACCTAATGCATTCTAGTATGTATGCTCGGTTAGACTTTTATGAGAGGAACATTTATGGGTAGAGGTGCTTCTTAGCGCTTCCCAGGTGGCACTAGTGGTAAAGAACCTGCCAGCCAAGGCAGGAGATCTAAAAATGTGAGTTGGGAAGATCTCCTGAGTCTGGAAGATCCCCTGGAGGAGAGATTGGCAGCCCACTCCAGAATACTTGCCTGGAGAATCCCATGGACAGAGGAGACTGGCAGGTTATAGTCCATAGGTTCGCACAGAGTCAGACAAAACTGAAATGACTTAGCACACAGGCAGGGTGCTTCTTATGTGGAAATTGTTTTTCATTAGCCAGCTTGGTTACCAATAAATTGAAAGAAATACATTTTGAATGATCAAATTCTTTTCCCAAATAAAATTTTAAATATATTTTTATTCAAAATTTGCTCAGCTCCCCAACGCATCAAAATGAGAGGGCATAAATAATAACCTAATTTGGTTAGCTTTTTATAATTTACAAAATAATTTTCAAAATATATAATATAATTAAATAAAATTATTCAAAAAGACTTTGTGGAACCAGAAAGACAATCCATTATTTGACACTTTTGTTTAATCATGGTAAGTGCTTATATTGACCTAGTATCCATATCTTTGATTAAAATAACTTTCTTTTATAATCTTGAGTGAATTAATACTATTTTTGTGAAATTTACTTCCTACTGTTAATGTAATGGATGGAAGAGTTGCCAAGTTTGTTTAGGTTTTTATCCACTAAAAGAAAAATAATTGTCTGAAAACTTGTTTGCTTATTTTTGCTCTTCTATAATTAAGGATGCTATAGAGACCTGTAGTTGATACTATACATTGTTTCTTATCTTCTGTAAATACTTTTATTCTTAATAGGCGGTAAAAGAAATCCTCATATTAGGGTCCAGTCTAGCAGTATCTCTGTACCTTCACAGGTTTTCTTAAATGGAAACTCCATGTATATTACCATTATTATTTTATATTTTATAGTTATTGTTAGTCTTTAAAGCAACAGAAGATGGGTAATGCACTTAATCTACTTTCAAAAAAACCTTTTTAGCTTAAACTCTGCAATTTACAGTTGGTAATCATGTGAGTGGAAGTTAGTGTTTCTTAAGGGAGAGTACTCATGACTAATTTATATAATATTATTTTAGTAATATTTGGAGAAGGCCCTGGCACCCCACTCCAGTACTCTTGCCTGGAAACTCCCATGGACGGAGGAGCCTGGTGCGCTAGAGTCCATGGGGTCGATAGGAGTCGGACATGACTGAGTGACTTCACTTTCACTTTTCACTTTCATGCATTGGAGAAGGAAATGGCAACCCACTCCAGTGTTCTTGCCTGGAGAATCCCAGGGATGTTGGACTGCCGTCTATGGGGTCGCACAGAGTCGGACACGACTGAAGTGACTTAGCGGTAGCAGTAAAGAGCTCATTGTGGTGTTGGAGAAGACTCTTGAGAGTCCCTTGGACTGCAAGGAGATCCAACCAGTCCATCCTAAAGGAAGATCAGTCCTGGATGTTCATTGGAAGGACTGATGTTGAAGCTGAAACTCCAGTACTTTGGCCACCTGATGCGAAGAGCTGACTTATTTGAAAAGACCCTGATGCTGGGAAAGATTGAGGGCAGGAAGAGAAGGGTACGACAGGGGATGAGATGGTTGGATGGCATCACTGACTCAATGGACATGGGTTTGGGTGGACTCCGGGAGTTGGTGATGGACAGGGAGGCCTGGGGTGCTGCGGTTCATGGGGTCGCAAAGAGTCGGACACGACTGAGCGACTGAACTGAACTGAACTGAAAGAGCTCATACAACTTAAATGAACAAGGAACATGACTGTTTCATAATAGAGGAAATACAAATGGTTAAGAAACATATGAAAGAAGTCTCAACCTCAAACTTATCTGAAAATTATGAATAACAGAGTAATGAGATTATTTATTGCTCAAATAAGATTAGCAAATCCTAAAGATATGTCATGCCAGTAAATGTGAAGGTCATTGTACTCTTGCTAGAAGTAAAACTTGGTTCTACTTTTAACAATATGTAGCAAACAAGCTTTATAAAATGTTTATAATGAAGTATTTTCCCTTTTTGTAGTCTGTGTAAAGAATATAATATAAAAATTTTCACTAAGGCTTATACCCTAGGATGTTTAGCTCAGCCTTTTGTATATAAAGGAAAAATTATAAACAAACTAAATTCTCAGGGACATGGTTAAGTAAATTATGCTTCATTCAAATGAATGAAGCTCACCACAATGAGCTCTTTACTGGACAAATTATCAATAGTTTGTCACATTCATTGCAATTTTATTTTATTAATGAAATGTAGTCATTAACAATAAATAAAAATGAGTTTGTTGTCTTATAAAAAACTTCTGATACGTTAGATGAGAGAAATTGGATGCAAAAGTAAATATA
This sequence comes from Bos taurus, assembly GCF_002263795.3. Taxonomy (NCBI): domain Eukaryota; kingdom Metazoa; phylum Chordata; class Mammalia; order Artiodactyla; family Bovidae; genus Bos; species Bos taurus. The sequence continues at coordinate 69,688,568 of NC_037330.1, forward strand.
CAAAATGATTTATGTTATAATGAAAGAAAAAAGACTGGAAGGAAATTTGACACAATGTCATTGCAGAAGGAGAAAAATTATGGGTGTTTTTTCCCTACTGCTTTTTTATTTACTACTACTAACCAGTGAGAAATATCTTATTTTTAAGTTAGGGAGGAGGGACCTTAAAAAAAGCCCATATCCTTTGCCTCAGCTATGTCTATGTCATATCTAGAAATCTGTTCTGAGGAAATAATCCTAAATATTGACTCAGATTTGTACAACAGCAATATAGCTTTTTTTTTTTGCTATTTATTAATAATTGCTATTTGAATCAAGCAAGATATTCAGGATATATGAATAATTAAGATATGGTATTTATTTCTATAATGGAATATTATATAGTTATTAAAGTTGTTTTTCTGAAGAAGTTTTCAAATGGGAAGATTTTATGATGTAGTATGATCCTGTCACTGATTCAAGTTGATGTTTGGCAGAAACCAACATAATACTGTAAAGCAATTATCCTTCAATTAAAAATAAATTAAAAAATAAAATACAACAACAACAGCAGAAAGAAGGCTAGCAAATGTGCCTGTCAGTATGGTTTCATCCTTCTCACCAAATCAAAATTCCATCATATCACGGATAACTTTTTAAAATAGTTATGACTATCAGAGATGAGTCTTATTTTGTGTAAAAGTGCAGTCTCGTGGGGGCAGGTGTAGAAGGTGGCTGTTTCAGTGTCTTAACTCCGTAACACATGGAGATATTAATGATGTCTACTGTGGTGTTAAAAGTATAGCAAACTCTATTTCAAACAATACAGGATAATGTTGGACCCTTCCTGGTAAATAGGTAGGAAGATAGACCTACCTAATAGCTTCCATGGGTTGCAGCTAGTTACAGAGTCTGAAAAATTTAGATGTTCTTAATAAAGAATAATTCTTCTACCCATCTAACATGCCAGGGATGGCTGACAAGATCAACCTTTCACAGCTTGTTCACAGAATTATCAAAAGTATAATCTTGGAATGTCAAGCACATTAATAAACACATGATTTTCAGAATGTGTCAGTGGTCACATTTAAGAACTAAAATACTTGTGTTTTTGAAAAGATTTAAAAGGGAAATTTGGACAAAAGAAGTACATAAAATAATTTTGCTTCATTTTAAAAATCCATTTCAAATAAAAGTATATGGTACTGTAATAAGCAAGAGGCATCTACTCACATAAAATATCTTAATTTGAAAGTACTATGTCCCTACTTATTTCTTTCTTAGTCACTCTGTTCATAGATGAATAAATGTATGCTATAAACATGTGTTCATTTAAAATATATATTCACATAAATTCACGTTAGCTAATCACAAGCCATATCTTCCTATCTCATTTCAGAAGCATAAAAAAGATTTAAACTACTCATGTTACCTAAATCAACTTTATTTCTTTTTAAAGGAATGACAGATCTGGAAAAGAAACATGGTTTCTGATAGGGGGGAACCAAGATTTTTGAGAGCTCACAAATATCTAGTGGGAGAACTTAGAAATACCTGTTATTACATGTCACAGCAATCACAGCATTTTTTTCCCTCAAATTTAGTTCCATTTTCTTTCTTTCTGCAAAAAAAAAAAGAGAGGCCTGAATCAATGTAAAATGTAAAAAGTCCCATCCGTAACTCACCAAAAGCAAAAAACAAAAAAACAATTTTGTTCATATGATATTTCCCTTGAGGTCTTAATCCGTTTAGTCTGTAGGATTTCCTTTTTGGGTGACATTATCAGAAGAAATTACCCTGTACCATTACCTTTGGTCAACGAGATTTGACAGGCTTTCCTTCTCTCTCATCTGCATCTAAGTGAAAGTTGCAAGCAATTCCCTGAGACAGGAAGGTGTCGTCTAGACGTGACCCTTTGAAGTTTCTTTTTCTTCCATCTTCAGCTCACTGCAGTTTCATTTTGGAGGGTCATCAGCCTTAAACACTCAGAATCTGTGGACGATGCTGCTTTATTTATTATAGCCATTTACTGTAGTACTCTGTGCTAGAGAAAAAGTGAGGCTAGCTATAGAATTTGCCTGGAATTCATTCAGTATCACCCTTGCTAACCTTTACTTGGGCAGTGGCTTCAGGTCAGGGAAGAATACAGGGAGAAGCTGGGAAGAGAACTTTGCAAATTGGGAAGGTCCAAGAGAGGGCATCTCAGTCATGCAATAGTAATTTTTTGTTCGTTTTGTTTTTCTGAGGACAGAGCATTCCTTGAAAATTTGCAGTTTAAAACTGGTAAAAATAATTACAGAAAAGAATGATGCTTCAGCCAATTTCTTAACGAATTTTAAAAGCTTGCGTTGTTTGTTTGTTTTTCTCCTTACATTACTTCCATAAAGCAATATAGTTAAATTCTCTTGATTCTAGTACATTGGACAAAGTTTCAAAAAAGTTTGTCACTTTAAGAAAAAATTGCTCATTTCCTACAGTGTACCCAGTTTCTGATGGATACAGTAGAATGTGCCTAAAGGGTTGCACAGTCTTCAGCATAGTCCTTGCCTTCCTTGTTCATTGTTAGTACAATTAAAAAAATGGTAACCTTAATGAACCCTGAGACTCCTTTAGACTTTTACCTAGAAACTAATAACAACTTCTAGAAGTCAGTCTTGCAACTGAACAGTACTTATTGTGAGGGATGGGGGAGATAGGGGTAGAATGGGGGGTAGCATGGAAATTCTAGACTTTTCTTTTACTGATAAAAGGATTGACTTTACTGTTTCATATTACATACCTATTCTGTTTGTTTTAATATCAGTAACTTCCCTGCCTGTGTTCCTCCTACTGTAGGAAAAAGTTTTATTCACTTCTAATTTACATCTGTCTTGTCCGAGTTGCAGTTTTAGGAAAAATGTGGAAGTGGTCAGTTTTCCAAAACCTTTTGTAAGTAGGGCTTTACAGTTACTGTGCCAAGACCTTAATTCCAATAGGGAAACTTGCTAATAAGTTAGACAACATGGTAGGAACAGGTTCTGAGAAAGCTCTGAAAAATGTTCTTACATTTTTCAGGTAGTGATCTGGGTCTCTTAGTATCTCATAGTGGAATTGATTCCTAAGCATTAGAAAGATGATGTTTTGGATTGATTCCTATCAAAGGGAGGTTGAAAGGAAGAGAGGTTGCAGCATAAATACTGCTAAGCCAGAGAGAGCAGTCTTACAGAGTGCTCTATAGTTTGAAACAGCATTTTACTTATGTATCATTTCACATTGATTTTGATCCTAAAAATACTCCTTAAATAGGCCATCATCAAATGGCCATTTTCAAATTTCCATTTTTCAAGGTATGGAAACTGAGGCTTTTGCTTAGTAACTTTCTTAAATTCTCATAGTTAATAAAGAACACAATATTAAAACTAGGTCTTCTGATTGTGAGATCTGGCCACTACACCAAAATTTAATGAGGATTCCTTGGTGAGAAGGGAAATATAGAAGAATTTGGTTTCTTGAGATCTTCCAAAGGCTAAACATTTGCGAGCATCATTTAGCTGGAGAATAAGTAAAATCTGCAAAGTACAGAGCAAATATGCATTGTATTAAACACCCACAAATTGATATATGAATGCTTTTTACATTCTTTTACAAAGCATTTTACAGTTGTTCAGTTTTAAGTTGACAGACTTTTTACACATTTTTACCCTTCAGTATGTCAAAAATATCCCCCCTAAAATTACACCACGTATATTTAGGAAATGGTTTTCCAGCTATTTTTCAGAACCATTGACATGGAGTGAAGGATCAAGTAAAGTTTTAAAATCTGATATGTATGGTTGGGAACTGAGAAAAGTAGATTCTTAAAGACTCCTAAAAGATGAAAAATTGCACATTATAAATATCTGAAAGAGTTGCTAAAATTATTTTCTTTGTGATTCAGATGGGTAGGTGTGTTTTTATTGTAGATACAGTCATAGATTGAGTTTTCTATTTTTACTTATTTTTTTAATTCATTAGAGCTTAGAAAAATTATTGTATATATACTCTTAAAAACTTACCCATAAACCCAGTAATGAAGTTTTAAAAAGTAAAATTTTATTATTTGTTGATTAGAATATTATATACCAATACTCTGTGGTCACAAATATTTAAAAATAAGACTAAAAAACTGGAAAAAGAATTTAGTCAAATAGTGGTGAAATTATGTGATTTTTTTTTCTTTGAAGAGATTTCTTTCTAATGTTTTCATAAAATTACTGTGCATAATTTTTATAATAATTTTAAAATAAAAACAAAACACTGGGAAAATAATTTAAAAGCTGGTATCCTTTGTTTACTAATTCTCTTTCTAGTCATTATTTGTTTATTTAATAATTTTTTTCTGGTCATTATTATAATATTTCTGTCCCGTTACAACTTACTATTTTCTGATTTTGAAGATTAATGGGATTAGTCATTAGTGCTTTACTGTCTAGCAGAATCAGAGGATTTTCACCAAAAAACAAAAAGAAGAAAAGGATCTCACTGTAAGCCTGAATCATACCAGTAATTTTATTGGGCCTCAAAGTGTTCTGAGTCTGGAGGAAACACTCTGTACAACTTGCAGACTCATCTGGTAGTGATTTGTCCATTTACTATGTTTTGGACTTGCGTCCCGGTCAGCTGTTGCCAAGAGAAGGCAGACAGGGGAATAAAATTATTATCAAGAAAAGGCTTGGAAACACACTGAATGAAGAAAACTGAGATAAACTCAAACAAAATTAAGGATGAAATGGATTCCAAGAAATAAAAGGGGTTAGAAAAAGAAGTGGACTCAGTCCCTCTAGGATAGTTTTCTTTCTTTTTCTTCCTGCCTTTGACATATCAAGTATTAGTCTTTAAATTTATTTAATTAATTGGACAACTAGGAATAGATTTTTCTCTAATATTTTAGTGAAATAGATTCTATGTCCTGAAAATTTGCCTTTGTTGTTTTAAAGGCACCACTGCTTTAGTAGTTTTAAATGTAATTTCTAGCAGGTTTATCTTATGAACTCATGATTTCTCAGATTCAGTTAATAAAATATGTAAATAATTAATGTAAAGAAATTTAAGAAAAAGATATAGTTTAAATATAAGAAATATTATGGGCCAAGGACTTTAAGTGTACTTGTATGTCAAATGAGACCTATAGTTTAAATAAAAACATACTGAATGAAGATAGAATTAAGTAGATAAATCCCGGTTATATGCAACTCAAAAACATTTGTAACACACTTGAAGTGTTCATAAATCTTTGGATATGAAATGCATCCTTTAGGAGCTTGCCAAACTTCATTAGATCTTTTGATACTTTTAAGTAGAGTAATTGTTATAATCACTATTATTTATTAGGATACTCTAAGTTGATAATATTTACTAATAGGCTGAAGATAGAATTTATGCATTCAGTCAATAAATTGCAGTTGAACCTTCCGTCTTTGAGGAGCTGTTATAAAACAGACAACATTGATGACGACCAAGAGGTAACAAATAGAAGACATTTAGATAATGTGTTTTTTGGTAATCTGTCCGAAATGTACAGAACTCAGAGTGATGAAAACAGTTTATATATGCTCAAGTGAAAGTGAAAGTCACTCAGTTGTATCCAACTCTTTGTGACCCCATGGTCTGTATAGTCCATGGAATTCTCTGGGCTAAAATACTGGAATGGGTAGCCTTTCCCTTATCCAGGGGATCTTCCCAACCTAGGGATGGAACCCAGGTCTCCCACATTGCAGGCGGATTCTTTACCAACTGAGCCACCAGGGAAGCCCAAGCATACTGGAGTGGGTAGCCTGTCCTTTTTCTAGTGGATCTTCCCAACCCAGGAACTGAACCAGGGTCTCCTGCGTTGCAGACAGATTCTTTACCAGTTGAGCTACCAGGAAGATACCAGTAAAATAATTTAGAATGTCAGATTGATTCCTATGTCTAAAATAGTAGTTTGTATGAAATGGATAAATATTTGAGAGAATTATTTATCCCACTTAAGAAGGTATTGTGTAATACAAGTGGAAAGGGCACTCTCTTGGCAACAGGCACACCTGGGCTAGAATCCCAACACTACCACTTACAACCTGGATGATCTTGGGCAAATCATTTAAACAATTTACTCATATATAAGTAGGTTATAATTATATCTTACTCACAGAATTCTTGCTGATAATGTAGCTATGTTGTTGCTGCGTTGCTTCAGTCGTGTCCGACTCTGTGCGACCCCATGGACTGCAGCCTACCAGGCTTCTCCGTCCATGGGATTCTTCAGGCAAGAACACTGGAGTGGGTTGCCATTTCCTTCTCCAAATGTAGCTATAGTGCCTAGAATGACAACTGATACATGAAGGAGTTCAGTAAACAGTGGCCACAATTCTTATAACAGTTCTAGTGATTACTTTATTCTAAGCTTTTAAATTCATAACATTTCATAATTTTAAAAAATATAAGCTTCTTATGCTTTATTTTTCATGTAAAGTTCTTCTAGGATTTCTTGATCGTATTATTGTGACTAACTTCGTCTTGAAATAGGTTGGAGAATGGTTTGGGATAAATTAAAAGAAACTGGAGGTTGGTGTGCTCAAGTTTACCATGCTGACTCTCTGCTATTGAAGTCACATTTATACCTCAGGACTATTGCTACTTGGCAAAAGTATGACCCATTCCTAGGAAAGAAAAAGAAAAAAGGGCAACTCATGAATTCCTCAACTGTTCCAGGAGTTAGTACAGTTATTGTAGCCACTGCAATCTGTGGGGTAGGCATGTTTTTTGTTGCCAAAGCCATCTGTCATGGATTTGTTAATCCTATTATTTAGGAAAGAAAAGGAGTAGACATTTGATGGTTATATTTATAATTTTGATATTAACAAAATATTTTAGAAATCTGTTATGTAGCAATCTTTTAGGGTTCATCAGGTCTTACTATTGTTTTCTTAACTTTCTGAAACTTAATTGTTTCATTAAATAAGAGGTTGTCTTTTATTGCTTTGCATTTAAAGCATGGTGCCTAAGTTAGGGGAGAAGGCAATGGCACCCCACTCCAGTACTCTTGCCTGGAAAATCCCATGGACGGAGGAGCCTGGTAGGCTGCAGTCCATAGGGTCGCTAAGAGTCGGACACGACTGAGCGACTTCACTTTGACTTTTCACTTGCGTGCATTGGAGAAGGAAATGGCAACCCACTCCAGTGTTCTTGCCTGGAGAATCCCAGGGATGTGGGAGCCTGGTGGGCTGCCATCTATGGGGTCGCACAGGGTTTGATATGACTGAAGCGACTTAGCAGCAGCCACAGCAGCCTAAGTTAGGGCCTTGCATGTTTTTAAAGTTTTTAAATAAAAGTTGATTTATAAATTCCTGTTTCCCCTAAGGACTTGTCTTTTTCATGAGTTTTGTTTGTTTGTTTGTTTAGAAATGTAGCAATATGGAAAATGGGGTTGTGTAAGTTCTAGGTTAAGGCTTTCAGCATTATCTTATCCTGAGACACCATACATAGAATCCTGAATTAACTTATTTGAAGATGACCGATCTTATAGAAAAAGAGGTCCTGTTATAGAAAGATTATAAAGAGACATTCAGCCAGACCTCAGTAATTCCTGCCATACCAGACTATAACCTTGAAATGTTGATGAAGCCATCTTAGAGCCTTCATCTCTGGTCAGACTGCAAGCTGGCAGATGTATGAGTGAGCTCAGTGAATAACTTATGGAGCAAACATAAGCTGCCCAACTCGATCCAGTCCTTACCGCACAGTTGCTAGGAAATGAATTATTGTTGTCTTGTGTTAAGCACTAAATTTGAAGATTGTTATGCAGCAATAATTAACTTATATTTTGTATAAGAAAATTATGTGTAATCCCATCACTTTGACAGAAATCAACAGTTTGGAATAATTCATATGGTGTAGAGAGTTTGTAATTTGCTTTTTAAAATTTAACATTGTGTCATAAATATTTTCTTATGCAATTAAGAAATCTTTAAAATATTTAGATTTAAAAGAAAAAAGATACATAAAAATAAAATCAACAACCCAAACAAAAACATCATAAAAAGTCTTTAAAAAATGAGCAATGTATGTTCTTCTCTATATTACTGATACTTTAAATGTATGTGGGATCTGGGTTGTGAGATCTGCAGATTAGTTATCTATTGCTGTGAAATAAATCATCCCAAAACTTAATTACTGAAAATAATAATAAACATTTTTTGTCTCTCACAGTTTCTCCCAGACAGGAATTCAAGAATGGCTTAGCTTGGTGGTTCTGGCTCTGGCATGAGATTGTAGTCGAGATTTTGGCTGGTGTGCAGCCATCTTAAGCCTTTACTGTGCTATACTTAGTTGCTCAATTGTGTCTAACTCTTTGTGACCCCATGAACTCTAGCACACGAGACTCCTCTGTCCATGGGGATTCTCCAGGTAAGAATACTGGAATGGGTTGCCATGCTCTCCTCCAGGGGATCTTCCCAACCCAGAGATCCCAGGTCTCCTGCTTTGCAGGTGGGTTCTGTGCCATCTGAGCCACCGGGGAAGGAGTTATTTATTGCTATGAAATAAATCATCCCCAAACTCAATTGCTTAAAATAACAGTGAGCATTTTTTTTGTCTCTCATAGCTCTTTACTAGGGTTGGAGTATTTACTTCCCAGATGTCTTGCTCAAGAGACTGACAAGTTTATCCCTGTCGTTGGTTGGAAGCCTCAGTTCCCCCTCTCCACAGGGCTGGTTGAGTGTTCTCAGGACATGATGGCTGGCTCACCCCCCATCATGTGACCCAAGAACTGAAAGTGAAATCCTGCAGTGCCTTTTATGACTAGCCTCAGAAGTTACATACTGTTACTTCTGTAGTATCATTTTAGTCATTCTGGTCAGCCCTATTCAGTAATATATGTATCACCTTTGCTGAAATATAGAATGATATAAATGACCATTAGAAATATAATGACTATAATAAAATCTGACAGAATATTGAACCAAAATGGCCATAGGATGAAAATAGTTTTATTGAAATATAACCTTAGGACTTGAGGATTGTATAGCTATGCAAAACAAGGTTTATATGTTCTGTTTGGAAGAAAATTTTGATTTATAATTAAAAATCATCAATGGTGAAGAATAGGTTAATAAGTGAAGAGATTAAGAAACTAAGTTGGGTTTCAGTATTTTAGTGAAATGATATATTAAGAAAACTCTTCTGCCATTGAGTTAAAAAAATTCTCTGTTGAAGATTAAGTTATGCAGAAAGCTGAGCTGAAAAGTAACTTAAAACTATTTTAAAAAGCAGTAACATTGAGTTAATGTACATAGTATGAAACTACATAAAGTGAAGTAGAGTTGAGATATTTTCTGATGGATAAAATTGGTTTATAATGTAGATAATCAATCTGGAAAATGCAAGTATTTTCAAAGAGTTATTGTTATGTTTTTAAGTAACAGTTTTCCTTTGTTGCTTTATCCACAAAACCAAAACCGATTCATGATATCCTGGTAGACTAAAACCGAGAGTCTTCTCATAATACAATAATTTCTTCCTATAGCTTTTTGATAGATATATATCTTATACTTGTATATCTCTGTTGGGCAATTGTAATTTTAAAATTTTTATTTTTAAGATATTGAGTCAAAATGTAACATTATAATTATGTATTTCTGTCTTTAGAATAGCAAATAGTTTTTTCTGCTTCTCCATGACAGCCTTCAAGTGTCTTCCTTCATCTTGCTTTTTGATGTCATATATACCAAGATCTAGGTTATTCATAGGCAGCATTTATTGTCACTGTCCACTTCTTTAGAATTTCACTTTCCTCACTGTGCCATTGTAAAGGCAGTCTCAAAATGTGACTAGAAAATACAGATATACATTGATCTGATAGAATTTAATACTTTACTAGAAGTATAAACCTCATGAAGGCAGGGACTGTATATTTTTACTCATTACATACCTACCACTTAGCAAGTTGTCTAGCACATAATAAACATTTGTTGAATCAATCAATGAATGAATATGGCTCAACTTAGCATATGTGTCTTTTTGCTAGATCCTAGATTTGTTTGTTTCTTAAAATTTCAGGGTTACTTTACTAGTGGATAATAGTACTTTGTGGAGAAGAAAATGGCAACCCACTCCAGTATTCTTGCCTGTGAAATCCCATGGACATGGGAGCCTGGTGAGCTACAGTCTGTGGGACTGCAAAAGAATCAGATGTGACTTAGTGACTAAACAACAACAACAGTACTTTGCACTTTTTAAAAGTTTATTCCAACATTTCAAAAATCTTTCGGATAAATTAGTGGACCATCCCTATATTATTGTACAATGTCTATTTTTCATTGCACTAGTACTACCCTAGTGCCCTAAAAGCATTTTTTTTTTTTAAATCATGAAAAGGACAAGTACATTATGCCTAGTGGAAGAGGAAGTTGGACAAGATCAATTCTGTGAATTGAAAAAAGATCATATAACAAGGATAGCCTCTTTATTCCTATAAGATTCAACAATGGAATTTTGTACTAATGCCTTTTTGAAAATAACCAAAAAACAAACAAAAAAACAACTGGAAACCAAAGCACCTCTTTCTTGCATTTGGAAATTATTAGATTTAGATCTGGCTCAGAATGAAGAGCTCTTACTCATCATCTACACATTTGCGTTGTCTACACATTTTCTTGAATTTACTGAGGCTGTTTGTCTTAAATATAGACTTAGCTTGGTTTTATTCAACTTTTAGTAACTGACAGAATCAATGTCAAAGTTAAGAGGTTTACTTTACATTGAAGCTGTTTATTGAGATAAACTGGGGTGATTTTAGCTTTCATGTCAACCTTAAGTGGAATCTACTTACTTGCTCTGGTCATTCAAGAATTACTGTTAAAGTTGCCAAAACACTTGCTTTAGAAAGCACCAACTCCAACTAATCAGGTGTAGTTTGTTGGAGCAAAGTAAGGTGACCCTAAAACTTAGAAACAAGACTACTTTCTAAATGTAAGACAAAAATCATTGAGTTTTATATGAAGTTAGGTATCTGTAGAAACTGTTAATGTGTGCCTGAGGTTGTCCGTGGTTTAGATAAAACACTCTTCCAAACTCAGTTTGCTCAGATTCTTACTTACAAAACTATTTTATGATTAGCAAGTCAGTCTTCCAGATGTTTTGATTTGGAAGGTCTACTTCCCTGAATAATAATAATAATAGATAGACCCGTGTCCATGGTTACTGGAAAAAAATATTCCTCATTATAAATGAATGTGTTGCTCCATGAATCGGCCTCTGGTGAATTTAGCTAACCTAAATCAGTATTTAAGAGCCTATTCAACTCTAGGTGCACTGAGAACACCAAAAAGATACAGGTATTATAGTGTTAGTTCTTTTTACATCTGTGTGGATAGCCAACACCTTTCCTTTTATTTTATCCCTAATTTCTCACTTTAAATATTCTAAAGAATTCTATTGTAGTTATTAATACAGTCAATAGATATCACCATCATCATTATTTGTTAAACTTCTAATTTGAGCAAATAATTTTAGCAGTATGCAAAGTACTAATTGGCTCAGCTCATTAAAGTTTTCTGAGATGTGAGCTGAATTTGACAGTAATAAAGGCTGACTTGTCAGATTGTGCGTTTGCCTGGTATTTTGGCACCATCCACCCAACAATAACTATGTAACAGCATAGTTATCATAATGTCTGTAAAGAATATTTCAGAAGTGTAAAAAATTATCCAGCTCAGAATGTGTATAAGACATTCATTTTGTATGAGTGAAACATGAAATGTAAGCATTGAAATAGAAGTAGGACTACCAGATTTTACTTGAAAAATTCTGGTGTCCTCAGTAAGGAATTTTTGCTGTTTCAAGAGAGTTCCTAAGAACTACTATAATCTATTTATAGAACTATGAAAACTAAAAATATAAATATTTATTCAGATAATATAATGGTGGTAAATTATAATGTGGGTATGGTAGGCAAAAATGGCACCCCTAAAGATATATTCCCTCCATCACTGCTAGATCCTCGAATGTTACCTTATATAGCAAAAGGTATTAAATATAAATATTTAAATATAAAAAGATGTAATTAAATTAATGATCTGAGAGGAAGAACTTATCCTGAATTATCTGCTGCTGCTGCTGCTGCTGCTAAGTCGCTTCAGTCGTGTCCAACTCTGTGCCACCCCATAGACTGTAGCCCACCAGGCTCCCCCATTCCTGGGATTCTCCAGGCAAGAACACTGGAGTGGGTTGCCGTTTCCTTCTCCAATGCATGAAAGTGAAAAGTGAAAGTGAAGTCGCTCAGTCGTGTCTGACTCTTTGCTACCCCATGGACGGCAGCCCACCAGGCTCCTCCGTCCATGGGATTTTCCAGGCAAGAGTACTGGAGTGGGGTGCCATTGCCTTCTCCGTATGCATGTATGCGCTCCTCCTAAAAGTTTAGCGGCATTACTGCTGATTCAGCTGTATCCGTTGGGTCAGTCACAAGAGGAGAGAATATATTATGTCTGCTGCTATGGCTGCTGTGTCAGCCAGGAGAGAATAAACGGGTCTGCAGTTCCTATGACTTCTTGAGTCTTCTTCCAGTCCCTTAGCTCATGCCTTGCCTACCCTAGATTCAACGAACAGTGTGCACAGTGAGATACAGCAAAACAACTGGTGTATAGGATCAGCAAAATAAGCTGGAAAAGGCAAAGAATGAATTCTGTCTCCAGAGATAGTGGGACTTTATGAAACCTTGATTTTGGACTTCTGACCTCCAGAACTCGAACAGAATAAATTTTTGTTGTTTTAAGTTAGCAAGTTTGTGGCAAATTGGGATAACAGTCAGGGGAACCTAATAAAGTAAGTGTAGGTTTGAAGAAGTTTTGTTTCCCTCTCTAACTTAAAAATCATACTACTATTTTTGGTGGTGAGATACAGGTGGAAAGCAAACAGTTAGTTGTACCTTTGATGAAATGCATTGTGGTCTTCTTAAACGTTTATATGATATTTTGCTACGTTAAAGTATTTTCTTTCATTTTTTAATAAGGAATGTATACATACTCTTGGCTTAAAAAAACATTTGGCTACACTGATCAACATGTTTATCAGAATGATAAACATTAGGTTGTAGTCTACCTCAACACAATTTGTTTGTCATAATTTGTTGATATGTTAATAAAACCACAATGACAGCACATGATGTTTAGTTTTCTTTGCTCTTTGACTTCCCATGTTCAACAGTACGTATTCTTACGTCAAGGAAAGGAGCACTTATCTATTAATAGGGTCTCTGCTTGAGTTTTTGCACTTACAGACATGTCACATAGAGACTCTTTGTTTCCTTTTGCCTTCATTCTCTGAATATTTATTAAGTTTCTGTTGGGTGCCAGGTGACTCAGAATGCTGAGAACATGGCGGTGGTTGGGTCAGAGAGGACCCTTGTCTCTTAGAGTCACTTCTAGCCTGTTAGTGCTTTTGCACAAATTAGTAAAAGGTCCTTTCCGCAGTCGCAGCTGCAAGGATACAGGATTTGTCCAGCTAAATAAAGCTGGGTTTAGCCTCACTTGCTCCCTTGGCTGGGTACTTTTGTGCCCAACCTGTACTGCTATCAGCAGAACCCTGGCTTTGTCTCAAGAAGATTGGTGTGTAGCCATAGCAGATGGTTTTCTCAGTACCTCCAGCACTTCTTTTTACTTTGAAAAAGAAACAAAAAAGTTTCTGGGTGACTGAATAGAGCAGGCTCCATTTCCAAATAAGGTTGCATATAACTATGAACAGAGAAACTGAGAAGGTGAATATTGCTAGTTTCTGCTCCTGTATGCTTTCTCCCATAGAAGCTGGTAGATTTATCTTGACAGGTTTCCATGAGTTTAATTCTGTCCCACAGGTCAGAGAATTTGTTATGTTCTGTGTTTTCTAGAAGGTAAAATGTCGATGAATTAGAGAAGAAACCTACTCCTGTGATGCTGAGGATTATTCTGTGGGCTCTGGACTGCTAAAATTTGTGGAGAGGTGCTAATAGGCTATGAGAAACTATTTGGGAGGATGATATATTGAATGGAAAAATATTACAAGAACAGAAGTGGCCAGAGCTACACCATAGATGTGTATGGAGAAAACACTGCTCTTTTTGGACTGCACAAAATTATCGCATGACAAGGATGAAGAAACCTCTTGAATTTTCAGTATAGTCTGTCTTCTTTTTAACAGCAGCAAAGGTACATGTGGATAAGTGGTTCATGTATTTTCCATAAGTAAAGGTAATATTTGCATTGTTCAAAAGAGGAAATTATTAACCATTGGGAAATTTGAGAATACTGTGGGATCTAAGGAGTGTGTGTGTTAGGGGGAAAGTGAGTGTGTGTGCATCTGCGTGTGCACATGTGTACATGGTAATTAGGTGTCTTTTGCTTTAAAAAGATAATGGGAGATGTTTTGCTTTAAAGAGATAATGGGAGAATAAAGTTTCTTCATCTTTCTCTATCATAGCATAGGGATTTAGGGACAGAAAAATAACTGATAAGTGATCCTTTTTAACAACAACAAAAAAAAAAGCCTGAATCAGTAATCTAGCTTGCCAAATGAAGTCTGATGTGTAGAAAGATTTGTATTTTAGGGATGGGGCTGAGTGGGAGTGAAGGAAAAGATGTGAAGGGGGAAAAAGTAACCAACAGCAGGCTGCAGATAGTAGGACAGAGCCAAGAAAGAAAGACAGAGCCAAGATCTGGAAGATTCATTCCATTCTAAAATAAGTATCTCTACTGCTTAGTTAAGTTGAGAGAATGGTTTATGTTAAAATTGACTGTATGTGGGATAGCTTACTATAAATACTCTCTTAAGATGACTGTACTACTCATTCAGTTATAATTAAGTTGGTCAAAATATATAGAGTTCTTTCTTTGAGTTCTAACTATTCAAATAGGTTGGTACTACATCTGTACAATTGAGTGTGATATAAAATTGCACTTGACTAGAAAGTGAGGTATCTTAAAAGTAGCCTGATTTTTTTTTACTTACTTTTTTTTTGGCAAGGAACAGAAAAATCCCTGTAAAGAGTCATTCCTCTTTCCTTCAATTTCCATAATTGTATCGAACATGAAAAGCAGAGTGTATCTTCTTATACAGTACCCTCACAGGTTAGATAAGAAAGGCCATAAGGTTAATTGTCTCTCATTTATATAACTCTAGTTGTGGACTTGGAACACAGCCATAAAACCACAAGTGGGTTCCATCCCAAGCAAAACTGACTTTTTTTGTTTTCAGGTACAGGACAATAAGTTTGCAAATCAGACCTAATCTCCTGACTATAACTGACAGCAGATAGATCTGAAAAGACACCAATTGAACCAAACACAGATATACTTGACCAATGAGTTTTCATTTGAGAGAATAGCTGCATGTGGCAGTGATGGCTTCAGCAATATACATTATAAACTGTATCTTCCATACCACACAAAGCAGTGACATCCTTCTTTCTTGACTTCTCATGAAGGCCTGGTTCTGACTGAGTCTTTTGATGGTCAGCCTGCATTTCTATTTCCTGAATGCTGACTCACAGTCTCCTTGCTCCCAGCCCACCCAATGGGCATCCTTATAAATAGAAAGATGTGTTCACAAAAGAGGAAGTGGTAAGACCCAGGGAAAGCATTTTGCTGCTCTGGAGAGCTCTTTTTTCTCTGGGAAATTTCTGAAACATGCCAAACTATCAGAAACAATTCCCAGATCCCAGCTTAGGAAGAGTTTAGTATCTACTGGAAGGCAGCATAATGTAGTGATTAAAAATACTAAAGTCAGATTTTCTGGATTTGCATTTTAGCTCCTACAAGACTACAGAGCTTCAGACTAATTAGCTAACTTCTCTCTGTGCCTCATTTTCCTCATTATAAAGTGGTGATAATAACAATACCCATCTCATAGGGTTATTGTCAGAATTGAGTTAATATAAAGTGGTCAGAATAGTAAGCAGTCTAGTTCTTTTAAAATACAGTGAGCATTGCCAGCAAGATACTATTAATATTTGAAGGGTATAGAGTGATACCTCAAATTATCTGCCCAGTAGAGTTTCCTAATGCTTTGCATTTTGTATTATAAATCACTCTATAAAATATAGAACAAAATTAAGACATATTTGTTACAGGGACAAGGGCCATAAATTGGAAAAAGACCAGTGTTATATTTAATTGTCTGTGATAAAGGGTATGGGTTGCAGGACTCTCTATAGCTCTCCTGATTAAAGGCTAGTTTTGTCGCAGAACTGAACTCAAGACTGAGTTTTCAAATGAGGACTAAAGTTGGTTGGTCAAGCTTTGGTGCTAGGTCTAGCTGCAGTGACATCCAACCAGGTTAGTTAACCCAAATGACATCATGATGGCAGTTAAAAAAAAAAAGACTGAAGAAGTATGATTTGGAAGAAATATTGGACTCGTTTATTTCCATAAGGGAAGTAAGGTGAGTGACTGGAGTTTTCATGAAAGCAACTTGGGCTCCATATGAGGAAATAGTTTTCAACCACAACTGTTTTAAAATAGAAAAGGCTGCCTTAGTAGGTAATAAGCTTTCACACTAAAAATGTTCCAGGAGAAACTGGCCTGCCACTAATCAGAAATGTACCCGTATGTTCATCTGTAAAGTGAGGATAACCAGGGTTGTTATAAGGATTAAAGGAGATAATATGCATATGGCAGTTAGCATGGGGCTCGACACATTGTAAATATTCCGTGAATGGTAATTGCGGATACTGCCATAACCGCCGTCATTGCTACTATCATTATTATTATTAATTAGAATTTTAAATTTAGCAAAGATACTGGACTATATAATCTCTCTAGTTTTTATGAAAATAGATGCTTAGCTTATGCTAACCATTTTAAGGTCTTCTTCCACTCAGGAAGTTTAAAATACTTAGAAATGGGAGACATTTTGTGTTGTAGAATGTGGTGTTACTCTTCATGTGTTTATTATGCTAGCTCCTTTGACTATTCTATTTATTATTCTCTACTGTATTTAGAATGGTTTCACCTGTGTGTAGTTCAGCTGTATTCTTTGTTAGTATAGTAATTATAGACTTTCTTCTGTTTATAAAGATGAAAAGGAGATGGGATAAAGAAATGAAAGAAGTTTCAAGTTTAAATACCAAGGTCTTTTGTTTCTCAGCTGGTGAACAGGTTAGATGAGAATTATTTTAGAGAAAAAAAATGGTACCTTGTTTATTTTCTCCTGAAGGATTCCTTTTGTTCTAAACTCACACTTTGAAAGTTGTAATACTTTTTTTTTGGTGATTGTGTCTTTTCTTGCAAAAAGAAATTGAGTTAGAAATAAAACAAAAATCAGCATATTTCCTTTCAAGGCGAAGGAGTAGAATTTGCAGAAGCAAGATTAGAACGAAAAATTTAAATGAGGTGCATGTTTAAATGAAGGGAAAAAGTGAAAATTATTATTTTTTTCTTTTGCTCTAAGTATATTCTCTGATATATACAGTATTTTATATCACTACAGAAACCTGTAATTGTTCTCATTCTATATTCATTGATGGTGAGGTAGGGCTCCACAGGACAAATGAAAGATTTCGGATTTATCATATCTATGAGGAAATAGGGGACAAGAAAAAGGAACACAGATAGTGAGGTTATAAAGGGTTCAAAATCATAAACGGTTTTGCTCTATAATCCCTACTCACTTAGCAGATGATAAATGGAAGCCCTGTTGGGGTTTGACTTCATTTTTATTTTTTCTGTCTGTGTGCAGTTTACTTAGATTCTCTTCTCCGTCAAGGATTTTTTTTTCACCCTTGCCTATAGGCCTACAGAGGCAATCAAGACTGAACAATAGGTGCCTTCTTATTTCAAGTGGGTAATTTGCATTTCTGAGGATCTCCTGACTGGATTAAACACATTTCCCAGAGGCTTCTGCAACTGGGGGAATGCTCCTTCTAGAAATTTACTTCATCTTTTGCAGGGTAGGGTGTTGCTCAGCTTTCACACTCCTGAGAAGCACAAAGCACCTGAATTTGCACAAAGTAATTGTTTCATTTCTGCTGTGATTCAGTTATTCATAAATTCAGAAGGGTTGAGTACATACTCTTTCCTAATTTTCATACTGTTTACTTGAGTGTTTTGCTTAAAATGAAGCAGGCAAGGTATGAAAGAGCAGGAAACTAGAATTTTGAAAACCTGTTCTTGAATTCTGATTTTAGGTCAACTGCTTTGTCATACTGAGCCTCAGTTTCCCCATTTGTAACTTGAGGGATTGCCACCCTTTAGAGGTCTGAGAGATGAAAACTCTATGCAATAGATAATACTGACGGACCCTTCTTTCCTTTCGGCAAAAACAAAGTACTTTGGGAGTAGGCTTTATAGTGGAAGTGGTATCTTAGTTGGTCTAGAATGGAAAGGAATTCAGTAATGAATAGTCTGTACTATAATATGAATAGGCCAAAGAGGAGAAATTGGAGCTCTGGACTATTTAGAGGAAGCAGGACTATACAGAAGAAGCAGCACTCAATATGGAGCCTCAGGGAGGTTGGAGAGATAAGAGGAAAAGCCGGAGAACAGAATCCTGGAGGCAAGGAGGAGGTCATGCCAGATGTCACTAAGGTGAAAATGAAGGTCGCTCAGTGGGTCCAACTCATTGTGGGCCTCATGGACTATATAGTCTATGGAATTCTCCAGGCCAGAATCCTGGAGTACATAGACTTTTCCTTCTCCAGGGCATCTTCCCAACCCAGGGATTGAACCCAGGTCTCCTGCATTGCAGGTGGATTCTTTACCAGTTGAGCCACAAGGGAAGCCCAGGAATACTGGAGTGGGTAGCCTATGCCTTCTCCAGAGGATCTTCCCAACCCAGGAATTGAAGCTTGAACTGGGGTCTCCTGAATTGCAGGTGTATCCTTTACCAACTGAGCTATGAGGGAAGCCCCCAGATGTTACTAAGGATCCACTTAAGGCTCACGTCTATTAGAACATATAACAGCTGGAGACTTTTTTCATAAAGTTGGTTGCAATAGTGGGACAGAATATTGTGTTGGATTTAATAGTAAATGTGGAGACAAAGTATAGATTATTATTTACATAATAATAAAGAACTATAAAGAAGCTTGGTTATTTGGTTGGGAAAAGGAGAGATATAGGAATAGATATAGAAACATAGGGTCAAAAGATATTTTCTTTTTAAAGGAGGAGAGATATTGATATATTTAAATATTAAGGGAGTAAAGACAATAGTGAAGGGATAGTAGATGCAGGCCAAGAAAGATGCCAGCCAAAGCCCTGCTTAAAATTCTCTGGTCTCTTGGGACTGACATATACAGTCCTTTGATTTCTGACTGTTCTTAACTTGCTGGCTTTAACTCTAATCATCCTCTGCATGGTCTTGAACTAACCAGTACAACTGAACGAAGTATGATACTTCCTTTATATCATTGCAGATGCTAGTCAAAATGACCTTCCTTTTTCTCCTTCTCCTCCTTCTTCTTTTTTGGCCTGGCTAATTTTCAGTTCAGTTCAGTTCAGTCACTCAGTCGTGTCCAGCTCTTTGCAACCCCATGGACTGCAGCATGCTAGGCTTCCCTGTTCATTGCCGACTCCTGGAGCTTGATCAAACTCATGTCCATTGATGATGCCCTCCAACCATCTCATCCTCTGTTGTCCCCTTCTCCTCCTGCCTTCAATCTTTCTCAGCATCAGGGTCTTTTCTAATGAGTCAGTTCTTTACATCAAGTGGCCAAAGTATTGGAGTTTCAGCTTCAGCATCAGTCCTTCCAATGAATATTCAGGACTGATTTCTTTTAGGATTGACTGGTTGGATCTCCTTCCTCTCTTGGGTACTCTCAAGAGTCTTCTCCAACACCACAGTTCAAAAATATCAATTCTTCAGTATTCAGCTTTCTTTATTGTCCAACTCTCACATCCATACATGACTACTGCAAAGCTTTGACTATATAAACTTTATCAGCAAAGTAATGTCTCTGCTTTTTAATAGCTGTCTAGGTTGGTTGGTCATAGCTTTTCTTCCAAGGAGCAAGCATCTTTTTTTTTTTTTTGCAAGCATCTTTTAATTTCATGACTGCAGTCACCATCTGCAGTGATTGTGGAGCCCAAGAAAATAAAGTCTGTCACTTTCCATTGTTTCCCCATCTATTTGCCATGAAATGATGAGACCGGATGCTATGATCTTAGTTTTTTGAATGTTGAGTTTTAAGCCAAAATTTTCACTCTCCTCTTTCACTTTCATAAAGAGGCTCTTTAGTTCTTCACTTTCTGCCAAAAGGGTGGTGTCATCTGCATATCTGAGGTTATTGATATTTCTCCTGGCAATCTTGATTCTGGACTAATTTTCACTTATCCTTAAAGCTTTGTTCAGATGATCCCTTTCTCTGGGAAATATTTCCTGTCATCTTTGTCCTCCACCTTCACCTTAGCCAGGGTTAGTCACTTCAATTGGAATTCCTTTAAAATTCTTTGTAGACTTTTATGTTATTGGCTGGCTGCCTAAGTCACTTCAGTCGTGTCCAACTCTGTGCAACCCCATAGATGGCAGCCCACCAGGCTCCCCCACCCCTGGGATTCTCCAGGCAAGAACACTGGAGTGGGTTGCCATTTCTTTCTTCAATGCATGAAAGTGAAAAGTGAAAGGCAAGTTGCTCAGTCGTGTCCAACTCATCATGTAATATTAAGTTTTTTTAATTTGTCTGCTTCCTGTAGGTGGCCATGAATTTCTGAAGGTCAGACAGCACTACTTGAGAAGTAAGTGCTCAATAAGTGTTTATTAAACAAGCCAAGGAGGACAATACTTGAGAATCACGGTGTCAAAATGAACTCTGCTGTGTTTCAAAGACTGTTGATTAAATGTCTCTTTGTTCCCCAGTTCTACTCTAAAATGATTGCAGCTTTCTTGATTGTGAGAAAGAACTACTAGTAAGGCAGATAGTTAGTAGTCATGTTGCCACCTGTTCTAAGGCCAGGACAGACTCCATTAATCAATAACTATACTTGCTCACACAGCTTGAATGTTGCCTCTTTACATGGTAATGGATCAGTGTTGACACTTGTGGAAAAACCTATTTGCTGTTTTGCAGTCTCTTGTTTTTCTTAAACCTTTTCTTTGTTCTTGTTATTCAGTTGTTAAGTCACGTCCTGCTCTTTATGATGCTATGGACTATAGCATACCAGGCTCCTCCCCTCCACTGTCTGCCAGAGTCTGCTCAAATTCATGTTCATTAAGTTGGTGATACCATCTAACCACCTCATCCTTTGACATCCCCTTCTCATTTGCCTTCAGTCTTTCCCAGCAGCATGGTCTTTTCCAATGAGTCAGCTCTTCACATCAGGTTGCCAAGGTATTGGAGCTTCACCTTCAGCATCAGTCCTTCCAATGAATATTCAGGACTGATTTCCTTTAGAGTCGACTGGTTTGATCTCCTTGCATTTCAAGGGACTCTCAAGAGTATTCTCCAGCACCACAATAGGAAATTATCGGTTCTTTGGTGCTCAGCCCTCTCTGCAGTCCAGCTCTCACATCCATACATGACTACTGGAAAATCTATAACTTTGACAGTATGAACCTTTGTGGGCAAAGTGATGTCTCTGCTCTTTTTTTATTATTATTATGCTTTCTAGGTTTGTCACAGTTTTCCTTCCAAGGAGCAAGCGTCTTAATTTCATGGCTGTAGTCACCATCCACAGTGATTTTGGAGCCCAAGATAATAAGATCTGTCACTGCTTCCACTTTTTCCTCTTCTTTTTGCCATGAAGTGACAGGACCAGATACCATTTGATCAGAGTCATTTATTGTTGAGTTTTAAGCCAGCTTTTTCATTCTCCTCTTTCACCTTCATCAAGAGGCTCTTTAGTTCTGCCTCACTTTCTGCCATTAGAGTGGTGTCATCTGCATATCTGAGGTTGTTGATATTTCTCTTTGGAATCTTGATTCCAGTTTGTGATTCATCCATCCTAGCATTTCATATGATGTACTCTGCATATAAGTTAAATAAGCAGAGTGACAATATACAACCTCATCATACTCCTTTCCCAATTTGGAATGAGTCAGTTGTTCCATGTCCAGTTCTAACTGTTGCTTCTTGACCTGTATACAGGTTTCTCAGGAGACAGGTAAAGTGGTCTGGTTGTATGGTCTTCTAAAGAATGTTTCACATTCTGCTGTGATCCACACAGTCTAATGCTTTAGTGTAGTCAATGAAGCAGAAGTAGATGTTTTTTTTTTGTTTTTTGTTTTTTTTTCTGGAATTCTCTTGCTTTCTCCACGATCCACCGAATGTTTGGCAGTTTGGTCTCTGCCAGATTCCTCTGCCTGGGTTTAAAACCCAGCTTGTGCATCTGGAAGTTCTTGGTTCATGTACTGCTGAGGCCCAACTTGAAGGATTTTAAGCATAACCTTGCTAACATGTGAAATGAGCACTATTGTATGGTAGTTCTTTGGTGTTGCCCTTCTTTGGGATTGGAATGAAAACTGACCTTTTACAATCCTGTGGCCACTGCTGAGTTTTCTAAATTTGCTGGCATATTGAGTGCAGCACTTTCGCAGCATCATCTTTCAGGATTTGCAACCCCATGGACTGTAGCCTGCCAGACACCTCTATCAGTGGGGATTCTCCAGGCAAGAATACTGGAGTGGGTTACCATGCTCTCCTCATAAAGAACATAATCAATCTGATTTTGGTATTGACACCTGGTGATGTCCATGTATGGAGTCGTCTCTTGAGTGTTTGCTGTGACTGGTGTTTTCTTTTGACAAAGATCTGTTAGCCTTTGCCCTGCTTCTTTTGTACACCAAGGCCCAAAGTTGCCTATTTTCCCAGGTATCTCTTGATTTCCTACTTTTGCATTCCAATGCCCCACGATGAAAAGGACATCTTTTTTTGGTGTTAGTTCTAGAAGGTCTTATAGGTCTTCAAAGAACTGGTCAGCTCAGCTTCTTTGGCATCAGTGGTGGGGCACAGACTTGGATGTTGAATGGTTTATTGTGAAAATGAACTGAGATTATTATGTTATTTTAAAAAATTTACCCAAGTTCTGCATTTTGGACTCTTTTGTTGACCATGAGGGCCACTCCATTTCTTCTAAGGGATTCTTGCCCACAGTAATAGATATAATGGTCATCTGAATAAGTTCACCCATTCCCATCCATTTTAATTCACTGATTCCTAAGATGTCAACATACATTCTTAATATTTCCTGCTTGACCACATCAAACTCACCTTGATTCATGGACGTAACATTCCAGGTTCCTATGTAATGTTTTCTTTACAGCATCAGACTTTACTTTCACCACCAGACACATCCATCACTGAACATAATTTATGCTTTGGCCAAGATGCTTCATTCTTTCTGGAGCTATTAGTAATTGCCTTCCAGCATTCCCAGTAGCATATTGGACACTTTCTGAGCTGGGGGCTCATCTTCTGGTGTCATAGCTTTTTGTCTTTTCATACTGTCCATGGGGTTCCTTCAGGCTCACCCTGAAGCAAGAATAATGGAGCGGGTTGCCATTTCTGTTTCCAGTGGACCATGTTTTGTCAGAACGCTTCACAGTTCTGGTAAGACCTTTCCTAGAAATGTAATATAAAATCTCCCACTGCTCTAAAATTATGTTCCCCTTCTCCAGGAATCTATCTGGCCAGGGCATGTATATGTGACCTTCTGGCAATAAAGCTCAGATGGATTTTCATTTTCCTTAGTAATTTATTATAGGAATTATACTCCTATAAATAAACAGTGAGTGTTAAGCCCACTTTTTAGATGAAGGAACTGGGAATCGTTAACATTTTAAAAATTATAGTAGGGAGAGTGTTGAGGGGAGAAAGGTGATATCTATCTATATGGAAAGATTCCATCATATTTACATAGGAAAAAATATGAAGAAGTGAGGAATTCACCATCATTTTTATATGTTTCTTAATCCCCTTTTCTCCATTCCTTACTCCACACCCTATAAGGTAGTTTAACAAAAATTTGCTGAATAAGGATGGCATCACCAATGCAATGGACATGAACTTGGGCAGACTTCAGAAGACAGTGAGGGGCAGGGAGGCCTGGCATACTGCAGTAAGTGGGGTCAAAAAGGGTCAGACATGACTGAGTGACTGAACAATGAATAACTTGTACTAAGTATGCTAAACATGTTCTAGGAATAGGAGATAAAAAAATGTATAGGACAAATCAACTGTCAGGGAGTTTACAGTCTTATTAGGGAAGGTGTTAAGAAGTAAAACAGGGATATATAGGATGCGGGTGGGGGCTTCCCTGGTGGCTCAGCTGGTAAAGAATCCTCCTCCAATGTGGGAGACCTGAGTTCGATCCCTGGGTTGGAAATATCCCCTGGAGAAGGGAATGGCTACCCACTTCAGTATTCTGGCCTGGAGAATTCCATGGACTGTATAGTCCAAGGGGTCACAAAGAGTTGGGCACAACTGAATGACTTTCACTTCACTTCATTTCAGTGGAAAACATGCTAATATGACTTGGTCTGTATTGTTCCATTTATCCAGCCATTGTTGTTAGATCATTTACTAACCTTTTAATTTTAATGATCAAAGTCACAGAATTTTTCTTAATCTTGAATCTTGTTTCTATAAGGATATTTCCTTGAATCATGGAAATTGTATGTGAATAAGAGTGTCTTATGCTCCTATGGATAAAACCATTAAGGAGTATTACATTATAAACATGGTATATACTTTTTTTCTGGATCAGAAAGTCAGAATTTAGTAAGATGAAGAAAAAAAAAAAAAACAAACCTCAGTAAGACTTAAGAATTAATCAATTTAGAACATATTACTAATTTTTTTTTAATGACTGTCCAGACTTTGTTGAGTCTGTAGAATTAGTTTGTTATAAGTGGCAAAAGACAAACATTATTTAGAAAATTAAACACAAAAAAGACATATTCCCCCCCCCCTTGTTTACTCGACTCAAATTGCAGCACAAGCATTAAAGAAAGCCTTGCTAAACTTACTGTTTCTCCAGGGAACATTGAATTAGCACCCATGTGAATACTATAAAAATAAGGAACAGAATGTTCACAGTAAACCTTAGAAAGATTCTGAGGCAGATAAGGCCAAATGTTTAATTTTCATTTTTTAATGTAATGCTGTTACAACTTACTTGCAATGTTCCTCCCTGCATGGTGGCCCCATAATTATTTCATCATGCAGCAGGAAATCCTGGTAGGTCATATATAAACAGCCTGAGGCAGGAACCTCTTCATCTGATAGAGTATGACATCTGACATCTGTGCAGCCGGCTGCTTGCCTGCCACAATTAACCAGGAAGCTTGGGCATTAACTAATGCAAAGGCCACTGGGAGCTTGGGATAATGTGGAGTAGCAAAGGTCTTTCCTAATCCAATAAATTCCTATGAAGATGAAAAAGTGACAGCAAATAGGTGACAGTTTTCTCTGGAACGGAACCTTTGTGGTCTTTTTCCTGATTGTTTTCCAAAAAGCAGCAAGCCATCTTTCTTGTCTCCCCTCCCATTCTACTTCTCATGTATGCATAATTTCCCTTGACTTTGAATGAGACTTAAGTGCACTTAGAGGCTGCTGAATTTTGCTCTTGGTATTGTTTATGCTCAAGTGGGGGTGGGAATCCCTTTCTGGGTTTCACAAACTAAAGGAAACCCAGAATGGAACCTCTGTGTAAAATGTGTTGAGGGATTGAGCCAGCACCTGCTTTACAAGCTAATTGTTTCTACCAGCCATTTATTGTTTGTTATTCTGTTTGGAGGCAAATGGTAAGAACCGTAGATGATTTGCATTGCCAGGAGTTTAACTGGCTTGCCTCCTTTAAAATAATATACATATATATACATTATATATGCATGCATATATAATTTTTATATTTTATTTCCGTGTTTTTATTAAACAAATACTTACTGAGTACCTCCTATGTGTGAGACACTATGCTTGACCCAGGGCTAAATAAGATCATTTCTAATTAGAACTGAAGATCATCTCTGCCCATGAACTTGGTCTAATGAAGGAGACTACCACATACAACAACATACATACAGCAACTAATATGCAATTGTGGTTACTGGCTTATACTACGAACTAAGAATTGATAAAGGAGGAAACAGATTCCTTAAGAAGAGAACAATCAGAAAAGATAGCATGGAGGAAGTGATAGTTTTTCTGCATCTTGAGTGCTGTTTTCTAGGTTTTCAAAGTGAGAAGGAGTGTTATAGAGTGAGTAATGAACACAAAGTCACTGAGATATTGAAGATCCAGGGATCTTTGAGAGAATTAAGGGAGGGTTAATATTGTGTGCACATAGGATGTGTGGAGGGGTGAGGAAGGAGATCAGGCTAGAAAGATAGGCCTGGTAGCTTGGGAGCCATGCTACCTTGGGAGCCATGCTAAGGAGTGACTCTGCAGGCAGTAACTAGCTTGATTTTCTTTTAAAATTAAAGGAAAATTATTGCTGGAATGATGTTTTTGGAATCTTGTTCTGGCAGAAGTGTGAGATAGATCAGTGAGGGAAAACATATTTGAGTCAGGAAGCCAATGAGAAAGCTATTTCAGTAGGGACTCTCCACACTTCATTTGTTGATTCCTTCAACAAGTAAATGCATAAGAAGATTAAAAAAAGATACCTTTGAGTTTTCATGTCTTGGTATTTTACTGGTATGGCTTCATAATTAATTTATCTGCCCTCTCTTTATCTTTACTCCCCTACCCCATTTCCAATGTTCTTTTTTCCATTTCTGAGCCATCTGAAACCAGAAATTACTGAAATCATACCCCTTTGAGGTTAAAGCTCTTGGCCAACATTCCAATCATTTCAACACTATCCAAGTTGAACTCTTTGAAGTCAGTGCCTTGCTAGTAATGATATAGCAGATATTTGTCCAAAATAATCACTAGTTGGTTTATAAGAGAGAAAGAAGCCTAACAGGCAAGTGTTGGAAAATACATATGGTCAATTACAAACTGACTTGAAAAGTAGGCTGCAAGAATCTGATAAGGAGAAATCTGTGGGATTCAGAACATACTGTATTAATTATTATTATTCATTCTATATTGCCACAAGTGTGCAAAATGTTATATAAGTGGTTGACAGTGCTGGAGAAAGAATAATAGCCCAGGCCTGGAGTGCTTATAATTTATGTAAACACATCCTTTTATTTTGTTTTTCTAAGCCATATTTATGAATTGTTATTCGACTTATTTTGCTCATATTTATATTTCATCTCTGGTTCTCATATAAACTAAAAAATAAGTTGTGTTAAGAATCACACATGTTTTTACAAAATGATGGTTCTCATCCATAGTACTGGAACCACCACATTGGGAATTCTGAGTACAAAGCAACTCCGTGGTTGGGGTTCCATGTGTTTATGAAATGAGAAAAGGAGAGTATATTTAAGGCTCTCTGGAGATGAATGGGACTAGAAGACTGTAGTATTATTAGGAGCTTTTCTTAATAGAGTATTAAAGATCTTTGCCTTTGAAAGTGTTTTTACTACTAGGAAAACAGAGGAAGTCATGTAAAGAAGATTAGTATCAACATTTATTATTATCCTAAATTTCTTGCTAGTTCTGCCTCCCGATCATACTTAGTTTATCAGGTTCATTGGTCTCCACCAAAATAAATTCATGCCATCTTATTGCTCTATTTTACCTTGTTGAGGAAATTCCTTAAGCTGACTTAGTTCAGAAGCAGACAATGATTTATACAGCCTCGAGTTTTTGTTGGATAGCCATAAGTGACTTACGGACAGGCAAATTCAGTAATGATATGAATGTGATAGTAGGGAGACATCTATTTTACTGCAGCTATGCATATTACTTATTTTACTATTTAAAAATATTTGAAAGATACAATGTAAACATTGATGCAATTTGTATTAGCCTCTGAAAAGCTTTTCCTTAAAGTCAGAAATAAAACTTATGACAAGTTTGGAACTTCTAATTTGAAGGTCCTATGAAATATGATTTATAAAATTTATCTATCTTCTGATATGAAATAACCCCCATCAATAAAAAAGAAATTAATAAACCAATAAAACAACTATTTTAATTTACTAAAATTAATTGAGTCCTCATTGTGTGAACACTATACTTAGGCACTATTGATACCCTGGTGAATAAAACAGATATGTTCCTTGGTGGGGCGGTCCTAAGATGGCAGAGGAATAGGGCAGGGAGACCACCTTCTCCCCCACAAATTCATCAAAAGAACATTTGTACACTGAGTAAATTCCACAAAACAAATTCTGAATGCTGGCAGAGGACATCAGGCACCCAGAAAAGCAGCCCATTGTCTTTGAAAGATGTTTTATCATCAGTGCTGTATAGATGGAGAAGTCTTGAGGCTACTGTAAAAATAAGACTGAAAACCAGAAGCAGGAGGCTTAAGTCCAAATCTTTAACACCAGAGAACTCCTGACTCCAGGGAACATTAATCAACAGGAGCTCATCAAACGCCTCTATACCTACACTGAAACCAAGCACCACCCAAGGGCCAACAAGTTCCAGAGCAAGACATACCACGCAAATTCTCCAGCAACACAGGAACATAGCCCAGAGCTTCAATATACAAGCTGCCCAAAGTCACATCAAACCCACTGACATCTCGTAACTCATTGCTGCTGCTGCTAAGTCATTTCAATCATGTCCGACTTTGTGTGACCCCATAGATGGCAGCCCAACAGGCTCCCCCATCCCTGGGATTCTCCAGGCAAGAACACTGGAGTGGGTTGCCATTTCCTTCTTCAATGCATGAAAGTGAAAAGGGAAAGGGAAGTCACTCAGTCGTATCCGACTCTTAGCGACCCCATGGACTGCAGCCTAACAGGCTCCTCCATCCATGGGATTTTTCAAGCAAGGGTACTGGAGTGGGGTGCCATTGCCTTCTCCGCGTAACTCATTACTGGATACTTAATTGCACTCCAGAGAGAAGAAATCTAGCTCCACCCACTAGAACACCAACACAAGTTTCCCTAACCAGGAAACCTTGACAAGCCACCCATACAACCCCCACCCACAGTGAGGAAACTCTACAATAAAGAGAATTCCACAAACTGCCAGAATACAGAAAGGCCACCCCAAACACAGCAATATAAACACGATGAAGAGACAGAGGAATATCCAGCAGGTAAAGAAACAGGATAAATGCCCACCAAACCAAACAAAAGAGGAAGAGATAGGAATCTACCTGACAAAGAATTCTGAATAATGATAGTGAAAATGATCCAAAATCTTGAAAACAGATATGTTCCTTGACCTTTTGAGTGTGCATAATGTAAACTGACAATCACAGTACTTTGTGGAAGTGTTTTTATAGGAGAAACAGAATAAACTGTGAATCTCTTTTATGGCTCTAAACTTATACCTAATTATCAGAGAGGATGTCCCAGAGGAAATGATGTCTAAGTAGATGAAAATTGGGGTTGGGAGTCTGGAGAGGATTCCAGGTAGACAGAGGAGAAAAGTCTACAAGCAAGTGAAATTCTAGTAAGAGTCTATAACTGAAGATAATCTGGTATGGTTTGAGCTTAGATTACAAGGATGGAAGAGGGGGAGGGAAAACTAAAAAGCAAATTATTCAGATTAGTATAAGCCAAGATAATACATTAGGACCATATACTAAAAAAAGAGGTTCTAAACTCGGTCCCATGGCCTTGTGGGGAGTCATGGATGAGCTTCAGGGAATTGCTTGAGGAAATTTTTTGCATAAATATATTCTCTAAGTGTTCCAACAAGTCATTTTTGTTAAGAACAAAAATTTCTTCCTTGTTGTCCCTCCCCCACCAACACATAATAACTATTTGTGATATGTTAGCAATTGGACCTTGGCAACTTCATTCACTCATTCACACATCCATATATTTATCAAATATTTATTGAATTTTTTTGTAAACAGGGGGTACAATGGTGAATAAGAGATGACAGACTTCTAAAGGGGAGGACAGGAAATAAGCAACAAATGAATGAGATTTCATAGTAATAAACATTATAAAGAAACTAAAATAAGAGATGTTGATAGAGAGGAAGGCTTCCCTGAGGAAATAACAGTTGAGCTAAAACTTGAATTGGCTAGAAACTGAAATAGCTAGTGAAAGACTCTGAGACAGAATTGATTTGATATATTTGCTGAATTGAAAGAAGGTCATTGTAACTGCAATATAAATAGTGGGAGAGTAGTACAAAATAGGATGCAACATTGGAGAAAAGGATAGGAACCAAGTCATATTGATCATGGCCAGGAATTTGAATTTTATTCACAATACCATGGGAAATCATTGAAAAAATTTAACAGTAGTATCACATAATCTGATTTATGTTATGGAAAAAAAATGTAGGGAAGAGTAGAAATAGGGAGAGACTAGTTAGCAATCTGTTGCAGTAGTTCAAATGAGATGATTTCATTTTAGTAATGGAAATGGAAATTAGTATATAAATTTGAGATTATATTTTGGACCAATACCTAGCTGCCTGTGCATAGGCATGAAAAGATGACTAACTGCAATAGATGAAATTCTCCAAACACAAATACCTTTTACATGGAAAATACTAAAGAAATTTCCACAGAATTTCTTCACAGATCTGACAGACAAAACCAAGTCAAGATATGTGAGTTCAAACTACAACCCTGTCGTTTGTGACTTTGGGTCAACCAGTGATGTACCTTCTCTTGGTCAATTTTCGCATATAAAATGTGAAGGTAATAAAATATGAAATCATCCAACACTCCTGGTTCCAAGTGAATTTTGTTTAGTTCTAAAATGAGCAATAAATAACTTCAGCAACAACCAAAGGATCCTTGAGAATGGATAGCTGAAAAAGGGAGAGAAGAAGAGAATCCTGAGGAAAAACTGTATCATTTTTACCAAAAGCAAAATTGCTACCTTTCTGGTGGTGCTCCACATTGAAAACTTGCTTTTAGGATCCCATTAAACATGGTCTTAACTGGCTCATTTTGTTCCTGTATTCAGAAGTGTACACACACAGGCTAGGCAATGAGATTTCCGATGCTAGGTAAACAATGTAGTCTGGCTTCTGAAAATTCATTCCGCATATATTACATGCATTGATATTCAAATATTCACATGAACTTCCCAGGAAGCTCATAGTGATTATGACCTCCACAATCACCTTAATTAGCCCAGGCACTCGCCAAGAGTGTGCCCAGGAGACAATGAGGATGAGCTCAGACCTTTGTGGCTGTGTACTTATAAATCTTCTCTTCCTTTCTCTTTTCTATACACTGTGAAAGCTCTGCAGTTAAAAGTAACTCTAGGAAGCAGGTTTGGTATGGGGGTGTGAAACAGTCTCAAAAGCTTTAATTAGATACCTCCTTCCTTGTGGCTCAGCTGGTAAAGAGTCCACCTGCAGTGCGGGAGACCTGGGTTCAATCCCTGGGTTGGGAAGATCCCTTGGAGAAGGCAATGGCTACCCACTGTAGTGTACAGTCCATGGGGTTGCAAAGAGTTGGACACAACTGAGTCACTAGGGAAACTGGAAACTAGGGACTAGGATTGTTCATATATATATATATATGTATATATATATATATACGTGTGTGTGTGTGTGTGTGTGTGTGTGTGTGTGTGTGTGTGTGTATACCAGTCCATTCTGAAGGAGATCAGCCCTGGGATTTCTTTGGAAGGAATGATGCTAAAACTGAAACTCCAGTACTTTGGCCACCTCATGCGAAGAGTTGACTCATTGGAAAAGACTCTGATGGTGGGAGAGATTGGGGGCAGGAGGAAAAGGGGACAACAGAGGATGAGATGGCTGGATGGCATCACCGACTTGATGGATGTGAGTTTGAGTGAACTCTGGGAGACGGTGATGGACAGGGAGGCCTGGCGTGATGCGATTCATGGGGTCGCAAAGAGTCGGACACGGCTGTGACTGATCTGATCTGATCTGATATATATATGTATATATTTTAATTATTTGAGATATCTTTTGCTCTCCTAAGCAGCTAAGTCAGTGTTAAGTAAAAGTGTAGCTTAGTTAATGTTGTTTGTAGAAATGGGAGTTCTTTGTCATATTGCCATACTGGTATAAAACCAGATAAACACCGTGTGCCTTTCTTCATCCCTTCGTATAGAAACAAGGCTCATGAATTGGGGTATGGAGGCAGCTTGGGTGGGAGTGCAGGGACGAAAGGTAGTTGATGGCATACATAAATTTGCCAGTTGGAAAGTTGTTATTCTCACTCTGCACCTAGCATCTTGTAAACAGAGTTAAAGCTTCACTACTATAGTTGATCTGGAAGAAACCTGCTGGAAATAAGCCAATGTTTCAGAAATCTTAAAAGAAAACAAACGATTTTAAGATTTTAGAAATCTTAAAGAAAACATGCTTTTAGGTTGTGCCTGTGAATTTTATGGCTTCCCTGGTGGCTCACTAGTATTTGGATGAACTAGGCTCTAGGCAGTGCCTCTGTGGGTAAGAAAAGAGCTGTTGAATTCTAATTTTGATTGTTCTCCATATTGCTGCTCAGCTATCACCCCTTCATTCATATTGATATATTTTAAGAAAAAAACCCCTTGAATTCAGACATTTGAGGTTTCTACACTGCTAGAATATTTCTTTGAATAGCAGGGCAGGAAATCTTCCTGTTGAGCAAACTATTACAGTAAATGAAGTTTGTCCTAAGGGGGATGTCTCTTCTGCTCTTTTGACATATCCCCTTTCATTTTTTTTACCCTACTGAGTTCTAAAAGATAATTTAAAAAAAAGTAAGATCATGACTCTTCTACATGATATAAAAATGAACATGTGTTAAAGATTTTATTTAACACATTCAATGAGGGAACCAGGCAGATGTTATAACTGGTCAAAAGAGAATCTGTAAAACAGAAGGATTTACATAAATTTATTGGAACAAACAGGCAAGTCAAGGCAAAGCTGGTTTCTTTTTTCCCCAGAGTTGGGAAGTCCATGAAATCTAACAGGACAGAATTTGCATCTTTATCAGTTATGTACATTTTACAGAGTTGTAAAATAATCAAGGACGATGAGGACTAAAGTCAGATAACCTGAAATGATTTCTTTTAGACGATGCATAGTTTTCTTGTTGTTTAGTTGCTAAATTGTGTCCAATATTTTTTGTGACCCCATGAACTGTAGCCCGCCAGGCTCCGCTGTCCCTGGATTTCCCAGGCAAGAATACTGGAATGGGTTGCTATTTTCTTCTCCAGGGGATATTCCTGACCCAGGGGTAGAACCCTTGTCTCCTGTTTGGCAGGTAGATTCATTACCACTGAGTCACGTGGGAAGCATAGTTTTCTACTGAAGACCCAAAATTCTTGTACAGTTCTTGTATAAATGTATTAATATTATAGAACAAAGTAAGCATCAAGTAAATATGGCAAGTATCAATTGGAGTGCAGTCCTTGGTCAGTTGGCAATGCCTGGAGCATTCTCTGAGAAGTCTTTAGGTTCAGCAGGAAAGAGTGTAACAATGGAGTAGTAAATAATGGTATTTGTGGTAGACATTTGATCCTCTGTTATGGAAGAAAGTCATCTGTAAACTAATTTACCCTAGGATATCATGGACTCATTGTTACTTCTCCCAGAGGATTTACATATAAAAAGAAGAAAGGCACTATGAAGGAAAATATTTAATTTTCTTTATTTCATATGTGTTACACATGTGAAATTACATAGTTTGGAAAAGTTCAAATGGGAAAAAAAAAGAAAGCATTACAAAATGGAACACAATGAAAAGTCTCCCACACCTGCTTACTGGTTCATTTCACTGTTTTTCTTAACAAAGCAACTGGTGATTACCAGTTTCTTGTGTATCGTTTAAGATATATAAAAAGGCTGAACATAAAGTATATTGCATGTTATTAGAAATTATTTGTTTGGTCTCATAGTTACTTTTAAGGTCTTAGCTATTAAGCGGAGTCCCTACACATGCGACCAAAAGTGTGAAATTTTTTATGTGCCTTTATTTTTTTTTCTTAAAATGTTTTGCTTTGAATTATGAAATATTATAAGCACATAGAAGTTCAGAAAGTAACATAATAGACATCCATGCACCCTTCACAGATTATAGATTTAGAAATATTGCCAGATCCTCAGAAGAATAGATAAATATTACTGAATTAAAGTTCAACTCTTCTAGCATTACCTTTTCTTTCTTGCACCAGAGGAAACTATGATAGTATTCTCAGGTTGACATTGATCATTTCTATGCATATTTTCCCTACATATGTATATATGTAGAATACATGTACATAAATGCCTATACTATGCCTGAGTGTGTATGAGCTCAGAGGCACACACACACACACACACGCATGTGTATTAACACACACACACACCATATGCTATTATATTTGTGCAGAATTTACATTATCCTGCTCAGTCAGTTCAGTTCAGTTACTCAGTCCTGTCCAACTCTTGGCGACCCCATGGACCACACCACACCAGGCATCCCTGTCTACCACCAACTCCGGAAGTTTATTCAAACTCATCTCCATTGAGTCGGTGATGCCATCTAACCATCTCATCCTCTGCTGTCCCCTTGTCCTCCCACCTTTAATCTTGCCCAGCATCAGGGTCTTTTCAAATGAGTCAGCTCTTCACATCAGATGGCCAAAGTGTTGGAGTTTTAGCTTCAACATCAGTCCTTCCAATGAACACTCAGGATGGATCTCCTTTAGGATGGACTGGTTGATCTCCTTGCAGTCCAAGGGACTCTCAAGTCTTCTCCAACACCACAGTTCAAAGTCATCAGTTCTTTGGCATCAGCTTTCTTTATAGTCCAACTCTCATATCCATATGTGACTACTGGAAAAACCACAGCCTTAAAGAGATGGACCTTTGTTGGCAAAGTAATGTCTCTGCTCTTCAATATGCTGTCTAGGTTGGTCATAGCTTTCCTTCCAAGGAGTAAGCGTCTTAATTTCATGGCTGCAGTCACCATCTGCAGTGATTTTGGAGCCCCCAAAAATAAAGTCTGTCACTGTTTCCATTGTTTCCCCATCTATTTGCCATGAAGTGATGGGACCAGATGCCATTATCTTAGTTTTCTGAATGTTGAGCTTCAGGCCAACATTTTTACTCTCCTCTTTCACTTTTACCAAGAGGCTGTCTCGTTCTTCACTTTCTGCCTGTCGTGTCATCTGCATATTTGAGGTTACTGATATTTCTCCTGGCAATCTTGATTCCAGCTTGTGCTTCATCCAGTCAGCATTTCCCATGATGTACTCTGCATATAAGTTAAATAAGCAGGGTGACAATATACAGCCTTGATGCACTCCTTTATCTATTTGAAATCAGTCTCTTGTTCAATGTCCAGTTCTAACAGTTGTTTCCTGACCTGCATACAGATTTCTCAAGAGGCAGGTCAGGTGATCTGGTATTCCCATCTCTTTCAGAATTTTCCACAGTTTATCCTGCTCTATGCATCTTTTGGAAACTGCCCTAATAAATATTACTTTTGAAATTTATCCCTAGTAATACAGTGCTAAGTTGCCTTGGTTGTGTCTGACTTTTTATGACCCCATGGACACTAGCCTGCCAGGCTCCTCTCTCCATGGGATTCTCCAGGGAGGAATACTGGAGAGGATTGCCATGCCCTCCTCTCGGGGATCTTTCTGACCCAGGGATCAGACCCATGTCTCACATCTCCTGTATTGGCAGGCGGATTCTTTACTACTATTGCCACCTGGGAAGTGATACAATATATGTAATTAATTTATTTTTATTGCTATATAGTGTTAAGAGATTAAACTGGGGCATATTAAAAAATGTAAGAGTTTATTTGAGCAAAAATTGATTTAAATTGGGCAGCACCAAACCAGAAGTGATTAGGAGCACTCCACCAACAGGAGCTAAGGAAAGACCTTTATAAGGAAGAGGTGGAAACAAAACAAAGCTATTATTTGATTGGCTGCTGCTTAAGTGGTTGCCTTATTTGGGAAAGCTTAGTTGTCTGTGATTGGTTGTCCTCAGGTTCCAATTTCTTAACTGTTGACTGAAAAAATAAAATGCATAATGTGAGATTTGTGAGTTTGTTTTATTTGGGACAAAAATGAGGACTGTAGCCCAGGAGATAGCATTTCAGATAGCTCTGAGAAACTGCTCCAAAGATGTAGGGGAGAGGTCAGTATTATACATGATATTAGTGAAGGAGGCATATGTGCAATTAAGCATTCATTTTGGCAGAAGCTTGTTGCTCAATCATGAGAAGTAGGCATCATCAGTAATGATTTTAATGCTTTTCTACATATAAGAAGATGCAGGAATTGGGCTCATAAAATCTTCTCCTGAAAATATCTGTCTGAAGGCCTGTTCTGCCAGTTTTTCCTAGAGCATGGAATGCCTCATTCCTGATCTCCACTTTGAACTTCTTTCACGGTGTGTTGAAGGTCAGCAGCTTCAGCAATTGTGACTTAATCCTTGTAGAGGTAGACAGCAAGTTCTAATTTTTAGTTGACATCACCTTGAGGCATTTCAGGCTTAGGTCTTGGTTTGCTTAAGTAGGCTGCTAAGGCACTGAAGGCAGCTCACTCTAATGGCCACTTTGTTTAATTAGTTTAACAATAGTACTCCATTGTATGAATAAACAGTATATTTTCTGTCCCCAAATGATGGACTATTGGGTTGATATCACTTTTTTGTTGTCAAAAGTATTCCAATAAACACCCATTTTAATGTCTCCATGTTTTCTATGTCTAAGGAAAAGCCTCAGTGTTTTCCTTCCTCTGTGGAGAAAAACCCAGTTCTTCCCTCTTGTGTGTTCTTCCTTGTGTGTTTCTTTACTTTTACACAGAACACCTTACTTTTTCCATTTATGGTCATTAAATGTGTGGAAGTTTTCCTTCCACAATAAACAGCTTTCTGTGGCACCAGCTGTATAAGTGAAAAGTCGCTCAGTTGTGTCCAACTCTTTACAACCCCATAGAGTCCATGGAATTCTCCAGGCCAGAATACTGGAGTGGGTAGCTGTTCCCTTCTCCATGGGATCTTCCTAACACAGGGATTGAACCCAGGCCTCCTGTATTGCAAGCAGATTCTTTACCAGCTGAGCTACAAAAGAAGCCCAAGAATACTGGAGTGAGTAGTCTATCCCTTCTCCAGCGGATCTTCCCAACCCAGGAATCGAACCAGGGCAGCACTGCAGATGGTTTCTTTACTAACTGAGCTATCAAAGATGTCTTATCAGTTCAGTTCGGTTCAGTCGCTCAGTCGTGTCCGACTCTTTTTTTATTATTATTATTTTTATTTTATTTTTTAACTTTACAATATTGTATTGGTTTTGCCATATATCAAAATGAATCTACCACAGGTATACATGTGTTCCCCATCCTGAACCCTCTTCCCTCCTCCCTCCTCATACCATCCCTCTGGGTCGCCCCAGTGCACCAACCCCAAGCATCCAGTATCGTGCATCAAACCTGCACTGGCGACTCGTTTCATATATGATATTATACATGTTTCAATGCTATTCTCCCAAATCATCCCACCCTCTCCCTCTCACACAGAGTCCAAAAGACTGTTCTATACATCAGTGTCTCTTTTGCTGTCTCGTATACAGGGTTATTGTTACCATCTTTCTAAATTCCATATATATGCATTAGTATACTGTATTGGTGTTTTTCTTTCTGGCTTACTTCACTCTGTATAATAGGCTCCAGTTTCATCCACCTCATTAGAACTGATTCAAATGTATTCTTTTTAATGTCTGAGTAGTATTCCATTGTGTATATGTACCATAGCTTTCTTATCCATTCATCTGCTGATGGACATCTAGGTTGCTTCCATGTCCTGGCTATTATAAACAGTGCTGCGATGAACATTGGGGTACACGTGTCTCTTTCAATTCTGATTTCCTCAGTGTGTATGCTCAGCAGTGGGATTGCTGGATCATAAGGCAGTTCTATTTCCAGTTTTTTTAGGAATCTCCACACTGTTCTCCATAGTGGCTGTACTAGTTTGCATTCCCACCAACAGTGTAAGAGGGTTCCCTTTTCTTCACACCCTCTCCAGCATTTATTGCTAGTAGACTTTTGGATCGCAGCCATTCTGACTGCGTGAAATGGTACCTCATAGTGGTTTTGATTTGCATTTCTCTGATAATGAGTGATGTTGAGCATCTTTTCATGTGTTTGTTAGCCATCTGTATGTCTTCTTTGGAGAAATGTCTATTTAGCTCTCTGGCCCATTTTTTGACTGGGTCATTTATTTTTCTGGAATTGAACTGTAGGAGTTGCTTGTATATTTTTGAGATTAGTTGTTTGTCAGTTGCTTCATTTGCTATTATTTTCTCCCATTCTGAAAGCTGTCTTTTCACCTTGCTTAGAGTTTCCTTTGTTGTGCAGAAGCTTTTAAGTTTAATTAGGTCCCATTTGTTTATTTTTGCTTTTATTCCCAATATTCTGGGAGGTGGGTCATAGAGGATCCTGCTGTGATGTATGTCAGAGAGTGTTTTGCCTATGTTCTCCTCTAGGAGTTTTATAGTTTCTGGTCTTACATTGAGATCTTTAATCCATTTTGAGTTTATTTTTGTGTATGGTGTTAGAAAGTGTTCTAGTTTCATTCTTTTACAAGTGGTTGACCAGTTTTCCCAGCACCACTTGTTAAAGAGATTGTCTTTAATCCATTGTATATTCTTGCCTCCTTTGTCAAAGATAAGGTGTCCATATGTGCGTGGATTTATCTCTGGGCTTTATATTTTGTTCCATTGATCTATATTTCTGTCTTTGTGCCAGTACCATACTGTCTTGGTAACTGTGGCTTTGTAGTAGAGCCTAAAGTCAGGCAGGTTGATTCCTCCAGTTCCACTCTTCTTTCTCAAGATTGCTTTGGCTATTTGAGGTTTTTTGTATTTCCAAAGAAATTGTGAAATTATTTGTTCTAGCTCTGTGAAGAATATCATTGGTAGCTTGATAGGGATTGCATTGAATCTATAAATTGCTTTGGGTAGTATACTCATTTTCACTATATTTATTCTTCCAATCCATGAACATGGTATATTTCTCCATCTATTAGTGTCTCTTTGATTTCTTTCACCAGTGTTTTATAGTTTTCTATGTATAGGTCTTTAGTTTCTTTAGGTAGATATATTCCTAAGTATTTTATTCTGAAAAGAATAAAATTTCATTGCAATGAAAATTGCAATGGTGAATGGAATTGTTGCCTTAATTTCTCCTTCTATTTTCTCATTATTAGTGTATAGGAATGCAAGGGATTTCTGTGTGTTGATTTTATACCCTGCAACTTTACTATATTCATTGATTAGTTCTAGTAATTTTCTGGTGGAGTCTTTAGGGTTTTCTATGTAGAGGATCATGTCATCTGCAAACAGTGAGAGTTTTACTTCTTCTTTTCCAATTTGGATTCCTTTTATTTCTTTTTCTGCTCTGATTGCTGTGGCCAGAACTTCCAAAACTATGTTGAATAGTAATGGTGAAAGTGGGCACCCTTGTCTTGTTCCTGACTTTAGAGGAAATGCTTTCAATTTTTCACCATTGAGAATAATGTTTGCTGTGGGTTTGTCATATATAGCTTTTATTATGTTGAGGTATGTTCCTTCTATTCCTGCTTTCTGGAGAGTTTTTATCATAAATGGATGTTGAATTTTGTCAAAGTCTTTCTCTAGTCGTTTCTGACTCTTTGCGACCCCATGAATCACAGCACACCAGGCCTCCCTGTCCATCACCAACTCCTGGAGTTCACTCAAACTCATGTCCATCGAGTCAGTGATGCCAGCCAGCCATCTCATCCTCTGTCGTCCCCTTCTCCTCCTGCCCCTAATCCCTCGCAGCATCAGGGTCTTTTCCAATGAGTCAACTTTTCTCATGAAGTGGCCAAAGTATTGGAGTTTCAGCTTCAGCATCAGTCCCTCCAAAGAACACCCAAGACTGATCTCCTTTAGAATGGACTGACTGGATCTCCTTGCAGTCCAAGGGACTCTCAAGAGTCTTCTCCAACACCACAGTTCAAAAGCATCAATTCTTTGGCACTCAGCTTTCTTCACAGTCCAATTCACACATCCATACATGACCACTGGAAAAACCATAGCCTTGACTAGACAGACCTTTGTTGGCAAAGTAATTCTTCTGCTTTTCAATATGCTATCTAGGTTGGTCATAACTTTCCTTCCAAGGAGTAAATGTCTTTTAATTTCATGGCTGCAATTACCATCTGCAGTGATTTTGGAGCCCCAAAAGATAAAGTCTGATACTCTTTCCACTGTTTCCTATAGTGTAACTTAATTGTTGCACTGTCTATCCCAGCCCCTTCAGATCACCTGTTTCTGACCTGACTGGTATAGATCAGAGGATCCAATGACCCCCTCCTCAGGTCCCATTAATTTGCTAGAGCAGCTCACAGAACTCAGGGAGACACATTTACCAGATTGCTAAAGGATATGATAAAGGAAGCAGATGAACCAGCCCACTGTGTACACAGAAGAACTATAAAAAAAAGATCATGACCCAGATAACCATGAAGGTATGATCACTCACCTAGAACCAGACATCCTGGAATGTGAAGTCAAGTGGGCCTTAGGAAGCATCACTACAAACAAAGCTAGTGGAGGTGATGGAATTCCAGTTGAGCTATTTCAAATCCTAATGCTGTGAAAGTGCTGCACTCAATATGTCACCAAATTTGGAAAACTCAGCAGTGGCCACAGGGCTGGAAAAGGTCAGTGTTCATTCCAATCCCAAAGAAAAGCAACCCCAAAGAATGCTCAAACTACTGCACAATTGCACTCATCTCACACACTGCTGCTGCTGCTGCTGCTAAGTCGCTTCAGTCGTGTCTGACTCTTTGCGACCCCATAGACGGCAGCCCACCAGGCTCCCCTGTCCCTGGGATTCTCCAGGCAAGAACTCTGGAGTGGGTTGCCATTTCCTTCTCCAATGCATGAAAGTGAAAAGTGAAAGTGAAGTTGCTCAGTCGTGTCTGACTCTTTGCTACCCCATGGACTGCAGCCCACCAGGCCCTTCCGTCCATGGGATTTTCCAGGCAAGAGTACTGGAGTGGGGTGCCATTGCCTTCTCACACACTAGTAATGTTCAAAATTCTCCAAGCCAGGCTTCAACAGTACATGAACTGTGAACTTCCATATGTTCAAGCTGGGTTTAGAAAAGGCAGAGGAACCAGAGATCTTATTGCCAACATGCTTTGGATCATCAAAAAAGCAAGAGAGTTCCAGATAAACATCTACTTCTGCTTTATTGACGATGCCAAAGCCTTTGACTATGTGGATCACAACAAACTGGAAAACTGTTAAAGAAATGGGAAAACTAGACCACCTGACCTGCCTCCTGAGAAATCTGTATGCAGGTCAAGAAGCAACAGTTAGAACTGGACATGGAACAACAGACTGGTTTCAAATAGGAAAAGGAGTACTTCAAGGCTGTATATTGTTGCCTTACTTAGTTAACTTATATACAGAGTACAACATGAGAAATGCTGGACTGGATGAAGCACAAGCTGGAATCAAGATTGCCGGGAGAAATATCAGTAAGCTCAGATATGCAGATGACACCACACTTATGGGCAGAAAGTGAAGAAGAACTAAAGAGCTTCTTGATGAAAGTGAAAGAGGAGAGTGAAAAAGTTGGCTTAAAACTCAACATTCAAAAAACTAAGATCATGGCATTTGGTCCCATCACTTCATGGCAAATAGATGGGTAAACAATGGAAACAGTGTCAGACTTTATTTTGGGGGGCTCAAAAATCACTGCAGATGGTAACTGCAGCCAAGAAATTAAAAGATGCTTGCTCCTTGGAAGAAAACTTATGACCAACCTAGACAGCATGTTAAAGAGCAGAGACATTACTTTGCCAACAAAGGTCCATCTCTTCAAGGCTGTGGTTTTTCCAGTAGTCATGTATGGATGTGAGAGTTGGACTATAAAGAAAGCTGAGTGCCGAAGAACTGATGACTTTGAACTGTGGTGTTGGAGAAGACTCTTGAGAGTCCCTTGGACTGCAAGGAGATCCAACCAGTCCATCCTAAAGGAAATTAGTCCTGAATATTCATTGGAAGGACTGATGCTGAAGCTGAAACTGCAATCCTTTGGCCACCTGATGGAAAGAACTGACTCATTTGAAAAGACCTGGATTCTGGGAAAGATTGAAGGTGGGAGGGAAAGGGGACGACAGAGGATGAGATGATTGGATGACATTACTGACTTGATGGACATGAGTTTGAGTAAGCTCCAGGAGTTAGTGATGAACAGGGAAGCCTGGTTGCTGCAGTCCATGGAGTCACAAAAGAGTCAGACACGACTGAATGACTAAAATGA
The DNA here is from genome assembly GCF_002263795.3 of Bos taurus. NCBI lineage: Eukaryota > Metazoa > Chordata > Mammalia > Artiodactyla > Bovidae > Bos > Bos taurus. The sequence goes on from NC_037330.1 coordinate 69,730,751, forward strand.
ACTGAACTGAATGTGTATGTTTGCTAGTCAGGAAACTCCCTGTCCCCAGAAATACTGGGATTTTATGGAGGCTTCCTCACGTACATATGATCAGTCATAAACTCCATTTCCAGTCACTCTCCACTTTCTAGAGGATTGAGGGGAGAGCTAAAAATTCTTAACATCTTATCTTGACTTGATCTTTCTGGTGACCAGCCCTATCCAGGAGTCATCCAGGAGCCCATCTAGAATCAACTCATTAAACAAAAGATGCTCCTAGTGCTCTTATCAGAGATTTACAAGGTTTTTAGGATCCCTGTGTCAGGGAAAGTTAGTTGCTCAGTGGTGTGAGACTCTTTGAGACTCCATGGACTGTAGCCTGCTGGGCTCCTCTGTCCGTGGGATTCTCCAGGCAAAAATACTGGAGTGAATAGCCATTCCCTTCTCTAGGGGGTCTTCCCAACCCAGGGATTGAACCCGGTCTCCTACATTGCAGGCAGATTCTTTACCATCTGTGCCACACATATTAGGACAAGAGATGCTCCTAGTATTCTTGTCATCTTGGAAATTGCAAAAGTTTTAGGAACTCTGTGCCAGGAACCCAGTGAAAAATTGCTGTGTTCTATAGTATATGCAACTTCACATAAACTGAAATTTGCTTTTTCAGAGTGGCTGTACCATCACACCCTTTAACAGCAATCTATCACTAATGCTTGTTTTCAGGTTTACTGTTTGTTTGTTTTTTTTGCCAGGCTGGAGGGTATTGTTATTTAATTTTTGTTTTCTGGTATACTAGTAAGGTTGATGATGTTTTTCTTGTCCATTATAGATTTTCCTTCTCTGAATTGTCTATCTATCTGTTGGGTGGCTTGGCTTTTTCTTATTGATTTGAAGAAACTTCTAAAATATTAAGGTATGAATGTTTTTGTGATTACAAAATTTCAAATTTCTTTTAATATTATGAAATTTATCTTTTAACTTTATCACACCTTTTGACATGTAGAAGCTTATCATTTTAATGTTGATTTGTCTTTTCTTCTATGGTATGTACCCCTTTTTGGGGTGATCATAATAAATCCTTTCCTAACTGGTGGCATTATAATATATCAGTTTCAGCAGGCTGAGGTGCATTTCTCAGATTTTCCTTCTGTGTTTTCAGTTAAGGCAGGCCACATAAAGAGATTCTTGTGAGAGATTTGGAGACTGAAGTGAAGCAACAGGCATTTTGTAGCTCAGACACTTTTATTGCATATCTGAAAGATCGCCTAATTGGCATGAAGCAGCAGTCAGGCTGTAACTGCTCTGCCTTTTCCTGAATCTTTCTTTAGTTGCTCTAACGCCTGGGCTGGATGTTTGTGTTTTATAAGCTCCATGAGGAAGAGCCCCAGTTTCTATAGGATACCTATATGTTTCTCGCTTCATGCTTATCTTGCCTTCCCAACTTTCTGCCCCACGGACTTAAAGCTCCAACATCACACGGGAAGACGCAGCAGGCTCACGGAAACTGGGTAACCAGCTTCCACAGTCACATAAAGTCAAATTCACATGACAAATCACAAAACATGTGTGCCTATATGACTGAAACTCTGACTGATACAGTATGTTTATGACATAAAGAAAGCCTTCTATAGCTTTTTGTAATAGCTATATTTTTCCCATTTAGGTATTTAGTGCATCTAAACTTTACCTTTTTGTGTGGTGTTGTACACAGACCAAAACTATTTTTTTTTTAAATGCTGTTTATCTATCCTTATTCCAGCAATTTCTCTGTCACAAATAAAATATCTATATGTCCACATCAACCTTTTAATTTATTCTCTTTCATTAGTCCACTTACATGTAGATGGCACACTATCAGAATTACTGCTGCCTCACAGTTAGTGTTTACACTTACATGTAGATGGCACACTATCAGAATTACTGCTGCCTCACAGTTAGTGTTAGATAAGCCTTATTTGATTCTTTCTTTCAAAATCATGTTGGTTGTTTTGGCTCTCTACTAACATAGGAATTTTAGTAGAAACTTGCCAAGTTTCATGAAAAAAAAAAAAGGGATTTTGTCTGTAGTAACCCTTGCTATATAGATCAAATTAGAGAGAATTGCTTTATGTTCAAGACCTCCCATCTAAGGACATGATATATTGCTCTCCCTGCACTTAAAGTCAATAGTCTTTATTTTTAGAGCAGTTTTAGGTTTATAGAAAAATTGAGCAGAAAATAATGAATTTGTTACAGTTTATGTGCCAGTACTTACATAATATTAACTAAAGTCTGTAAATTACTTAGGGTTCACTCTGTGTTGTGCTTTCAGTGGGGTTTGACCCATATATAATGACGTGAATTCACCATTACAGTATCATGCAGGGTAGTTTCACTGCATTAAAGATTCTCTGCATTCCACTTATTCATCCCTCCCTCCCAAACCCTGCCAACCACTGAGCTTTTTACTGTCTCTACAGCTTTGTCTTTTCCACAGCGTCATATATTTGAAATCATATGGTATATAGTCTTTTGAGATTGGCATCTTTCACTTAGCAATATGCATTTCAGTATCCTCCATGTATTTTCATGGCTTAAAAGTTCATTTCTTTTTATTACTGAATAATATTATGTTATATGCATGTACCAGAGTTTGTTTATCCATTCACTGTTGAACAATATCCTAACTGCTTCAGGTTGTCGCAATTATGAATAAAGCCGCTGTAAACCTACATGTTTAGGTTTTTGTGTAGATGTGAGTTTTCACCTCATTTGTATAAATACTAAGGAGCATGATTACTGAATTGTATGTTAAGGATATGTTTAGTTTCATAAGAAACTGTCATGTGGTCTTCCACTGTGACTGTACAGTTTTGCATTCCTCCCAGCAATGAATGAGAATTCCTGTTGCTCCACAGACTCTGAGGTGGCTCAGTGGTAAAGAAACTGCCTGCCAATGCAGGAGATGCCGGTTCAATCACTGGGTTGGCAAGATCCCCTGGAGGAGGAAGCCCACTCCAATATTCTTGCCTGGAAAACCCCAGAGACACAAGAGCCTGGCAGGCTATAGGCTATGGGGTTGCAAAGAGTTGGACACGACTGTGCAGTTGAGCTGGAGAAGGCAATGGCACCCCACTCCAGTACTCTGGGCCTGGTAAATCCCAAGGATGGAGGAGCCTGGTGGGCTGTAGTTCATGGGGTCGCGAAGAGTTGGACACGACTGAGCGACTTCACTTTCACTTTTCACTTTCATGCATTGGAGAAGGAAATGGCGACCCACTCCAGTGTTCTTGCCTGGAGAATCCCAGGGACGGGGGAGCCTGGTGGGCTGCCATCTCTGGGGTCTCACAGAGTCGGACACAACTGAAGTGACTTAGCAGCAGCAGCAGCAGCAGTGCAGCTGAGCACACACACACACTCACTTGGAGCTGTGTTTTGGATTTTAGTCAGTTGGCATCTGGTCCCATCACTTCATGGCAAATAGATGGGTAAAAAATGGAAACAGTGAGAGACTATTTTTTTTGGTCTCGAAAATCACTGCAGATGGTGACTATAGCCATGAAATTAAAAGACACTTGCTCCTTGGAAGAAAAGCTATGACCAACCTAGACAGCATATTGAAAAGCAGAGACATTACTTTGCCAACAAAGGTTCGTCTAGTCAAGGCTATGGTTTTTCCAGTAGTCATGTATGGATGTGAGAGTTAGACTATCAAGAAAACTGAGCGCCGAAGAATTGATTTTTTTTGGACTATGGTGTTGGAGAAGACTCTTGAGAGTCTCTTGGCCTGCAAGGAGATCCAACCAGTCAATCCTGAAGGAAATTAGTCCTGAATATTCATTGGAAGGACTGATGCTGAAGTGCATCAGCAGTGCTGCAATACTTTGGCCACCTGATGTGAAGAACTGACTCATTTAAAAAGACCCTGATGCTGGGAATGATTGAAGGCAGGAGGAAAAGGGGATGACAGAGGATAAGATGGTTGGATGGCATCACCGACTCAGTGGACATGAGTTTGAGTAAGCTCCAGGAGTTGGTGATGGACAGGGAAGCCTAGTGTGCTGCAGTCCATTGGGTCACTAAGAGTCGGACACGACTGAGTGATTGAACTGAACTGAACTGAATATATGTATGCTGCTGCTAAGTCACTTCAGTCGTGTCTGACTCTGTGCAACCCCTTAAACAGCAGCCCACCAGGCTCCCCCGTCCCTGGGATTCTCCAGGCAAGAATACTGGCGTGGGTTGCCATTGCCTTCTCCGGAATATTAATGGTATCTTATTAGTTAATTTGCAATTCCATGGTGATATATGATCTGAATTTTTTTGTGTGTATTCACTTGCCATCTGTATATCTTTGGTGAAGTGTCTGTTCATATCTTTTGCTCATATTTTAATTTGGTTATTTGTTTTCTTATCATTGAGATTTAAGAGTTCTTGTATATTTTGAATACTAGTTCTTTATCAGGTGTTTTGCAGAGATTTCCTACCAGTCTAGTACTTGTTTTCATTCTCTTAGTGTCTTTCATACAGTCAAGTTTTAATTTTAATGAAGTCAGGTTTGTCAATTATTTTTTTCATCAACCGTGCTTTTGATGTTGTATTTAAAAAGTCATTAACAAATCTAAAGTCATCTGAATTTTATCCTATGTTATCTTCTAAGAGTTTTGTAATTTTACATTTTGTATTTATATATATGATCCATTTTGAGTAAACTTTTGTGAAAAATGTACAGTTTGTACCTACATTTATTTATTTTTTGCATGTTGATATTCAGTTGTTCCAGGACCATTTGTTGAAAAGATTATCCTTTCTCATTGAATTGCCTTTGCTCCTCTTTTGGTCATTTCGAGGCTTTCTATTTTGCCCTACTGATTTACTTGTCTTTTCTTTTACCAATTACTCTACTGTCTTGATAACTGTAGCTTTCTAGTAAGTCTTAAGGTTGGGTATTATCAGTCCTCTGACTTTGTTCTTCTCTTGCAATATTTTGTTTATTTTGGGTCTTTTACCACTCCATATAAACTTTAAAATCAGTTGTCAATATTTACAAAATAACTTGCTGTAATTTTTATTGGGGTTGTATTGAGTTTACAGATCACATTGAGAAAAACTGACATCTTGACAGTATTATGTCTTTCTATCCTTGTACAGGAAAGTCGCCATTTATTCAGATCTGTGATTTTTTTCATGAGAATTTTGTAGTTTTCCTGATATAAATCTTTTATATATTTTTTCAGATTTACATCTATATATTTCTTCTTTTTTGGGGACTAAGTTAATGGTATTGGTTTTAATATCAAAATCCAATTATTCCTTGCTGATATTTAAGAACACAACTGACTTAAAAAAATTTTTTTTTAATTGAAGGATAATTACTTTACAGAATTTTGTTGTTTTCTGTCAAACCTCAACATGAATCGGTCATAGGTATACATATGTCCCCTCCCTTTTGAACCTCCCTCCCATCTGCCTCCGCATCCCACACCTCTTGATTGATACAGAGCCCCTGTTTGAGTTTCCTGAGCCATACAGCAAATTCCCATTGGTTATCTATTTTACATATGGTAATGTAAGTTTCCATGTTACTCTTTCCATACATCTCACCCTCTCCTCCCCTTAAGGGATCCCTGTCTCCTTAAGTCTATTCTCTATGTCTGTTTCTCCATTGCTGCTCTGTAAATAAATTCTTCAGAGCCATTTTTCTAGATTCTGTATATGTGTATTAGAATATGATATTTATCTTTCTCTTTCTGACTCACTTCACTCTGTATAATAGTTTCTAGGTTTATTCACCTCATCAGAACTGATTCAAATGCATTCCTTTTTATGGCTGAGTAATATTCCATTCTGTATATGTAGCACAACTTCTTTATCCATTCATCTGTCAATGGACATCTAGGTTGTTTCCATGTTCTAGCTAAGAAACTCTGGTATTCTTGCCTGGAAAATCTCATGGACAGAGGAGCCTGGGGGCTATAGTCCATACGGTCACAAAGAGTGAGGCTCGACTAAAGCGACTTATCATTTACATACATAAAGCTCAACATTCAGAAAATGAAGATCATGGCATCTGGTCCCATCACTTCATGGGAAATAGATGGGGAAACAGTGGAAACAGTGTCAGACTTTACTTTTTGGGGCTCCAAAATCACTGCGGATGGTGACTGCAGCCATGAAATTAAAAGATGCTTACTTCTTGGAAAAAAGTTTTGAACAACCTAGGCAGCATATTGAAAAGCAGAGACATTACTTTGCCAACAAAGGTCCATCTAGTCAGGGCTATGGTTTTTCCAGTGGTCATGTATGGATATGAGAGTTGGACTGTGAAGAAAGCTGAGTGCCGAAGAATTGATGCTTTTGAACTGTGGTGTCGGAGAAGACTCTTGAGAGTCCCTTGGACTACAAGGAGATCCAACCAGTCCATTCTGAAGGAGATCAGCTGTGGGTGTTCTTTGGAGGAAATGATGCTAAAGCTGAAGCTCCAGTACTTTGGCCACCTCATGTGAAGAGTTGACTCATTGGAAAAGACTCTGATGCTGGGAGGGATTAGGGGCAGGAGGAGAAGGGGATGACAGAGGATGAGATGGCTGGATGGCATCACTGACTCAGTGGACATGGGTTTGGGTGGACTCCAGGAGTTGGTGATGGACAGGGAGACCTGGCATGCTGCAATTCATGGGGTTTCAAAGAATTGGACATGACTGAGTGACTGAACTGAACTGAACTGAAAATGGTAGATGGTGACTGCAGCCATGAAATTAAAAGATGCTTACTCCTTGGAAGGAAAGTTATGACCAACCTAGATAGCATATTCAAAAGCAGAGACATTACTTTGCCAACGAAGTTTCGTCTAGTCAAGGCTATGGTTTTTCCAGTGGTCATGTATGGATGTGAGAGTTGGACTGTGAAGAAGGCTGAGCGTCGAAGAATTGATGCTTTTGAAGTGTGGTGTTGGAAAAGACTCTTGAGAGTCCCTTGGACTGCAAGGAGATCCAACCAGTCCATTCTGAAGGAGATCAGCTGTGGGTGTTCTTTGGAGGGAATGATGCTAAAGCTGAAACTCCAGTACTTTGGCCACCTCATGCAAAGAGTTGATTCATTGGAAAAGACCCTGATGCTGGGAGGGATTGGGGGCAGGAGGAAAAGGGGACGACAGAGGATGAGATGGCTGGATGGCATCACTGACTCGATGGACGTGAGTCTCAGTGAACTCTGGGAGTTGGTGATGGACAGGGAGGCCTGGCATGCTGTGATTCATGGGGTCGCAAAGAGTCGGACACGACTGAGCAACTGATCTGATCTGATCTGAGTGACTGAACTGAACTGAACTGAAAATGGTATGGTGATATTGGATATACATTTCTCACTCCAGTCTATTTTAGTTATTTTCAAGCACAATTTAGAGCAAATAAATATATAAGAGCCAGGAGTTGCTGAGTTTGCAGATGAAACTATTTCTCACTTAATGTCCCCTCGCTAAAAGCTCTGAAAGTAAAAAGTGAATTCTTGCCATTAGTACAGTAATTGAACAAAGATGCTGTGGAATCTGCAGGTCTTCATCAGATTATCCAGAGGACCATAATTACTGCTTCACACAGGAAGTTTGAAAATAAGGTTCCAGAGAAACAAAAGATGTTTCAGGAGGATAATGGAATTCCAGTGCATCTGAAGGGTGGGATAGCTGATGCGGTCCTGTATAGAGCCACCATGATTCTTACAGTTGGTGGAATGGGATATGCCATATATCAACTGGTTGTGACTTCATTTCCCAATAAGCAGGATTGATTCACTTTATCCTTCCAGCAATCAGTTGGTTCTGTTTCATGCAGCTCTCTGTGGACTGATAAATAGCTAGGTTCTTGGGGATCAGTATTTATTGACTTGTACTAACTGCCACCAATAAAGCAGTCTTTACCATAAAAAGAAAAGAAATGGTCTTAGGACAAAGGTCAAATTCAGGCAACTACCAGTAAATTTCAGGGTAAAAACCAGATCAAGGGTGTAGCTACAGGACCCTTGTTTAAACCTAAGAAAGAATAAAAATGATGCCTCAGAGACCTTCACAGCTAGACAAAAGAGCTCTAAGAATCTTTTTTTTTCAGAAGTGTGTTTATTTTTTCTATTTATTTATTTTACTTTACAATATTGTATTGGTTTTGCCATACATTGACTTGAATCCACCATGAGTGTACATGTGTTTCCCATCCTGAACTCCCCTCCCACCTTCCTCCCCATCCTATCCCTCTGGGTCATCCCAGTGCACCAGCCCTGAGCACCCTGTATCATGCATCAAACCTAGACTGGTGATTTGTTTCACATATGATAATTTACATGTTTCAATGCCATCCTCCTATATCATCCTGCCCTCGCCCTCTCCCACAGAGTCCAAAAGACTGTTCTATACATCTGTGTCACTTTTGCTGTCTCTCATACAGGGTTATCGTTACCATCTTTCTAAATTCCATATATATGTGTTAGTATGGGAAATAGATAGAGAAACAGTGGAAACAGTGTCACTTTATTTTTCTGGGCTCCAAAATCACTGCAGATGGTGACTGCAGCCATGAAATTAAAAGACGCTTACTCCTTGGAAGGAAAGTTATGACCAACCTAGATAGCATATTCAAAAGCAGAGACATTACTTTGCCAACAAAGGTTCATCTAGTCAAGGCTATGGTTTTTCCTGTGGTAATGTATGGATGTGAGAATTGGACTGTGAAGAAGGCTAAGCGCCGAAGAATTGATGCTTTTGAAGTGTGGTGTTGGAGAAGACTCTTGAGAGTCCCTTGGACTGCAAGGAGATCCAACCAGTCCATTCTGAAGGAGATCAGCCCTGGGATTTCTTTGGAAGGAATGATGCTAAAGCTGAAACTCCAGTACTTTGGCCACCTCATGCGAAGAGTTGACTCATTGGAAAAGACTCTGATGCTGGGAGGGATTGGGGGCAGGAGGAAAAGGGGACGACAGAGGATGAGATGGCTGGATGGCATCATTGACTCGATGGACATAAGTCTGAGTGAACTCCGGGAGTTGGTGATGGACAGGGAGGCCTGGTGTGCTGCAATTCATGGGGTCGCAAAGAGTCGGACATGACTGAGTGACTGATCTGATCTGATACTGTATTGATGTTTTTCTTTCTGGCTTACTTCACTCTATATAATAGGCTCCAGTTTCATCCACCTCATTAGAACTGATTCAAATGTATTCTCTAAGAATCTTAAGAGTGTTCTCCTGTGACACCCTGAATCTCAGCTCACATTAGAGAGAGAGCTGTTTCAAAAAGACAGGTGGGTATATTGTTTGTCTAACTGTTGTTCTGTTGCTCAGTCATGTCTGACTTTTTGCAACCCCTTGACTGCAGCACACCAGGCTTCCCTAACCTTCACCATCTTCTGGAGTTTCCTCAAACTCATGTTCATTGAGTCAGTGATGCCATCCAACCATCTCATCTTCTGTCATCCCCTTCTCCTCCTGCCTTCAATCTTTCCCAGCATCACGGTCTTTTCCAGTGAGTCAACTCTCTCTTCAGGTGGCCAAAATATTGGAACTTCAGCTTCAGCATCAGTCCTTCCAGTGAATATTCAGGATTGATTTTCTTTGAGATTGACTGGTTTGATCACCTTGCCATTCGTGGGTGGTACTAGATACTGTTGGCTTCAGGAAGTACGAGCCTCATGCCCTTCAGGAGCTGAGCACTACAGAAGTCATCATAGAGGGCACTGAGGGAAACCATTCACAGGGATGTGTGACATGCATCACACGTGTCACCATGTGTAAGTCTTTAAAAAGACAGAAGGGAGGGGGTATATGTATTCTTATAGCTGATTCACTTCACTGTACCACAGAAACTAAACCAATGTAAAGCAACTATACCCCAATTAAAAAAAAAAAACTATATGCATCTCATTATATACACACTAGATCTGTTTACCTGCCATGATTCAAAGAATCATTAACCACTTTTATGTAAAGTTGCATAGAAATATTTTTAAAAAGACAGAAGGGTTTTAGGTGACTAACTTCAAAATTAGATAAATGAAAGAAAAAGGAAAAATGTAGACAGATTCCAGATCCAGATGTCAAACTTGTTTCATCTTTAGAGATTCCTATGGTAAAATCTGCATGGAGCCATCTTTTGAAAATTATGAATTAACTTCAGGACTCAGATGAAAATAGTTTCGTGACTGATTACCGATGTCTTCCATGAGTGTGGGAAGGGGCTATGTCAAGAGAGATAATGGCTTCAACTTTGCCCATTGGTCAGTCAACATTTGTGATATTATGTTCTATGCTGGAAATCACATTAAAATGTTACATTGAAACAACTGTTTTTAGAGTTTGATGAAAGTTACGGACTTAATCCCAGAAGAATGTACATTGCATATATATGTAAAATTTTGTATGCAGTTGCAAGAGATTCATGGCATCTAGATTAAGAATTCTTGACTTGGAGGATATGGGGAAGTATGCCTTAATAGTAATAGGAGCTATCCTTTAACCATGTGATTCTGCGTCTCAGAACAGCTCATTGTAAAATGAGAGATAAGATAATGAAAGGGGTAGGATATATATTGGAGTGATACAGTCCACTTTGGCTGGCCAGATAAATGAAGATATCTATTTAGGTAATCTAAATCATTAATTCAAACTATATCCTCTCTACTACTGTAAAGGGGTTCAGAGGTATACAATTAAACATCTTGCTGCTGCTGCTGCTGCTAAGTTGCTTCAGTCGTGCCTGACTCTGTGCGACCCCAGAGATGGCAGCCCACCAGGCTCCCCCGTCCCTGGGATTCTCCAGGCAAGAACACTGGAGTGGGTTGCCATTTCCTTCTCCAATGCATGAAAGTGAAAAGTGAAAGTGAAGTCGCTCAGTCGTGTCCGACTCTTTGCGACCCATGGACTGCAGCCTACCAGGCTCCTCTGTCCATGGGATTTTCCAGGCAAGAGTACTGTAGTGGGGTGCCACTGTCTTCTCCATTAAACATCTTAACTCTTGAAATTATTTTATGTGGAATTTTATAATTTACAGAGTTCTTTCAAATACATTATATCATTCATATACATGGTTTGATTTTCAAACCATGCTGGTTGCTAGGCAGACCAGACCTTGTTTATCCTTATTTTAGAAATGAAGACACTGAGGTTCATGGAGGTTGGAAGGGTTCCTCTAGTCACACAGCTTTATATAGTAGAACCAAGGTTTAAGCCACCAGCTTTCCTGCCCCTTTCCATTAGTAGAGCTGAGAGAAGAGAGTCCAGTAAGTACAAATTAGAAAATGGGTGCTGTTGATTTTTGTAGTGAGCGGCAGCACTGAAACATTTCAGGACGACCTGCATTTGTTTTTAGAGCTACCTTCGGTCTGTGTTTTGGGACTGTCTGTTTACCTGTTCTGGTGTGGAGCAATCTGATTTTCTTTACTTGTGTTTATAACTTCTCATAAGAAAAGATAAGGGGGATAAATTGTTCTCATGACATGGGTTTTCGGATGGACCCAGAAATTGTTTTCTGAATCTGTCGAGTGCTACCTATGATTGGGATCTTGGCTGGAGACACTTTTGGCAGTTTATGCACGTGCAACCTTCTTACTTTCCCTCCTTCTGCTTCTTTTTGTCGAGTTAGGGCCTAACTAACATAAGTCTGACTATTTGTTAAGGTCAAGAATGGAAGCAAAACATGGCATCTATTCACATTTTCAAAAGTAAACCACACCCTTTTCCCTTTTAAAAAGGATTGAAATATAATTGACATAGGACCTTATATTAGTTTCAGGAATATAACATAATGATTCAACATTTGTACATATTATAAAATGATCACAACAATAAATATAGTTAACATCTCGCCCCATACCTAGTTATAAAAATGTTGCTTCCTTATGATGAGAACTCTTAAGATATCTCTTAGTAACTTTCAAATATGCAATACAGAATAATTAGCTATAGTAACCGTGCTGTACATAATATCTTCATGACATTTATTTTAAATGGAAAGTTTGTACCTCTGTTACACTGAGGAATTTCTCATCTATTCCTTGTTTGTTGAGTATTTTTACACTCAAAAAAAGTGTTAAATTTGGTAATTACCTTGATTGATTTGGGGGCTTCCCTGTTGGTTCAGACAGTAAAGAATGTGGCAGGATCCCCTGGAGACGGGAATGGCTACCCATTCTAGTATTCTCACCTAGAGAATTCCATGAACAGAGGAACCTGGTGGGCTACAGTCCATGGTGTTGCAAAGAGTTGGACATGACTGAGCAACTAAAACTTTTTACTTTTTAGATATTAAAGCAGTATGGATTTCTGAAATAAATCTGACTTGATCATGGTGTATAGTCCTTTTTATATGTGGCTGGATTTAGTTTGCTAGTATTTTATTGAAGAGTTTTACCTGTTTATTCATAAAGGGTATTGGCCTATATATATATATTTTTACTTGTGATGTCTTTTGTCTGATTTTGGTATCAGGGTAATACTGATTTCATAAAGTAATTTGGAAAATGTTCCTTCTGCTTCTTTGAATAATTTTTGGAGGATTGATACTAATTTTTTGGAAACATTTATAGAATTTACCAGTAAAATCATCTGGGCCTGGGGTTTCTTTTATGGGAAATTTAAAAATTATGAATTCAGTCTTATTTGCTGTATATTTACTCTGTGTCTTTCTAGGAAATCTTCCATTTTCTCTAAGTTATCTAATTTTGAGGTATACTGTTATTTTTCCTGTATAATTCTTTTTATTCTTTTTTTTCCTTTAATTCTTTTTATTTCTCTAAAGTTGGTATAACAACCCCTCTTTCATCTATAACTTTTATAATCTGAGCCTTCTTTTTTATTTGATTATTCTAGCTAAAGTTTTGTCAATTTTTTTGATCTTTAATAGAACCAAATTTTGGTCATGTTGATCTTTAAAATTGTTTTTCTACTCTCTGTTTCATTTGTTTTGCTCTAATCTTTATTATTTCCTTCTGTCTCCTTGCTTTGGGTTGAATTTTCTCTTCTTTTTCTAGTTTTTTAAAGAAGTTTAAGTTATTGATTTTAGATCTTTTATCTTAAAAAAAAAATACTGGCATTAACAGTTTTAAATCTTCCTCTAACCACTGCTTTAGCTGGATCACATAAATTTTGGCATATTGGGGTTTTGTTTTCATTCATTTCAAAATTAAATTTACCCTTCTGATTTCTTCTTTGACCCAATGGATATTTAGGAATGTGTGTTTAAATTCCACTTATTTGTAAATTTCCCCAAATATCCTTTGGTTATTGATTTCCAATTTCATCCTCTTGTGGTTGGAGAATATGGTCTATTGTGGAGAATTTACCATATGCACCTAATAAAAATGTATATTGTGCTGCTGAGTAGCATGTTCTCTTGTTCTATAGGTATCTTTTAGGCCTAGTTGGTTTATAGTATTTTTCAGGTCTTCCATTTCCTTGCTGATCTTCTATTTATCCTATTTATTATTGAAAGTGAAATACTGAAGTCTGTTATTGTTGCTGTGTCTGTTTTTCCCATCTATCCTGTGCTTTTACTTGATATATTTGGAGGTTCTGCTGCTTAAGTACATATGGGTTTGTAGTAATTATGTCTTCCTGATGGACTGACCCATTTACCACTATAAAATCTACTTCTTTGAATTAGCAGACTTTTTTGTCTTAAACTCTGCTTTGTCTGATGTTGGCTTAGTCACTCCAGCTCTCTTTTGGTTATTGTTTGTAATGTATATTCAGTTCTTTTAGATGCAACTTATTTGTATCTATAAATTATGAAAGTCTTTTCTAAACAGCAGATGTTTGGATTATTTTAAACTATTATGCTAATTTCTACCTTTTGATACAGTGTTTAATCCAATTATATTTGATGTAATTTATAATGAGATATGATTTATGTGTGACATTTTTCTATTTGTGTTCTATGTTTTGTGACTTCTTTATTCCTTTATTTTTCTATTTGTGCCTTAATTTGTATTAAACAGATATATTCTATGCCAATATATTTCTACGCCAATTTAAATCACTTGTTTCTGTTACTATATATATATTTAAAAATTTGTTGCCATGGGCATCACAATTCTCATTTTGTCTTAAAACAATATAGTACAGATTAATACCAACTTAATTTTGATGGTATATAGAAACTTTGCTCTAATAATGCTTCATTCCCTCCTGCTCCTTTGTGTTATTATTATCAAACACATTGCATCTTTATACTAATAAGCTCTTCAACACATAATTATTATTTCATGTAGTTGTCTTTTAAATGGTAGAAATAGTTACAAACAAAAATACACTTAATGGTCTGTTATGCTTACATACATAGTTACCTTTACTGATACACTTTATTTCTTTATGTGGATTTGTATTACTATTTGGTATCCATTTATTTGTGCCCAAAGGACTCCTTTTAATATTTCTTGTAGGGCTAGTAACAAAATACCTGTGGTTTAAAAAAAAATCTAGAGTGTTTTAATTTCTCCTGCATTTTTGAACAATAGTTAGGTGTTTATAGAATTTTTGGTTGGCATACCTTTTTTTCCAGCACTTTGAATGAGTACTCCTACTGCCTGCTAGGCTCCAAAGTTGCTGATAAAAAGTCAGCTGTTAATTTTATTGAAGATTCTTTGAATGTGCTGAGTGTTTTTCTCTTGCTGTTGTGTCTTTGGTTTTCAACATTTTAACTATGATGTAGTTAAGGGTAGATCTATTTGAATTTCTCTTATTGGAGTTCATTGAGCTTCTTGGATGTGTAGATTAATGTTTTTCATAAAATTAGAAACTTTTAGACTTTTTTTTCTTCAAACCTTGTTTTGTTGTTTTCTCTCCATCCTCCCATTGTACGCATCTTGGTTTGCTTGATAATGTCCTGTAGGTCTCTGAGGCTTTGTTAATTTTTTTCCTCATATTTTTTTTTCCTGGTTCTATAGATTGGATAATTCAATTGACAGATCTTCAAATTTGTTGATTCTTCCTTTTACTAGTCTTCCCAGTTTTGTATTGAGACCCTCAGTAGATTTTTTAATTTTAGTTATAATTTTCAACTCCAGAATTTCTATTAGCTTCTTTTAAATAATTCCTATCTCTTTATTGATATTTTCTTTTTGCTGAGGGATTGTTCCCATAATTTTAATTTCTTTAGTTCTTTAGATATCATTCCTTTAGTTCCATGAGCAGATTTGGTAGCTTATTTATAGTCTTTGTTTAGTTAAGTCCAACTTCTGAACTTCTTCAGGTATAATTACTGTTTATTGCTTTTTTTACCCCTATGTATGGTCCATACTTTCCTGTTTCTTTGCATGGCTCCCATTTTGTTCAAAGCTAGTCTTTTAAAATAATATAACTCTTGAAATCAGATCTTCTTCTCTCTAGGATTTGTTATTGTTGTTATTAGTTGTTGTTTCTTTGTTAACTGACTTTTGGGGATGAATTCCCTAAAATTTGTATTTTTTATTGTAGGTTGCCACTCAAGTTTCTGTTGACTTGGCTTAGTGGTCAGTGGAAGTCAGTGTGGTTTTTTGTTTGTTTTTTAAATAACGTCTCCCTGAATTGTTGCAAGCCTTTGGTTAATTTTCAGAGTTCTGAAAAAGTTGATTT
Organism: Bos taurus; assembly: GCF_002263795.3. Taxonomy (NCBI): domain Eukaryota; kingdom Metazoa; phylum Chordata; class Mammalia; order Artiodactyla; family Bovidae; genus Bos; species Bos taurus. The sequence goes on from NC_037330.1 coordinate 69,746,300, forward strand.
TGGCAGGTATTTCCAGTGTTTGCATGATTTTTATAGAAGAGTAGATTATTGGAGGTCTTTACTTCATCATTTCAGAAATGCTCCCTTTTGCATTATTTCCTATTCACTTTTACCAAGGCTGTTGGGAAAATGTAGCCCCATGAAGATGCCTAGCTCTAATTGCCTCACGTCATTTTTTTTAGCAATGCTCTTGAAATCTGTGTAGCTGACCATCAGATTGTCTTCTTGAAAGCAGAAAATCTTTTTTTAATTCATTTTTATGACATTATTGAAGGATACTAGCTGTTTATCATTAAAAGCAACATTAGACCCAGTGACTAAATCTTATCCCTCCCATCTGTTCTTCTCACTAATATAAATATGCCTCCTCAAGTCTCCTGGGTCACACTGTGTGTGCATACTAAGTTGCATTAGTCACGTCTAGGTCCATGTGACCCTAAGGACTGTAGCCCACCAGGCTCCTCTGTCCATGGGATTCTCCAGGCAAGAATACTAGATGGGTTTCCATGCCCTTCTCCAGAAGATCTTCCTGACCCAGAGACTGAACCTGTGTCTCTTATGTCTCCTGCATTGGCAGGCAGGTTCTTTACCACCAGTGCCACCCTGGAAGCCCCATGGGTCATCTTACGAAGGTAATAATAGAATCTAAATGTAGTTGCTATTCAGTTCGGTCATTCAGTCATGTCTGACTCAGTCTTTGCAACCCCATGGACTGCAGCATGCCAGGCTTCCCTATCCATCATCAACTCGCAGAGCTTGCACACACTCATGTCCATCAAGTTGGTGATACCATACAACCATCTCATCCTCTGTTGTCCCCTTTTCCTACTGCCTTCAATATTTCTCAGCATCAGGGTCTTTTCTAATGAGTCAATTCTTTGCATCAGGTGGCCAAACTATTGGAGTTTCAGCTTCAACACTATTCCTTCCAATGAATATTCAGGACTAATTTCCTTTAGGATTGACTGGTTTGATCTCCTTGCAGTCCAAGGGACTCTCAATAGTTTTCTCCAACACCACATTTCAGAAACATCATTTCTTCAGTGTTCAACTTTCTTTATAGTCCAACTCTCACATCCATACATGACTATTAGAAAAACCATAGCTTTGACTAGATGGATTATTACTTGTCAGCAGTTTTATTAAGTAAGTGCTTTACTTGCATTATCTTATTTGATGTTCACAATAACTTTATGTGGTCAGTAGTTTCTTTAGGCCAGTTTACAGCAGAGGAAACTGAAGTTGAAAAGGTCAAGCAACTTTTCCAAGGTTATCCAGGTAGTAAGTAATAAAGCTGGTCCTCAAACCCAGAAAGTCTCATTGTAGAGACTATATGCAGTGACTGCACTGTGCTGATTTTTACCTCAAAGGGGGCTTCCCTGGTGGCTCAGACAGTAAAGAATTTACTTGCAATGCAGGAGACATGGGTTTGATCCCTGGGTCAGGAAGATCCCTTGGAGAAGAAATTGATAACCCAATCCAGTATTCTTACTTGGGAAATCTCATGGACAGAGGAACCTGGCTGACTACAGTCCATGGGGTCACAAAGAATCAAACACAACTGAGCGACTAACACTTTCACTTTACCTCAAAGAAGTGTGAAGAAATAGGAGGGTCTGGAATGTGAAGGTAGACGTTTGACAGAGACTTTGGGGCACTGTAAATCTATATTCTTTTTCACTTTTGCAAATCTTTCCTTCATTACTGCTGTGAGAAATTTTTGGAGCTGCTTTTTAAATTAATCTGACCAGTTATAGAGAGAAACATAGACATTCTGGGCATATGGACTAAATTATCACATGAAGTTATTTTAGAGATTTAAATGTAAAGATGGAAGGTTGAGGAATTTGTAGACTTAGAATATTTCTATTGGATAGAATAGTTACAGTGATTTTTGGATAAAGAGAAATAAAATGCCAAGTATATACCTTTTACATAATGGATAATATGCTATATGAATGAATGAAGGATGTTTTATAGGGATTTTATAGAGAATATTTTAAATAATTAAAAAATCAAGGTAATTATATTTTCTTGATTTTGTGACATAATGTTCATAAAAAGGCAGTTTACTTTTCTCTAAGAAATTTATCATTTTCTTAGTGATGCTTATACTCACACATTTCTCAGCTTGGAGTTACAATGCTAAATGCAACTATATTTAAATTTTTGAGGAAAAATGCTACACTGTAGAAACCATATAGAAATTTTGTACAAATGATATTCTTTACATTCACTTCAAATAAATAAAGCTAATTTATGTAGCTGAGAAGTCATAAATTGAAATCTGTTGTCCAAGCTCAAGAAAGTAAAAGACAATCATGCAGATTTCTTTTCTAATTATATAATATGAATTACATATATTTAAACATAGCAACAAATATATTTTCTTTATTAATGAGTGCATTGATACCATATAGTGGTATTTAATATTTCAAAGAGTGGCATTCTGAATTGAAATCTTCTCCTATTGATGTTCTTATTTTTCTTTTCACTTGAAGGAAAAATCACATTCATTTTATACAGAGTTTCAGTTTTCCACAGATGAAGATATTAATAATATTTTATTTAAGGCATCTGTTTTCAGTTGTCCGAGAAGCTTCTCAATATCTAATGGAAAAGGACCAAAGAGTGAAAGAAATGTTCTGATATATTTCTTCAGGTTAGAGTCACTGGACATTCCACCTGTGGTAGCTGGTTTGTGGTTGGCAATCATACTTCTTGGTCTGGCCACTATGCAGAGCAGAGGAAAGCAATCCTTATAGTCTGGCTGTGTGTTGCTACATGTTTGGAAGTCTGGTGGGTGTGCATTTTTGTAAGCAATACAATCCAGCTTGTAAGCTTAGGTACAAGTTGCTTAATTGTTCTCCTTGTCACGTGTCCCCAGCCAGTTGGCCTGGAAGTGGCTGGAAAGGCCTGTGAGAACTGCTGCTGACCTTAGAGCATGGGGCAGTGTAATGTGTCTAGTGTGTCCCTCCATAAAAGGGAGACAGTAGAAATCTGGCTACCAAGAAGCAATGTTGCACAGCTGCCTTCCATCAGAACTGCAGTCAGCTAATCCTTCTGCAAGATTAGCTGTTAGAGACAGGCAGGTTATTGGATCAACATTTTCTGGCTTGCAGCCCTGCCAGGTGTTTCAAACTTTGCTTCATTTAGCCAGATTTAACCAGAGATTTTTTTTCTTTTGGGTGTTCTACCGGCTGTTTAACTCTGGGGATATGGACTTTGGAACAATATAGCTTACTTCTTCTGCAGCCTGTCAATTGCAGGTGTTTTTCTGTTTCAAGCCATAACAATTGGTATTCAGAGACATGGGTCCGTATATGGGAAGGTTTTGTGTAATAGTCAGGAGTATCTGCTGTGGAGTTAAACCAGACTGAATTTGAATCTTGGCTTCAGCACTTTCAAGCTCTGTGCCTAGTGTTCTCTTTTGTAAAGTGGGATAATATCTTTTTTATAGGTTGTAAGGTTTTAGCTAGTCAATACAGAGGAAGAGTTTAATATATTATCTGGCAAATGAAAATCCAATTTGTTCTGGAAAGTTCTAACATGTCCTAGTGACTTGAGAAACAGTACTGTTTGGGATAACACATAACATTGTATCAAAGCTGATGATTAATCAGAATGCTTCATTCCTGATGACATTAATTCTAATATAAATAAATTCCAGTCTTTGAAATTTTGTTTATCGTATCCTTTGTTCAAGCAATAACTGTCCTAGTCCATTTGGGCTGTTATAACAAAATATCATAGTCAGGGTAGCTCATAAATACCAGAAATTTATCTCTTACAGTTCTGGAGGCTGAAAGTCTGAGATATGGGTGGCAGCATGACCAAGTGAGGGTCCTTCTGGGTCACAGACATCTTGTTGTATTCTCACATGGTGAAAGGGGCTTGAGAGCTCTGTGAGGTGTGTTTTATAAGAGCACTAACTCTGTTTATGTGGGCTCCATCCTCAAGACCTAATCACTTCCCAAAAGTTCACTCCTAACACCATCCACATTGGGCATTAGGATTCTACCATGTGACTTTGGGGAGAAAATAAATCTTCAGATCATGGCCATAACCGCTTGGTAAATTTGTAATGTGTCTCTTGCTTAGGTGTTAGTAGACATACAAAAGAAGCAGAAGAAGACTTGTACTAGAAGAGACTTTAGTCTCTTTTTAGCTTAGTGTGAAAAGTCAGTTAGCTTACTTCTAGCATTCTTTTGGTCTTGAAATTTGGAGCAGTACTTTACTATTACACTGAACTTAAAGCATTATACTTCTCTTGGAGTTATAGTTATATATAAAACTTCCACTGAAGGTCTGCCATTCATCTTATAATATCTAAAATATGGGTCTATCACCATGGTTTATTCTTTATTGAAGAGCACTAGAGTACCTTCTAGGATATCAAAATATTTCCTGTTTCTAATGTGACATTCTGAATAGTTACAATCTATTAAGTTTTCCTCCTCTTGTATTTCTAAAGCCATACCTGGTTAATGGAATAATGGAATAATTATTGGATAATCCATTGTCCAATAATGGATTAGATAATGGAACATGACCAGACACAGAATTTTTTTAAAAAATGGTTAGTGTGTAATACTAGAAAGAAGGAACAATATCTTCAGATTTGTCTCTTTTCTGAGAAAGTGCTCAATTTTTATAAATGCTGACTTTTAGTTTTTTCATTTTGTTATAACTAAGTTTAGTTGGAGGGTGCTATGGCCTAAATGTTTATGTTCCCCCCTACCAAATTTATACATTGAAATCCTAATGCCCATTGTGATAATATTAGGATATGGAGTCTTTTTTTAAACTGAAGTATAGTTAACATTACTTTGCCAACAAAGGTCTGTCTAGTCAAGCCTATGGTTTTTCCTGTGGTCATGCATGGATGTGAGAGTTGGAATGTGAAGAAAGCTTAGCACCTAAGAATTGATGCTTTTGAACTGTGGTGTTGGAGAAGCCTCTTGAGAGTCCCTTGGACTACAAGGAGATCCAACCAGTCCATTCTGAAGGAGATCAGCCCTGGGTGTTCATTGGAAGGACTGATGGTAAAGCTGAAACTCCAATACTTTGGCCACCTCATGTGAAGAGTTGACTCATTGGAAAAGAGTCTGATGCTGGGAGGGGTTGAGGGCAGGAGGGGAAGGGGACGACAGAGGATGAGATGCCTGGATGGCATCACTGACTCGATGGACATGAGTTTGAGTGAACTCCGGGAGTTGGTGACGGACATGCAGGCCTGGCATGCTGCGATTCATGGGGTTGCAAAGAGTCAGACACGACTGAGTGACTGAACTGAACTGACAGTTGATTTACAGTGTTGTGTTACTTACTGCTTTATAGCACAGTGACTCAGTTATACATATATATATATATACACATACATTCTTTTTGAAAATATTCTTTCCCATTATGATTTATCATACAATATTCAATATAGTTCCCTGTGCTATACTATAGGACCTTGTTGTTTATCCATTCTGTTTATAAAAGCTTACATCTGCTAACCACAACCTCAAGAGGTTATGAATTGGGTTAGTGTGCTTAAAAAAGAGAACCCACAAGCTCCCTGGTCCCTTCTATTAGATGAGAGCACAGAGAGAATACAGTAGTTTGTAATCCAGAAGAGGGCTTTCACCAGAACTTGACCACACAGGCATCTTGATCTTAGACGTCCATCCTCCAGAATTGTAAGATATTTCTGTTGTTTATAAACTACCCAATCTGTGCTAGTTTGTTATAGTACCTCAAACGGACTAATGCAACAGCCAAGTTCTCAGTAATGAAATGAACCAGGGGAGATTTACTGGAACAATGATGGTTGTGCAAGAGTGCTCAGGCACATCCAACTCTTTGTCACTCCATGTACTGTTGCTGGCCAGGCTCTCCTGTCCATGGGATTATCTAGGCTAGAATACTGGAGTGGATTGCCGTTTCCTCCTCCACAGGATCTTTCTGACTCAGGGATTGAATCTGCCTCTCCTGCATCTCCTGCATTGGCAGGTGGATTCTTTACCACTGAGTCACTTGGGAAGTCCCGGCAATGATGGTTGAGTTTCTTAAACTATGATCAGAAAATCTTGAAACAATGATAAGAAAACATCAGACTTGTATAGAAGTTGTTAACTGACAGTGAGATTTTTTAGCCTGGTTTGAATGTGGCCATCTAGAGATTTCCACGTACAAATGTTCCACACTGTTTTGTGCTGTATAGACTGGTCTTAGAAGAGGAAAGGTCTGCAGTTATCCATATGATGTTGTACCTCAATCCTCAAACTGAGCAAATTATTGAATTGTCTATAGTATGTATGCAACCAAAGATTCTTTATCTTGAAATGCCTAGATAATGATAGTAATTATCTGAGTTTATTTGAAAATTCCAATTTTTCAAAGTGTTCCCCACTTAGCTTATCTTATTTATAAATTAACTTCACTTGATAATAGAAAAAAAAAAAAAAAAACATGAGAAATTGGGATACAAAGAGGTTAAGCGACTTCCTTTAGGCTGCACAGCACTTCAGTGGAGAAAAACTCAAATCTAACTCTGGCTGAAGATCCAGCTTTCTTTGCATTATATAACCCAGCTCAGAAAAGGATTATAGCCACTTCACTCACTGTAAGTTAAGCTCCATTTAGAACATGACTGATTAACACATGCCTTTATAGTAGAATTTTAAAACTTGAACTATTCACTTAATCAGTCTTTTGCTTGGCTGATGCAAAATTCACAATGGAGTTAGCTTGCCTGTCATGTGGAATATAATGGGGACAAATCACATTCCATGTTGCTAGGCTTTTTACAGTATACTTAAACTTTATTGGCTACAGATCTGTCTATGAGAAAGGGGGATGTGAACAATACAATGCAAAATGCAAAACATCTGTTAGATTTTCTTATCCCTAAACAAGCATTGTTCAGCGAGCATTTTAAGATAAAAAAAAATTCTAGTAACAAGTTATGGAAGGTAGAAAACTAACAATTACATGGGTTAGCTTCTGAGGATTGGTTGTTTTTGTGTACTTAAGCTTCTAGATGACCCTTGCATAAAGTATATCCCAACTTAATCTAACTTGACTGTGGCTTTTAATACCATGTACAAAGAAAAGTTTAGGCTAAAAATGAATGACTGTAACTTACAAATGGTATAATGGGGAAACACACAGAACCAACATACTGAAGTGTTTTCTATTATTTATACTAAACAGTTATAGAAATTATATAGATGTAGGATATAATGACTCTAAATTATATACTTTCTGTAATAGTCTTATTCAGTAACCTTTACCCTTCACTATGAATAGATCCTTTTCCAGAAGTGGGATGGCAGTAGGAGAGGAACCAAAACTTAAGCTAGCCCTCAATTAGATGGTACTGGGTATAGCTGAGTAGCCCCCTTATTTTGAGGAAATATGCATTCTTATTCTTCTGTACTAAGAGAGGATGTTTGTGTACCTTACTTTCTCTAAGCCATCTTTCATCATTTTGAATAATGTGAAATTGAATATCAGATCCCCCCCCCCAATTCCTTTTTATAGATGGATTGTTATCAATTGGTAGGATGTTTGGAGACCACTGGGATATGGTAAGCAGCTATCATTCCCTATAAAATAGATAATACACACCTTATTGTAAAGCTTGAATTCTGTTTGACATATGCAATTGTGAAAGCACATTTATAAACATGCAAGAGGAAAAGAAAAATATTTTTTTAGCTTTGTGCAGCCCTTTTGGAATTATACTGATTTTCATACTCCTTGTATAAGGAAACTTGTAAATACTTATTCTAAAATAACTCCTAAAGATAAGTAAAAGGTAGGGTTTTGAATTTTCAGGCCTACGTTATTGAAAAAGATGGCGGAGAGTTGTTGACCAATTTCAGCACAAGTTTTTCCTTTCTTTTTTTCTAACCATGAATTTATACTGCTCATAAATTTATGAAGACTTATGTTTATAGCTAAATATTTTTCATAGGGTGAATTATAGAGTTAGCAATTATCTAGTAAATTTGGGCTTTGTAACCAAAATCATTGTAGGCCAAGGTCAGAAACAAAACTAAAAGCACTTGGCTATTTAAATAAGCAAAAGAGTACATACTTGATTTAGCCTTAACTAACTTAAAATTCTGGAGTACTTTTACCTGATTTCCTCAGTAATCTTTGTGGAATCAAAATAAGCCTCTTCCTATTTATATTAAAGGCTTTACTTAAAAATGATGATGAAATAAAGACAATTTTAAGAAAAATATTTTTCATATTCAGAAAGGAAAGTTTAAAGACAAAATAAAAAACATTATTGGCTCATAATAATTTTGTAGGAATAGCATGGTTATGTTTTCACTCAGTTAATGAGTAAAACCACTGAAGCCTGGGTTTAATAAGATAGGTATCTCAGAGATCAACTGATTGACAGAAACACTCTCTTTTCCTTATGTATCAGCCTTCAAAGTCCAATGGCTCCTGTACTTTTCTGTACTTTTAAAAAGGTACAAACATTGCTTGAAAACTACTTTTACTGCCCATTGTGTCATGTCAAGTTTAAGTCAAGGCATTATTTGTACCATTAATTATACCATTTGGAACATGTTACCGAACATGTTAATTGTTGTTCAGTCACTAAATTGTGTCTAACTCTTTGTGACCTCATGGACTGAAGCACACCAGGCTTCCCTGTCCTTCGGTATCTCCTGGAGTTTTCTCAAACCCGTGTCCGTTGAGTTGGTGATGCTATCCAACCATCTTATCCTCTGTCATCTCTTTCTCCTCCTGCCTTTAATCTTTCCCAGCATCATGGCCTTTTCCAGTGTGTTGGCTGTTTGCATTAGGTGGCCAAAATATTGAAGCTTCAGCTTTAGCAACACTGAATATTCATTGGAAGGAACATGTTCAGGATCTGTAAAAAATGTAAAATAATCTGAAGACAGTAGTTGTCATCAGCATTAATAAAGATTGATGATCATTTCTTACCAGTATTATTTAACCTAAATTCTCAGAAAACCTAGGGATAAGTGACAGAAGAAAGAGTTGTCATTGTGAGTGGACTATAACAAGATCGTTGTTAAAGAAAGGTCTAACAAAACATATGAGGGAGAAGAGCAGTGCTGTCACTGCTCCGAAGATAATTATCATTCTGTTCCAAAGTCTTTTCTAGAGGAGCTTTTGTTGTTTTTGTTGCTTGTTTCTGGGTTTATAAAATTGGAATAAAAGAGATCTTAGTTTCAGTCAGCTCTGCCAGCTGTGTGGTCATGGAAAATATATCATTGAAACTCTCTGGGCTATCATTTTCTCATCTACAAAAATTTGAGATTAGGATTGGAACTCTACAGCCTTTTCTAGCTTTAAAATTCTAGGATTCCAGAAAATAGAAAAGAAGGGAAAAACACATAGGGACTATAATACCCCTCCCCTGAAATATCCATTTTGGAAGTAGTGATCTTTAGGTTTTCAAGGTCCTCTGCATAATAAATATGTGTGTAAGGAGGAGGGAATATCTATTGAGCACTTGTAAATGTTAGATGTCACTTTCTCCAGGAAGTTTCTCCTAAGTACCCACCCTCCTGCACACCTTTTAAAATGGATATTCATTCCCACCTATATGTTTCATTTGCATCTTCTGCTTGCTTCTATTATTATTACATTGTACTCACTTCAATGCCTGTTATTGCTACCAGATTGTTAGTTCCTTTGATAAAGAACTGTGTTTTAGTGTCTTACTCATCTTTTATTCACAATTTCTCACAAAGACCCTCACATATTAAAGGCACTTAGTGATAAAAATCTTTGGGATAAATATTCACTGTTTTATATATGCTATCTCACTGATCCTACATAATATAACCCCATCTCTAAGAAAATGAGCTCAAAGTGGAAACATACATGTCATACTGCTAATAAATGATAAAGCAAAGATTCTACTTTGGAACTCTCTGACTCCAAATATGAGTCCTTTCTGCTTGATCAAGCTGCCTTCCATGTAGAGTAATGAGGCCCGTAGAACAGAATTTGGTTCACAGCTTGGAGAGGATAATCTGGTCAAATTTCACATTGTTGAACAACATACATATTTCTTTTTTTTTTTTTTTTTAATTTAATTTAATTTTATTTATTTATTATTTTTTTTAATTTAATTTTATTTTATTTTTAAACTTTACATAATTGTATTAGTTTTGCCAAATATCGAAATGAATCCGCCACAGGTATACATGTGTTCCCCATCCTGAACCCTCCTCCCTCCTCCCTCCCCATACCATCCCTCTGGGTCTTGAACAACGTACATATTTCTTTTGTCTTTCAGTATGGCTGGAAACTGAAACAGGGTTGACTTGAATGCTTATTTTGTATTTTTAAAGTTTGGGTACTACTGATCTTTGCATTTAAGAAAAAATCAATTTAGCCATAGTTGGGGTTGTTGGAGACCAAGGGGAAAGCAGAATTCACTTGCTTCTCTTCTCAGTCTGTGCTCTGCAATAGATTCCACATCCTCTATTCCCCTGTCACTTCCACTTATTGTTTCACTACCTGTTTTGTTATGTTCATAGGCTATCAGCATTCCCAGAGAAAGTCACAATATCCCTCTCCCTGACTCTACCACAAATCCTTGCTGGATCTCATTGCTGCTTTCATTCCTGTCACATTGATTCCTTGTTGCATTCCCTACAACACCAATTGCAAATTTTTTGTACTTTTTCTATCCTCATTATTCCACTTTCATTTTCCTTCATCCCTTTATCTTCAATTTTGTTGATTTAGATTTGCAATTATTATATAATGGGATGACAGAGGGTGAGATGGTTGGATGGCATCACAGAATCAATGGACATGAGTTTGAGCAAACTCCAGGAGATAGTGAAGGACCTTGCATGCTACAGTCCATGGGGATCAGAGTCATACACAACTGACCAGCTGAACAACGGCATATACTGGAAATTTGAGCTTTGCTATTCTTTGCCTTAATCTTTCACTTTTCCATTTTTTAACTCTGTGTCATTGGTCACTGGCCTACCTTCTTCCTCTTCTCTTCTGAAGAGTGACACTTCCCAAGGCTCTGTCTCCATTGTCCTCTCTCTCTCTCTTTTACTTGTTACTTACCTACTTTATACGTAGTAATTTGCATCTGTTAATCCTATATCCCTAATTTGTCCCTCCCCCGCCTTGTTGGCTGTTGGTTTGTCGTAAGTTCCATTGTCTCCTCCTGACTTGTGCTTTTGTGATCTTGTGTGTCTCATGACTTAAACTATCATCTCCAAAGCCATGACTTTCAAATCTACATCTAGCTCTGATCTCTCAAGTCAATTCCATCCTTATCTTTAAAATTGCTATTTGGAAATCTTCACTTATCTGTATTTACTCAATTCAAACTCAGCATGTCTTTATCCTGATCCTAAACCATCTTTTCCTCACTTTCTTATTTCTGATAATGAGAGTTCTTCCTCCTTTTTTTGAGACTCTTCTCCTAGAGCGTAGTTACGATCATGTCATTCCCATTGCTAATTCTGTATTTAACCTTCCTAAGCCTCAGTTTCCTCATCTGAGTGTGTTATGAGTCTTTGGACTGTGGTGATGAAAGTATACACTCATATGAAATGGGCCAAACTTGGCACCTGATTTATGGAAGGCATTCTGTGTTGGACTTTCCCTTATTTAAACACTGCTGTGGCTCTGTATTAAGAAGTAGAGCTAGTGCTTCTCAGCCTGACATGCAAACTCTTATCAAAGTATCTGCTGAAAATACTCCACTTTTTCTTAACTTTTGCTTATATATTTTTTTTTATTTGAAAGTTCGCCCTTTATAATTTATACCAGTTAAAATCCTAACCCAGTATAAGTACTTTCTCTTCCACAAAAGGCTCCCTAATGCTTACATTTATATGTCAACTCCTCTTTTCATTCTCAACCTTTTCTCACAAGTTACAAATTCTGTCTTGAATTATAGGTAAAGATGACATTTTTCTGTTAGAATTTTACATTCATCATGAAGGTTAGTCTTATTTTTAACTGTTTTTTATAACCTTCACAGTGATAATAGAGGGCCTTCTCCATAACAGACCCTCAAACTATTTTTTGAATAACTTTTGATAGATCATCAGTGTGTTTTGTTTGTACATTCAGATTCCCAGATGCTTCAGTGGGAAGAGCTGATTGTGAAATATGATAGAGTCACGGGTCGTGACATTGCACAAGTATGCTAAAACTATATTTGATTAGATTATACAGTAGCCTGATAGCAAAAGCATATATGGTTTGTTCACTTTATGTGGTATTAGGAGAATGGGAACAGGTCTAGACTAAACATTTTCATAATCTTTCGTCGACCTTCCTGGAGATAGAATGCTCAGTCTTTGCCATCTCTAATTATTGTGATTTTGGCCTTGGAACACGTGTGTTATATGGACAGCCTCCTTGCCTGTCCTACTTCCCCATGCCTTGCTGAAGCACTGTAGGTAGTTGTTGAGGTTCATTTTTGCAAAACCATAGTTAAAGCCATTTTGTAGAGAACTCATGGATCTACCCAAAGTAAAGGGGAAATCAAAACAAGTAACATATCTTATTCATGAAAACAAATTTTCAGTTCAGTTCAGTCGCTCAGTCATGTCCGACTCTTTGCGACCCCATGAATCGCAGCACACCAGGCCTCCCTGTCCATCACCAATTCCTGAAGTTCACCCAGACTCACGTCCATCGAGTCAGTGATGCCATCCAGCCATCTCATCCTCCATCGTCCCCTTCTCCTCCTGCCCCCAATCCCTCCCAGTGTCAGAGTCTTTTCCAATGAGCCAGCTTTTCGCATGAGGTGGCCAAAGTACTGGAGTTTCAGCTTTAGCATCATTCCTTCCAAAGAAATTCCAGGGCTGATATCCGTAATATAGCACCATCACTATTGAAGACAAGAAGAAGAGAGTGTGGAGGCAGGGATGTGAAACAAGAAGAGATGGAAAAAAAAAAAACACTCTTCTAGAAGAACTCTCTACTCTGTTTATTGTTTCTCAGCTCTTAATCTGCCTTTCCCTGGGTATATCTGGCCTTGAGTCACAGAGCCCTTTTACAAAATTGGTGTGTTTGTGGTTTGGATGAGACTTTGGTATAGTGGAAACAATGTTGGCTTTGGCATCAGAGAAACGAGGTACAAGTTCTGGCTCCGGTGTTACTGTGTGACCTCACTTCACATCTCTGGTGCCTTAGTTTCTGTCTGTAAAGTGAAGCTGTTAGTACCTGCTTCCTGTAATTGTGATGAGACTTGAAAATAATATTGTAATATTGTAAAAACTTCCAAATTATAAAGTGTTTTGTGAATAATCACTCAATGAAGGAGCTATGTTGACTTACTCCTGAAATAAGAACAATGTTTGAAGCTTTTGATTCTCACCTCAAGGTGAGAATTTTTTCCCCATGGGTTCAAAAGTACTTAAGTATATGATTACAAGTGGAAAAATATGGGACAAAAATAAGGCATTGGCAGTTTTTCCATTTTCATTTGTGTGTGAATTTTTAATATAAATTCAGAGACATAAAGCATTAATGGAAGTCAAAATGGTTCAGTGAACAAGTTTCAGCAGTTCAACTTTATAACAATTAAACCTGTTAAACTTTTCTGAACAATGCCAGCATTTGGATTTTTTGTTTTTTTAAACAAGTAAATTTCTTACTGACTGCAAAAGTCAATAAAGAGTTCCTCTATTTGGAGCTCTCTTCTGTTTTTGTCAGTCTGCAAGTCCTAACTTTAAGTATACTCACTTCAAAGAGAGGCTTTCTTTGATCATTGTATTAGTTTTCTTTCTTTCTTTTTTAGTTAGTTTTCTAGGACTGCTATGGGCTTCCCTGGTGGCTTAGACGGTAAAGAATCTGCCTGTTACACAGGAGACCCAGGTTTGATCCCTGAGTCAGGAAGATCCCCCTGGAGAAGGGAATGGCTACCCACTCCAGCATTCTTTTTTTTTTGTAATTTATTTATTTTTAATTGAAAGATAATTGCTGTACAATATTGGTTTGATTTCTGCCATACAACAATATGAATTAGCCATAGGTGTACATATGTCCCCTCTCTCTTGAACCTCCCTCCCAGCCTTTGCCACCCATGTAGGCTGTTGCAGAGCCCCAGCTTGAGCTCCCTGAGTCATGCAGCAAATTTCCATTAGCTATCTATTTTACGTATGGTAGTGTATATGCTCCTATGCTACTCTCTCCATTCATCTCACCTTCTCCTTCCTCCTCATAGGTTGTCCATTAGTCTATTCTCTATGTCTGCATCTCCATTCAGTTCAGTTCAGTTCAGTGGCTCAGTCATGTCCAACTCTTTGGGACCCCATGAATCGCAGCATGCCAGGCCTCCCTGTCCATCACCAACTCCCAGAGTTCACGCAGACTCACGTCCATCAAGTCAGTGATGCCATCCAGCCATCTCATCCTCTGTCATCCCCTTCTCCTCCTGCCCCCAATCCTTCCCAGCATCAGAGTCTTTTCCAATGAATCAACTCTTTGCATGAGGTGGCCAAAGTACTGGAGTTTCAGCTTTAGCATCATTCCTTCCAAAGAAATCCCAGGGCTGATCTCCTTTAGAATGGACTGGTTGGATCTCCTTGCAATCCAAGGGACTCTCAAGAGTCTTCTCCAACACCACAGTTCAAAAGCATCTCCATTGCTGCCCTGCAAATAGGCTCATTAGTGGCATCTTTCTAGATTCTATATATATGCATAAATATACAATGATTGTTTTTCTTTTTCTGACTTCACTCTGTAAAATAGGCTCTAGTTTATCATTAGATAAACTAGAACTGTGTTCTATCCATTCATCTGTTGATGGACAGATTCTTTAGTTTAGATAAACTAAACTCATTAGAACTGACTAGAATGCATTCCTTTTATGGCTGAGTAGTATTCCATTGTATATATGTACCACAGCCTCTTTATCCATTCATCTGTTGATGGACATCTGGTTGCTTCCATGTCCTAGCTTTGTAAATAGTGCTACGAAGAACAGTGGCACTACAGAGGAGCCTGGCAGGCTATGGTCCATGGGGTCACAAAGAGTCAGACACGACTGAGCAATTAATACTTACTCATCTGGGACTGCTAAAACAAAGTACCCCAGGTTGGGTGACTTAACAGAAATTTATTTTCTCATAGTTCTAATAGCTGGAAGTCTGAGATCATGGGATGAGCAGAGTTGGTTTCTTTTGGAGCCCCATTTCCTTAGCTTACAGAAAGCTATCTTCTTCAGATATCTTCACAACCTCATCTCTCTTTGACTGTGTCCTAATCTCTCTTCTTACAAGGACAACCAATCATACTAGATTAGTTCCCCACTCATATAACCTAATTTTACCTTAGTGGCCTCTTTAAAGGCCCTGTGTCCAAATGCAGTCACATTTGGAAGTATTGGGGGTTAGAATTTCAACATATGAATTTTGAGAAAGACACAGTTTAGCCCATAACAACCACTTTATCAAAAGTACTTCCCCAATTTTTATTCCTTTTGTGTGCGTATTTGAAATTATTTTATTTGTTTACTCTTTTTGACTGACTTTTTCATTTGAATATAATTGTTGTAAAGACAGGATTAGATACTATTACTTTTGTATCCTCAGTCTCTGGCAAAATGTCTTGCACCTGGTAAGTAGCTGTTTTCATCACTTACCTTGTAACTTTAGGAAAATAATTTAACCCCTTTGTGCCTCAGTTTACTTCAGTGGAGGTGGAAGTGGTGGTGGTTTAGTTGCTAAGTCATGTCTGACTCTTTTGCGACCCTATGGACTTTAGCCCACCAAGCTCCTCTGTCCGTGGGATTTTCCATGAAAGAATGCTGGAGTGGGTTGCTGGTTCCTCCTCCAGGGGATCTTTCCAACACAGGGATTGAACCCGTATCTCCTGCTTGGCAGGTGGATTCTTTACCACTGAGCCACCTGAGATGTTCACTTAGGTGGAGATCTTATGCATTATCCACTTCCTATTATGTTATCATTTTTCAGTGCTTAGAACAGTATCTGACACATAGAAAATGCTCAATAAATGTTAGCAATTATTCTTACTTTTCCCACACATTTGTTGAAAAACAGAATGAATGAATCAAATGCCTTTTGAAAAACTTAAATATTTCTGAATGATTTCCACATGGCAGTCCACAAAGCAGCTTTTTTTCCCAAGACAGATTTTTTTTTTTTTTCAGTTCAGAATGTGTTATACTTCACTGACCATAGTAACTACCATAATACCCTTTTGGTATTGGAAGATTGTGATTCTAACTGCCTTTTCAATGACTTCCGCACAGTCACTCTGACTACATACATGTCTTGGGTCTCTTTGGAGGGCGTGTCATTGTATACTTGCCTTGACTGATGGTTTTTGTGTGTCTGTAGTTTTTATTCAGAGTTAACGGGAAGTGAGAAAACAATTAGGTTATACAAAATTAATGACTCTAGATTCCAGGAGAACTAGAGATCAAAAGCATAGCTCCAATGGAAGGAGACATGAATTTGTAAAAGTTGGGTTGCAGAGAGCTGCTGAGCAAGGAACTAAAGGAATAGGAGCTTGGCCTAGCTGGGCCTGAGAGCTCAGAGAGGGTGAGATAAAAACCACTTCTTTAGATGTCTAGCTTGTTCCAGGAGAGACACAGCTGGAAGCTCAAAGAGCTTATGTGATTCTTGATCGAACTTAGACCAAGAATGCCTATACACATCCATGCCAGGATAGATGTATCCAGACTGAGAAATCACAAATGATCTAATCAGTTCAGAGATACTCTGTAATTTACTAGTTTTTAGGACTCTATAATTCTCAATTTATATAATACATAGAGGGTCTCATGTCAATCTTCATTCTTATAAGAAAATAAATGAATCTTTTCACTGATTTTCCTGAAAGTGTGCTAAAATATGCTGTCTATACAAGCATTCAAAAAGTAATAATAATAATGGCTAATATATAGAGCATTTTTATCACATTTAAGTATCATATATTATGAGTTAGGTAATATGTCATTCCAATTTAAAGAAAAAAAATTGAAGCTCAGAGAAATTAAACTGGTCAAGGTTGCACAGTTTATAAATAGTAGAAAGAAATCAGGTCTATTTGCTTACAAACCTCTGTACTCTATTTACCTTCCAAGTAGCATTTATTGTTTATATTCCCACATAACATTTATTGTGTATATGCTAAATGGTATGTGAAAGTTATAGCCTTTAATCTTGGTAACATTTTTTGAGTGTGTGGTAGATATTATAATTCCTAATTTTCCAATGTGAATTCTGAGGCTTAGAGAGATTTGCCTAAAGGTTTCACTTTGGGAGATAGGATCATAAGCAAGAATGTCAGGCTTTCAAGTGAGAGAAGAATGACGAGAACTATCATACTTTTAACTAATGTATTAAAAAAAACATATTTGCAGTCCAGATGTAGTTAAAAAAACGCACATATACACTAAACACAGTTCAGTTACCATAAATAGAAGGAGGAGGGGGTCTTTGGATTAAGTGGTAGTAAATACCGTGTATTCAGTATGAAGCATAGAGACTTCCACATAGGAATGCTTCCAACATTAATATAGCACCTGTGCCTCCGAAGCCAGTTCTTTCTCAACAACACCTTTTTCAGAAGAATAAGGTGGCAAAAAAAAGAAAGAAAGAAACATACATATGTAAAACAGAGATTTGGCAAATGAACTGTCCAGTTCTTGACATCCTTGCAAATTCACCCTCATTAAAAATAGAAGTTGAGACATATAGCTTTCCCCTTCATTTCTCCTAGGATAAATCTCTGAATTCCCATGTTGAGTAGAAAATACTAAAATATCACCATCTCTATGAATCACTACCTTATCCCAATAAACCCTGAAATCCAACCTCAAATTATATAGTTGCAGGCCCACTACAGGAGTGTTTCTTTTAACACATGACAGTATCCATACACACTAACACTGCATGTGCATTCTCTCCAGATATTGTAAATAACATTATACAATATATGTGGCTTTTTCCCTTCTCTTTCTTTTTTTAGTAACTGCATAAATAGACAAAAAGCTTGGGGAAAAAAGTATCTGCTTTCTTCCCCCTTTATGAAATCTTTAGTCTGATTATTATACCCAAGATAAGCAAAACCCAAGTGTATTTGCTCTTAATTAAAGCTCTTTTCATAGTGTACCCAGAGGCACCACTTAAGAGTGTGCAAACCAGATGAGATGAATAGTAAGCATTCTGATTTATTTACCAAAAGATTATCTATGCATTTTTGTTTTGAGAAATTGATGTTAGGAACTTAAACAAGAATCCTTAACACTTAGGAGAAAAGTAAGTTTGTATGTCAGTCATTCTCATGTATTTGTGTTTCCATAGTGAGGGCTCTACAAAGAAACTACCATATGGACTGGGAGTGAGGGAAGGAATAGGAGAGTGTTCTCATCTACCAAGAGGCAAAGGTATGACTCTTGTCTCTTAATTTCCTTACCCTCTCTCAGTTCTTCTGGTTTTCTTGTCATCAAAACACATGGTTTATGTTCCAAAGAGATTATAAATTCCTAGTCATTTGTTTGTAGTATGAATAAATGAAAATAGAAAGTTGATCGTATCCATTCCAGAAAATAGGACACCTCAGCAGGATTTCATAACACTCTAAAGAAAAGTTTAATTTTGCTTTTTTAGATATAAGAACAAAATAGAGGAGGAAAAGCTGCTTGTCTAGAGTTAGTTTCAAGAACAATCAGTATAACACAAATAAGCAAATCATCAAGCATCAGGCTCTAGATTCTGTATTCTAGCCTACTCTCCTTCTATTTTATAACCTGTCTGTTTGACTTTGGGTTTTTAACTCTCTGATTCTTAGTTTTCTTACCTAGATTAATGCTATGCAATGTTCATTGTTTGTTGTTCAGTCACTCAGTCACATCCAACTCTTTTTGACCCCACGGACTGCAGCATACCAAGCTTCCCTGTCCTTCACTGTCTCCTGGAGTTTGCTCAAACTCATGTCCTTTGAGTCAGTGATGCCATCCAAACATTTCATTCTCTGTCGCCCTCTTCTCCTTTTGCCCTCAATCTTTCCCAGCATCAGGGTCTTTTTCAATGGGTCAGTTCTTCACTTCAGGTGGCCAAAGTATTGGAGATTCAGCTTCAGCATCAGTCCTTCCAATGAATATTCAGGGTTGATTTCCTTTAGGATGGACTGGTTTGAAGAGCCATTGTGTAAAGCTCTTCATACATTATTTGTTTTAATCTTGACAGTAATACCATGAAAGAGAAATTATTCTCTATTATACAGACGAACACATGTATACAGATACACCAGGCTTCCCTGGTGGCTCAGAGGTTAAAGCGTCTGCCAGCAATGCGGGAGACCTGGGTTCGATCCCTGGGTTGGGAAGATCCCCTGGAGAAGGAAATGGCAACCCACTCCAGTATTCTTGCCTGGAGAATCCCATGGACGGAAGAGCCTGGTGGGCTACAGACCACGGGGTCGCAAAGAGTCGGACATGACTGAGTGACTTCACTTTCACTTTCTTTCACCTTATACAGATGAAGAAATCAAGGTTTAGAGAGGCAAAATACCTTATCCAATTTGATATAACTAGTAGAAGAGTTATTAATTAGTATCAGACTCAAGACATTCTGATTTCAGTGCCCAAGCATTTAACCCCAAATGGTTGTAATGATATACTAAGATAATGGTTACATAATAAGGGATTAATAAATGATTTATTAATTCAACAAAGGTTTATGAATGCTTCTGTTTTTTGTCATGTACTAGTCTATGCATTTAGGTATAAAGACAAAGTCCATGGACTTATGAAACTTACATTACGATGAGGAAAACAAATAATAAAAAATTAATATTCCTGGTAGTGATGACTTTTATGAAGAAAAATGGGAGAAGGTAAGAAATAGAGAGTGATGAAGATGGGATGACTATTCCACAATTTCTCTGCTAAGGTAACACTTGAACAGACACTTGAATAAAATGAGGGAGCAAGGTATATAGAATTAATTGGGAAGAATGTTTCAAGCAGAGAGTAAAGCTAATATAAAGCTTTGAAGTAGTCAAGAATCACTACAGAGTTTTGTCTGGCTAGAGTGGAGTGAGCGAGAAGAAACATACTGGGAGATGAAATCAGAAATAGGGGCAATATTATGAAAGGCTTTGTAGACTATAGCAAGAACTTTGGACTTGATTCTGAATGAAATGGGAAGCAATTATAGGATTTTTAAGCAAAGGAGTGATACTGTCTGGTGTAAATTTTAAAGTAAGCCTGCTTATTGGATTGTACGGTAAATTATTAAATTGAAGCCAGATTGAAAGTGGAGTTAATAAGACTTGCTTATGGATTAGATGTGGCCAAGAGTGGTGTGAGAGAATGTCAAAGAAGTTTTTGATCTGAGCAGCTGAAAAAAATGGAGTTGCTACTTACAGAGTTAATGGAAGGATGGAGGCAGAGGGTAGATATAGGAAAATAGGAATTCAGGTTGGGAACTGTTGTTTGTGAGATACCTCTTAGGCAGCCAAACAGAGGTGTTCAGTGGGTTATACAAATCTGAAATTCAAGGAAGAGGTTGGAGTTCGAGATATACGCTTAAAAGCTGTTAGTCTCTACATGTTTCTTAAAGTACAGAAGTGGATAAGATCATTAGAGAAGGGAGTTAGCTAAAAGAGAGATCTGAGCCCTGCTGCTGCTGCTAAGTTGCTTCAGTTGTGTCCGACTCTGTGCGACCCCAAAGATCTGAGCCCTAGGGCACTCTTAAAGTTCTGGAAGATTAATCAGAACCAGTAGACAAGATCGAAAAAGAGAGCTGAAAGAATTGAGAGAGTAGAAGGAAAACTGAGAGAGTGCTGTTGTGGTTGCCAAGTAAAGAAAATGATTCAAAAAGGAAAAAATGGTTAACTGTGTCAAGTGCTGCTTAAAGGACAAGTAAGATGAGCATTGGATTTGATAACGAGGAGGTCCTTGGTTATCTTGACAAAAGTGACTTTCAAATAGGGGCTGGAAGCAAAACAGCTCAGTAGTGTGGCTTCAGGAGAGAATGGGAGGAGGGGAAGTATGGACAATGGGTACAAATAGGATTTTTTTTTTGGAGGGGGCATTGCATTGAATTTTCGTTGTGGTGCAGGCTTCTCTTCTTGCATCACACGGGCTCTCTAGTCGTAGTGAAAAGGTTTAGTTGCCCTGTAGCATATGGGATCTTAGTTCCCTGCCCAGGGATTGAACCCACATTCCCTGCATTGGAAGGTGGATTCTTAATCACTGGACCACCAGGGAAGTCCCTCTAAACAGGATTTTGAAGATTTTTGTTCTAATGGGGAGCATAAAGATTGAGTGATAGTTAAGTGGTAAATGTTCACAGAAGAGTTATTTTTTAAATGAAGTGTATATAACAGACTTGATGTTTATTGTATCACTTCTGTAGAGGGAGCAGTAGATGATCAGGAAAGAGAGGGAGCAGTTATTATTGCTATTTTACTGATTTATCATTATTGCTACTAATTATTATTGTTACTGTACAATGGGAACAGATATTTAAAATTCATATTCAAAAGCTCTATAAATTTCTCATTTATACTAATAACAGATATTTGTTGTTTGCTGTATGACTGAGACTCTTTCAAACATTCCAACTGTCATTTCCTTATTTATTCCTCTCAGTGCCACTATATTCATCCCCATTTAACAGATGAAAACCAGTTTAGCAGAGTTAAGAATTTCTCCACAGTCACACAATCAAGGTTCAAGCCCAAACCCAGGTTTGACTGCCCTCAGACTAGGTTGCTAATCTCTTCTAAAGTGCTTCTGGTCAGTTACTTACTATGCTTTACTCATGACAAATATTAGATTCTCTGTGGAAATTTCAGCAAAATTGATTATTCTAAACCAGGAATTTTATATTTAGTGAGGTATGGTCTTTATGAAGATTTCCCACTCTATAAAGTTTACTTTCCACTTAAACATAACTATAAATCTGAAATCTCTGTGAGTGCTTCTGGACATCATGTAAATGAAAGGGTTGTTTTAGGACAGCAAAACAAACAGTTACCTATTATTATTAGTGTCTTTAAGGCCAATGTGTGGGGGAATTTTGAAGGATCTCTTAAGTTTTGTGGCCTTGGGCAGAATATCTCACACGCAAGTAAAGTAATGCTCAAAATTCTCCAAGCCAGCCTTCAACAATATGTGTACCGTGAACTCCCTGATGTTCAAGCTGGTTTTAGAAAAAGCAGAGGAACCAGAGATCAAATTGCCAACATCCGCTGGATCATGGGAAAAGCAAGAAAGTTCCATAAAAACATCTATTTCTGCTGTATTGACTATGCCAAAGCCTTTGACTGTGTGGATCACAGTAAACTGTGGAAAATTCTGAAAGAGATGGGAATACCAGACCACCTGATCTGCCTCTTGAGAAATTTGTATGCAGGTCAGGAAGCAACAGTTAGAACTGGACATGGAACAACAGACTGGTTCCAAATAGGAAAAGGAGTACGTCAAGGGTGTATATTGTCACCTTGCTTATTTAACTTCTATGCAGAGTACATCATGAGAAACGCTGGAATGGAAGAAGCACAAGCTGGAATCAAGATTGCCGGGAGAAATATCAATCACCTCAGATATGCAGATGACACCACCCTTATGGCAGAAAGTGAAGAGGAACTTAAAAGCCTCTTGATGAAAATGAAAGTGGAGAGTGAAAAAGTTGGCTTAAAGCTCAACATTCAGAAAATGAAGATCATGGCATCTGGTCCCATCACTTCATGGGAAATAGATGGGGAAACAGTGGAAACAGTGTCAGACTTTATTTTTCTGGGCTCCAAAATCACTGCAGATGGTGACTGCAGCCATGAAATTAAAAGACGCTTACTCCTTGGAAGGAAAGTTATGACCAACCTAGATAGCATATTCAAAGCAGAGACATTACTTTGCCAACAAAGGTCCGTCTAGTCAAGGCTATGGTTTTTCCTGTGGTCATGTATGGATGTGAGAGTTGGACTGTGAAGAAAGCTGAGCGCCGCAGAATTGATGCTTTTGAACTGTGGTGTTGGAGAAGACTCTTGAGAATCCCTTGGACTGCAAGGAGATCCAACCAGTCCATTCTGAAGGAGATCAGTCCTGGGATTTCTTTGGAAGGACTGATGCTAAAGCTGAAACTCCAGTACTTTGGCCACCTCATGTGAAGAGTTGACTCACTGGAAAAGACTCTGATGCTGGGAGAGATTGGGTGCAGGAGGAGAAGGGGACGACAGAGGATGAGATGGCTGGATGGCATCACCGACTCAATGGACGTGAGTCTGGGTGAACTCTGGGAGTTGGTGATGGACAGGGAGGCCTGGCGTGCTGTGATTCATGGGGTCACAAAGAGTCGGACACGATTGAGCGACTGAACTGAACTGAGTCCCAGTTTTTCTTATTAGTAAAATGGAGATAAAAGGTATACTTTTCAGGTTTATGGCAAAAATTATATACACACAAGGGATATTATGTGTCAATTACTTAGCACAGTGCATGGCCCAGAGTAAGTAAGCATGCTCACTATTGTTTTTCTTCTCTCAGTAGCTTGGAAAAAGCAATTCTTCATTTCTAATTGAATTCCAGAGAGCTTTGAAATTTACAGGGCCAAGGTAATTTGCTTAATTAGAAGAGAAGATTTGGGGGATTGAGTAGGAAACTATATTTAGAATGAATGCTGAGTTCCAAAGAGACTGTCTCATGCTCCAGTTCTACTCAACCCAGTTTTAGCTGGGCACCACATGAAACATGTCCTTTCTGTTACAAGGGTAACTCACCTAGACAGCTGGTTCAGTTTATGATATGAAATCAACATCTTCATGGAGCAAGTATTTTGAATTGTGCTATGTTGTCAGTGACCTACTTCCAGTGTTGTTTAAACTTCCTGTAGCAGTAGAATTTCTTCTTATGAATAAACTTTTACATGGAATTACAAAATAATTTTCATTAGTCTCCCCTCCCGCTTTTGCATTCGTCTCCCCTGCCCACCTCAGATGGTCCCTCTGGCACAGCAATGCAACTTTAGGATTCTGTGAGATCTAGTTTGAAAACCACTGACCTAAATTATTTGGATACTAAAAAGTGATAGTTGCTCAGTCGTGTCCAAATCTTTGCGACACTATGGGCTGTAGCCTGCCAGGCTCCTCTGTCCATGAAATTCTCTAGGCAAGAATACTGGAGTGGGTTGCCATTTCCTTCTCTAATCTGGGTACTAAGATTATCAATAAATATATTTTTCAATAATACTTATCATTCAAAAACTATGTTAATGGCATTGTGCTGAGTGGTGAGAGGGAGGATATGGTGAGTAAATCAGACCCAAATTCAAATTATGTAGGCTTTAACTATAGGGAAATTTATTGTACCAGATGACTACAAGTCCAGAAACTAGAATGTGGCTCCCTCAAAGTGTCTGTGTACTATTTCCCCCAAACCTGTGAAATATTATGTTATAAGGCAAAGGAGAATTAAGGTTGCTAATCAGCTGACCCTGTATAGGGAGATTATGCTGTGTTTTTTTGCATGTCTAGTGTAATCATCAGAATCTTCTGAAGTGGAAGAGGAGGCAGCAAATAGTTAAAGAAGGAGACATGAGGATGGAACAAAAGTTAAGAGTGATAATGTGAGAAGGGCTTGATCTGCCTTCACTGACTTGAAGATCGAAGAAGGCCTCAAACTGACTTTTATAGCCTTTGTTTTTCATTCTGTATGGTTTAAAGTTCTGGCAATCTCCACTATAAGCAAAGGTTCTGACGGGCAGAGGTTGAGTGGATTCATTCAGTGATTTATGGCTTCATTCAGGCTCAAAGTCATGATGATTAGAGGGCAAAATGGTATATTCTCAGATTGATTAGGGCCTTTGGGATCTCTGGAATATATAATTCAAAGGTTTGATTTTCTTGAGTTACTTGAGAGCCATGATAGTGTCTAAGTCTTAATCCTTTTAAGCAGAATATCTACTATGGGTAAGAAACCTTTGTGTGGATTAGAAAAATGTGTCTGAACTACTGAGTGAGGCAAGCCCCATGCTAGGGCACAAAGCTTGTTGAGCAGAGTTCAGGCTGGATTTCAGTCCCCAGTCAGTTCTGGGTGGGCATCTTTGTGTAGTGAGCAACCTGCAGAACCATATAGGATAGCTGCCTGGCATTTAGAGACAGGACACGAAATTGATCATGATTCACAGATTTTGACAAATGGCACCCCACTCTAGTACCTTTGCCTGGAAAATCCCATGGATGGAGGGGCCTGGTAGGCTGCAGTCCATGGGGTCGCGAAGAGTCGGACACGACTGAGCGACTTCACTTTCACTTTTCACTTTCATGCATTGGAAAAGGAAATGGCAACCCACTGCAGTGTTCTTGCCTGGAGAATCCCAGGGACAGGGGAGCCTGGTGGGCTACCATCTGTGGGGTTGCACAGAGTCGGACAGGACTGAAGTGACTTAGCAGTAGCAGTAGCAGTGCATGAAGGAGTACCAAGCTTATCAACAGAAAGTGTTTTGATTATTTAAATTAATGAAAACAGACCTATTTTTGGAATCCTTATTTTCTTTAAAGTGAAAGTGTTAGTGGCTCAGTTGTGTTCGACTCTTTGCAACTTCATGGACTATAGCCCGCTAAGCCCCTCTGTCCATGGAATTCTCCAGGCAAGAAGACTGGAATAGGTTGCCATTCCCTTCTCCAGGGGATCTTCCCAACCCAGGGATCAAGCCTGGGTCTCCTGCATTGCAGGCAGATTCTTTACAGATTATTTTCTTTAGTACTGACCAATTTTAGATGCAACATTACTGTGTCCTGGGGAGCATTGCTTTGTTTCCTCCTATTACTATGTAAAATTGATATTTTATTTCAAACTGTTCTTGTTTTATTTCAACTTGTTCAGGTTTCTTTATAAAAGGAGTATGCAAGAAAGTTTTAATTTCATTTTTACAAACCAACACCTTAATACTTGTTATGAGGCTAAGTTTTGGTTTTTCTTATGCCTGGACAGCCTTAATTTGGGGTAGGTGGGAAGACAAGGAGAATTTATGTGTGGGAGTGAAAGGACAAGTTGAATTTATGGTCAGCTTGGAGCAAATATTTATATCGACTCAGTATTAGGATAAGTGGCTGGAGGAGTTTGTGAAAAATAGAAATCTCCAAAAGATGTATCTAAACAGATTATAGCATGGAATGCTCAGCTTCAAATATCATTACTGTTTCTTGCCACCACAGAAGTTTAAAGATGCTCTCTTTAGATGAAGAGTTATTATGACCTCTGCCTGGTATTTTGTTTTTGTATTTTTTTTCTTTGCCTCCTTCACTTGTTTACTGCTGGTTCACTGATACCATACGTTAGATTGGCAGAATTTATCTTGTTACCAGAAGTCTGTACCCTTTGACCAACAACTCCCCATTTCCCCTTACTACCACCCCATGACAACCATGTCCTCAGGGTCTGACCATGTGGGTGTCACAAATGGTAGGTTTTCCTTTTCTTATGACTGAATACTATTCAAGTGGATGTGTACTATATTTTCTTTACCTACTCATCTGTGATGGACACTTAGGTTGTCTTGGCTATTGTGAATAATGCTGCAATGAATGAGGGGGTGCAAATATCTCTTCAATATATTGATTTTGTTTCTTTCAGCTATATACCTAGAAGTTTGATTACTGGATCAAATGAGAGTTTTATTTTTAAATTTTTGTCTAATTAGAAAAACATAATCTGTCCAGAATCTGTCAGGTGTGTAGTCCCCAAGTCATACAATCCAGCCCAGCAGTTAAATATTCATTGCTTTTATTCTCTTTTCTGGGCAGGATGCTAAGAGCTGAAAATACAGAATTCATCAAAAAGACCAAATCAAGCAAAGAGGAAGCTGCAGTATGGTATTTGTTGCTCTTATTATAGCGTCTGCAATAGTATAGGAGTGGGGTACCAAGCCCAGGTTAGGGAATTGGGAAGCCCTCTTTGAGGAAGTGAAGCAGTAGTACTTAGCCAGGTAAAGATGTTCCAACCCCAGAAGCATGAAAGACCATGGCACATATAGGGAGCTACAAGTAACTGGGGGAGTGCTCGAACACAGACTACAGTGGATGTAGTGGCAAGAAATGTGTATTCATTAGGGTAATGATGTCCTGAACTAAGGTAATGACAGTGAGGGTGGAAAGAAGTGACAAATTCAAAAGACATTAAGGATATAGAACAAAGCACTGGTGTTTGATTTGAATATAAGAGGGTGAGAGAGGGAGGCATCATATATGGTGCCTTGGTTTCTAACTTGGGCACTTGAGTGGAATTTGGGGATTAGTGACAAGAGGGTGAAATAGGGGAAAGACAGGAGTTTGGGGGTCTTCAGTTTCTACATGGTAGCCTGCTTGGTTACTCTTGTTAGTACTCCAGTCAGGTCTCCTAGGCATCTAGCACTCATCTGAACCTGGGCTATTGTAAGGTCCTGATAATCTCATTTATCTCCTTGAAAGCTAGAACTGTGTCCTTAGAGATAACCTCACAGTCACCAGTTCCATTGGCTGGAGACCTCTCAGATGTGGACAAAATTCATTGGATCACAGTTATAATATACCAGGCATCAGTATCAATTCCTGCCTAGATCCCCCTCTGCAGGGCTGAGTCTTATACATGTGCCCCTGGTACTAACAATAGACCTTCTGTTACCAGGCCAGCAACTCCAATAATGATTTTTTTTTTCCCATGATGATGCAATACTGCAGGTGACCCTGTAGCCTTGTGCCAAACTGGCCTGTGGTAACACTGTGGATAATGCAGTACGGAAGCTTAAACAGCACCCAAAATTCTACTTTGCCAGCACATCTGCCTTTGACAGACGAACTAAAGTTGAATATCAGTGGAGCTGCAGGGAGGGCATGCTTTCCCATTATTTCTTCCAGAGAACACACAGGCTGAAGGGTGGGCCCTCTGTTAAATATCAGTCACTTTCACCTTCTTAGCTATGATCTGAAGCTAGTTCTGGTCCTGCAAACTTAAAGAGCAACCAACCAAGGAGAGACCTAATGAGAATTAGAAGGTTCTCAAGTAATTAGGTTGCCTCTTAAAATTCTTACCTGTGGTGAGTACACAACATTCAACACCTTCGCTCTGTGTGTAGCCTCTCCCTAGGCATTTATAACCAATTACCTCATGTATGGATTTGTCAGAGTGCTTGAGTTAATGCGGCTCATTAAAACCTCATGGAGATGAGTGACTCACAGATACCTGCTGGCCAGAACGTCTCTTCTCCTCAGGTTTGCACTGCCGACAGGTTGTTGACTAAACAGCAAATTTGACAAGGTTTGCCATAACTCAGAAGTTTAAACCTGCACAGGAATTTTATGAAAACCTCATGGGCTGAAATGCTGGAACATCAGGCCTTTTCCCAAGAAAACGGACATGTGGGGAGCTATTAGAGGTGGGAGGAGCAGAAAGAGAAAACTTGAGAAAAGGAAACTTAAAGAGAAAACTTTGATCATTTTTCTGTATGGAATTGTGATATGTTTCTGGAAACTCTCCCACCACCCTTTTCTATCTCCTTCCTTATACAAAAGTTGGAGGTCATAAAGAGGCAGAGGCGTGCCCCCCAGATAAGACAGTATGAGTGGTTGGTGGGAAGGGGCTGTCGATGTCCGTTCTCCTTTCTCAGAGATGATGGATCTGAGTGTTGGAGCCCTCCTAAATGGCTGTTCTGAATGTCTGCTCTATGGGCTGTGCTGCCTCCAGCCATGGCAGCGTGGAT
Source organism: Bos taurus (assembly GCF_002263795.3). NCBI lineage: Eukaryota > Metazoa > Chordata > Mammalia > Artiodactyla > Bovidae > Bos > Bos taurus. The sequence continues at coordinate 69,774,994 of NC_037330.1, forward strand.
GAGTGAGGTGCTAGAGCTGAGAGGTACTTGAGAAAGAGCTATGACTTGTTTTTTTTGGAAGGCTGAAAGCACCCTACACTGGTAGTAGAGGGGCCAATTGGATTTTGATGGGAAAAGGGATCCTGTAAAGTGTTGCTAAACCTCAGTTAACAAGAGCTGAGTCATGGCATTCCCTGCTGTTAGACACAGGCAACTTCTAACTTGACATGTGCTAGAATGGCTCCAGTCTTCAAGTAAACATCATGACATTGCACAAGGCACACACCCTGAGGTGGAGAGTTGCAACTTGTGGTGGAAGTGGTTCCAGGTAACCTCTGCCAGGTGTGCGAGGACCATTTATTATCTCTATAGTGTGCTTGGTGAAGCATTTATCACATAATCTGGAGAGAGATCAGAGGGACTCATTTTGGGAAGGGTTATAGATGGTGACACAGTCCGGCTCTGACTGGTTTGTTGGAGAAAATAAGTATTGAGTATATGAATATACTTATTTCTTATGTAATAGTTATCACTTATTGAACATTTATTCCAGGCACATTACATACAACTTTTCACTCTGTACTCACCATGACCTTGTAGAGTATTATTTCCCCAGTTACAAAGAGGACATACAAAAGACTGAGAGAAAAAGACCTAACTGGTTTACTATCCCCAAACATATGTTCCGAATCACTTTTTATTCAGTCCTCCCATTCCTTGTAGTTCTGTTAGGAGCTAAGGACTTCAGTTCTTAGTATTATCAGCTTAACTGGATGAGAAAAATGTAACTCTTTTTTTTCAGTTGACCTATTTGTCTCAGGCCATTTATTGTAAACAGACTGATAGCTCAAGGTGAGAATAAAATTGGGTGAAATATGAATGCCTTGTGTCTTCTGTGCCTAGGGGGATCATAAGCTGGTTTTGGTGGGACTGAATAAAGAAATAATGCATGTAAAAGTATCAAGCACAGTGCCTGGCACATTGTGGAAGCTCAGAAAAAAATGTTAGTTTACTTTAGTCTCCATCCTAGAGTTGTATGAATTAATCTTTAACTAGAAAGAGACTTAAAAGGAAATTATATAGTCTAAAGAATATTTCAGATGTTCTTTAAACCTGAAAGACTTTCTGTTTAAACACAGACTTAAAAAATTTGTTCCTCTCTCCCTTTTTTTTCAATCACCTCTAAATTTAGGTCTAGACATTTTACCTGTAAGCTATTTGTGTGCTTATACCCTTCCTTATATTAAGACCATAAGCACGGGATAGGGAAGAATTAGGGATGGGTGACTCCAGCTGTACTCTTGAGTTCACTGAACATCTCAGATGAGTTTTTGAGTGTTTGGAGCTCACTGAAATCCAAAACAGCTTTCACCCATGCGTATTCTCTGCAGTTCAGAGCATGTGCAATTTAAGGGAAATTTAATCCATATGTTTCTGATTCGTTTACACTTAAATAGTCAAAATATTGTTTTTAATAGTTATTTGATGCCCAAGTAGCCTTTTGAACCATTACAATAAGCTTTTAGAAGCCTGCATTTCTCTTCAAAACAGGAAATCATGTCTTCCCAAGGAGGCAAACTAATTTATACATCTGAAAATTCAGGTTCAGTTGAAAATACCCCAAACCACAGGTTTTTAATGGCCTGTCTGCTTGGCAAATGAACACTCTGCTTTAGACTAAATTTTGTTTCAACGTACCTACCTCTGGATATATATTTGGACTGAACATCCATTTCGGTTGTTGTTGAGCTGTTTTGTGGGTAGATTTAGCATCCTGAAGCTTGGAATTTACCTGGCTTTTGTTTTGGTGCTATTATTTTCAATTTTTTTTTCAAGTTTTAATTCATTTCAGCTCTCATTGTTAACTATTATGGCTACTATTTTTCCAAATATTTCACATGTAATGAAATCTTTTTGTGTTTTTTCTTTTTCTTCACCAGTTATTTTAATAAAAAAATAACTGAAATAGCTGATTTTCAATAAAACTATGATGGACTTCAGTAGAGATATTAACACGCTTTTTCAACTGCATGTCCAGAGACTGACGAACACCTTGCAAAAGAAAAGAAAAACCATGAGGATTAGTGGGGGAAAATGGATTTGAAATTTAATGGATTTTAAAATCCATTTAAAATTTAATGGATTTAAAATTTACTTACTCTGTGAATTTGTTTTAAAGGGATAAGATACTTGCTTAGAGAAACTGAAGTATGGCTACATGATTCCCATCTCCTACCCCACTCTCTTCATTAAGTATTTGTCGAGTGAATAAATGAGTATAGTTTTTAGTGTACTTATGTGTTTTCTCATGCAGCCATTTCTACTTTGACTTTTACAAATATTTATTGTTACTAATATGTATGTAGCTTGCTGACATCTGTTTAGTTGCTAGCTATGTGAACTTGTGTACATCACTAAACCTCTCTGTTCACCCTTAACCCATTTATAAAATGGATATTACTAATAATAGTTTTTAATTCATAGGGTTTTGTGAAGATTAAAAAATATACATAAAGTCCTTATTATTGAGCCTGGCAAATAGTAAATCCTTCATAAATGGTAGCAAGAAAACAAAACACATACACACACATTAAGCAAACTTTGGAAAGAGGATACTACTTACTGTGTATGAGGCTGAGAGCTGTTCTGGAAACACAAAGTTATATTTCTTCTCTTAAGGAGTTCATCACTGTTACTATATAATTTTAGAAATGCTTGAACAGAAGTTCATCTACAATGATATTCAAATCCAGTTGAAGGGCATTTACACTTGGTAGGTCAGAAAAAGCTTGAACTGCATTGTTTAGGCAAATAGAATTTATTAGCAAAGAAGAAAGGATAGAACAAAATGGTGTGCCAGACATGGCGAACAGCATGCAGAAAGGCATGGAAGCATGAAAGAGCATGACTTAGGTAGGGTGGTGTAGTAAACTCTGGGTGGTCTGCTATTGCTGAGTCACTGGGCTAAACTAAGATGCTTGCAGTTTTCTTGAGTTTCTTATTGAAAATACTAAAAAGAGAAATAATGTTATCAGATTTGGTTTGTAGCTCAGCAGTCATTTGAGAGTTTGAGAGTCAAATGAAGTTTGCTGGAAGTTCAAGCCACAAGAGGAGGAAGTTCTGCGTCTTTCCCTATCTTTCTAGGAATTTGGTGGAAAACCAAGGGAAGAGAAGGGGTTGTTGAATTTCTTAGGCCTTCTGGCTCAAAGTGTCTGCTTCTGCTGAATTAGCTCAATTTTTGCATCCTCTTATTCTTACACGTATCCTTAATCTTTATTTTGTCCCACCAAATGCAAAATTTAGCTCATTTCTTCCACAATGTTTCTCTCCTTTTCTTTTAGGAAACAACCACTTCAAATTTATCCTATTTTACCACACATACTATTTGTGGAAAGAGAGAACATTTTTTTGCTTCCTTTCCAAAGTCCTTTGGTGGAAGTGTGGGTAAGTAATGAATTGGAGAAGATCTAGATAGGAGGAAAGCAGACCAGGTGAAAGGCTGTTGTCAAAGAGCAAAATGCTGAGGGTATGGCAGTGGCATTGGCAGTGAAAATGGTGAGGGAAGAATATATTTGAAGTATATTTATGAAACAGAATCCACAGGACTGGACTCATGATGGAAGCAACCTGGAGCGGTGGTATGCTGCTGCTGCTGCTGCTGCAAAGTCGCTTCAGTCGTGTCCGACTCTGTGTGACCCCATAGATGGCAGCCACTAGGCTCCCCCATCCCTGGGATTCTCCAGGCAAGAACACTGGAGTGGGTTGCCATTTCCTTCTCCAATGCATGAAAGTGAAAAGTGAAAGTGAAGTTGCTCAGTTGTGCCCGACTCTTAGCGACCCCATGAACTGCAGCCTACCAGGCTCCTCTGTCCATGGGATTTTCCAGGCAAGAGTACTGGAGTGGGGTGCCATTGCCTTCTCCGGGAGCAGCGGTATAGGGGAACATAATAGAGAAGAGATGCGAACGGGAATTGTAGGGAATGCGGGCTTCTGTTTATAATTTGGGATTTTGTATGAGTCAAGTGAACAGTTTGGGGTGACATTCACTGTTGTTCAAAATATAGAAAGAAATATACATTTGGGGAGAAATTTGAGTCCAGTTTGGGCAAGTTTGAGGTAATAAATGGAGATATTACTAAAGTACTTAGTGTCCGTATCTAAAATTTAGAAGATTGATCTGGACTGGAGAAGCTAGGCTTGGGAGTGGATCATTTAGGGCCTGTGCTCAGGTACAAGTCTGAGACACCCAGCTACAGGAGCTTAAACAAACTGTCAGTTATTTTTCTTACTAAATAAGAAATCTAGAATTAAATAGTCCAGGATTAATGTGATGAATCCAAGGTTTCACTGATGTTTCCGGCTTTTTTTTTTTTTTTCTTTAATCTTTCTGTTTGTCATTATTAGTATCTTTGGTCAGGTTTTCCAGAAGCTGAGTTGACATGAAAATTCAGGTTATGAGATTCATGAAGGGAATGATTTTCAGGAAAAACCTTCCAGGAAAAGTCTGAGACAGGATAGAGAAAAGGACAGAGCAAGCTGTCTGACCACCTAACTAATTTATTAAAAATGAGCCGTGCATGAAGTAATGATGAATGTGTCATGAATCAAGGGTTATAATTAATCTCACTCTGTGAACATGTGGTCCAAGGAAAACTCAAAAGAATGGGTGAAGAGAGGAAGAGAGTCAAGAATATAAAGGTTTTCTTTCAAGTAGCTTAACTTTGAAAGGAGAAGAGTGAAGGGGAGGGGTAGTTAGGGGAAGATGTGGGTTAAAAGAGAATTTTAAAGAATAGGGAATGAGCTAAAGAGAAAGAGCCAATAGAGAGGGAAGCCTGAAAATTTAGAAATGGGAGGAATTGTTTGGTGGAGTAATATCTTAGATGTGGGAGGAAGTCCAGATATAAAAAGATTAGCTTTAGACACAGATAAGGACATCTTTTTTACTGATCCAGAAGGTACAGACACAGAAATAAGTGGGTTTACAAATGAATTCATGATGGTGAGGAGCTAAGGAATTCCTACATGATTGCATTTAAATTTATTTTCACAGCAAAATACAGAAAAGGTCATCTGTTGTGCATGTGTGTGTGAAATAGGAGGTGTCAGTGATGGTAGGATGGGGAGAAGTGTAGAAGACTTCAGAGTGGTGAAAGTTTAAAATAACCACTGAGAGGAACAGAAGAGTTATCTGACTGGAGTTTCCTGGCACATTTCAGGCCCAGCTGAGGTTGAAGATAATCATTTTGTAGTAGCATCCCCCTGGTTATGTGATTTTTCTCCAGCAATGCTTTTTAGTTGTGGATAGCATCTGGGTGGGGGGATGAGTTGGGCTATTAAATCAAGAGGCATCACACATGTGATTCAATTTTCTAGCCGTTAAATATCTTTCAGTCATAAATCACAAAGAGATTATGGATATATGTGAATGTCTACACCTACATTTAGGCAGTGGAATGTAACGCTATTTAACCCAATGTAAACTATGGGTTTAGGAGTCAGCCTAATTTCAAAATTCAGTTTCAAAACTGGTAAAGGAGTATGTGAAGTCTGTATATTGTCACCCTGCTTATTTAACTTATATGCCTAGTACATTATGCAAAATGCTGTGCTGGATGAATCACAAGCTGGAATCAAGATTGCCAGTAGAAATATCAACAACCTCAGATATGCAGATGATATCACTCTAATGGTAGAAAGCAAAGAGGAACCAAAGAACCTCTTCATGAGGGTGAAAGAGGAGAGTGAAAAAGCTGGCTTACAACTCACCATTCAAAAACTAACATCATGGCATCTGGTCCCATCACTTCATGACAAATAGAATGGGAAAGTAGAAACAGTGACAGATTTTCTTTTCTTGGCCTGAAAAATCTTTACAGACAGTGACTACAGCCATGAAATTAAAAGATAGTTGCTCCTTAGAAGAAAAGCTATGACAAACCTAGACAGTGTATTCAAAAGCAGAGATATCACTTTGCCAACAGAGGTCTGTACAGCAAAAACTATGGTTTTTCCAGTAGTCATGTATGGACATGAGAGTTGGACCATAAAGAAGGCTGAGCACTGAAGAATCCATTCTTTCAAACTGTGGTACTGGAGGAGGAAGACTCTTGAGAGTCTCTTGCACTGCAGTGAGCTCAAACTAGTCAATCCTAAAGGAAATCAACCATGAATATACATTGGAAGAAATGATGCTGAAGCTCCAGTACTTTGGGCACCAACACAGAGCTGACTCACTGGAAAAAGAATTTGATGCTGGGAAAGATTGAGGGGAGGAGGAGAAGGGGGCGACAGAGGATGAGATGGTTAGATGGCATCACCAACTCAGTGGACAGAAGTTTAAACAAACTCTAGGAAGTAGTGAAAGACAGGCAAGCTTGGTGTGCTGCAGTTTATAAGGTGGCAAAGAGTAGGATACGACTCAGTGACTGAACAGTGAACAAGAAAGAATCAGTTTAGTGAGTAAGAGCATAGGCTTTGCATTTGTGTTTGAATTCTAGCTTTTAAATTACCAGCTATGAGATCTTAAGAAATTTAACTTTCTTTGTGCTAGGTTTCTTACCATAACATGGAGATGACATATATACTTTATAAGATGATGAAGATTAAATGAAATGTGCTTAATACAGTGCCTGGGTTACAGTATATTTATAATATTTCAGTTCTTTATTTAGTTAACTCAATTTACATAGTGTTTTGACACTGTTGTAAACTCACTTCATCCTTATAACAATCCTCTGAAATAGGTAATATTATCCTAATTTTACAGATGAGAAAAGTGAACATACGGAAATTAATGAATTCTTAGCAGCTGTAAGGTAGTAAAATCATGTTTCAAACTCAGGGAGTCTGTCTTTAAAAGCTATGCTTTTAGTCACTAAGACATGTTACCTTTCAATAAATGGCAACTATTAATACATTATTTATTTTCCCCTAAACATGTCATGTGTATTTCTACTTCCTTGTTACTATTCATATCATCTACCATGCCAAGAAAGCCCTTCCTCCTTTTCTACTCAAAAAAAATTTTTTTTAAGTCCATGTTAATGTCGACACTTTCCATGAACCTTTTATTGATTCCTTAGTTATCAGTGATCCTTCTCCTCTCTGAATCCTTGGCAATTATTGCCTACCTAATTTAATTGACACTTAAAATATTGTTTAAAGTGTCTATTTTTGTGTGTATATGTTCTTTAATCTGTCCTTGGTTTTCACCTAGATAACATTTGTGATGGTGGGAACAATGTGTTGCTCTGTGTCCTTCAGTTCAGTTCAGTCGCTCAGTCCTGTCCGACTCTTTGCGACCCCATGAATCGCAGCACGCCAGGCCTCCCTGTCCATCACCAACTCCCGGAGTTCACTCAAACTCACGTCCATTGAGTCGGTGATGCCATCCAGCCATCTCATCCTCTGTTGTCCCCTTTTCCTCCTGCCCCAATCCCTCCCACCATCAGAGTCTTTTCCAATGAGTCAACTCTTCACATGAGGTGGCCCAAGTACTGGAGTTTCAGCTTTAGCATCATTCCTTCCAAAGAACACCCAGGGCTGATCTCCTTTAGAATGGACTGGTTGGATCTCCTTGCAGTCCAAGGGACTCTCAAGAGTCTTCTCCAACACCACAGTTCAAAAGCATCAATTCTTCAGCACTCAGCTTTCTTCACAGTCCAATTCTCATATCCATACATGACCACTGGAAAAACCATAGCCCTGACTAGATGGACCTTTGTTGGAAAAGTAATGTCTCTGCTTTTGAATATGCTATCTAGGTTGGTCATAACTGTTCTTCCAAGGAGTAAGCGTCTTTCAATTTCATGGCTGCAGTCACCATCTGCAGTGATTTTGGAGCCCCAAAAAATAAGGCCTGACACTGTTTCCACTGTTTCCCCATCTATTTCCCATAAAGTGATGGGACCAGATGCCATGATCTTCGTTTTCTGAATGTTGAGCTTTTTCACTTTCACTGTTCAACTTTTTCACTCTTCACTTTCACTTTCATCAAGGCTTTTTAGTTCCTCTTCACTTTCTGCCATAAGGGTGGTGTCATCTGCATATCTGAGGTTATTGATATTTCTCCCGGCAATCTGGATTCCAACTTGTGCTTCTTCCAGACCAGCGTTTCTCATGATGTACTCTGCATATAAGTTAAATAAGCAGGGTGAAAATATACAGCCTTGACGTACTCCTTTTCCTATTTGGAACCAGTCTGTTGTTCCATGTCCAGTTCTAACTGTTGCTTCCCGACCTGCATATAGGTTTGCCTTTAGCATTGTTTAATGAGAAATTCACTGAATTTTGCGTTGGAGAACCTAAATTCAAGTTACAGCCCTGACACTTAATAAACCTGGTGACCTAAGACATATTGACTTGACCTCTTTGAACCTTAACTTCATCAGCTGTTAAAATGGGATTAATAACTAATCCATCTCAGAGATTTATTGTGGGGATTAAATGAAAAGTATACAAAAATCTGTACAAAAATCAGAAGTTTGTGCATAGTATTCTTTCTCTAATACTTATTAAAGACATGAATAAATGAATTAATGGACGTGTAATTGGTGGAAAGAAGGCAGAATACCAGGGAATGAACTCTATAACTTTAAATCTGTATTATCTTAAACTAGTCATTTAATCACTCTGAACATTCTTTTTCATCTGCATAGCAGAGATAAGAAGCTAGATATATCAGTTCAGTTCAGTTGCTCAGTCATGTCAAACTCTTTGTGACCCCATGGACTGCAGCATGACAGGCCACCCTGTCCATCACCAACTCCCAGAGCTTGCTCAAACTCATGTCCACTGGGTTGGTGATGCCATCCAACCATCCAACCATCTCGTGCTCTGTCGTCCCCTTCTCCTGCCTTCAATCTTTCCCAGCATCAGGGTCTTTTCCAATTAGTCAGTTCTTTGTGTCAGATGGCCAAAGTATTGGAGTTTCAGCTTCAGCATCAGTCCTTCCAGTGAATATTCAGGACTGATTTCCTTTAGGATGGACTGGTTTGATCTCCTTACTGTCCAGGGACTCTCAAGAGTATTCTCCAACACCACAGTTCAAAAGCATCAATTCTTTGGTGCTCAGCTTTCTTTATGTTCCAACTCTCACATCTGTACGTGCCTGCTGGAAAAACCACAGCTTTGGCTATACAGACCTTTGTTGGTAAAGTAATGCTGCTGCTTTTTAATATGCATGCTATCTATGTTGGTCATAGCTTTTCTTCCAAGGAGCAAGCTTCTTTTAATTTCATGGCTTCAGTCACAATCTGCAATGATTTTGGCGCTCAATAAAAATAGTCTGTCACTGTTTCCATTGTTCTCTATCTATTTGCCATGAAGTGATGGGGCCGGATGTTATGATCTTAATTTTTTGAATGTTGGATTTTAAGCCAGTTTTTTCACTCTTCTCTTTCACTTTGATCAAGAGGCTATTTAGTTCCTCTTTGCTTTCTGCCATAAGGGTGATATCATCTGCATATCTGAGGTTATCGGTATTTCTCCCTGCAATCTTGACTCCAGCTTGTGCTTCATCTAGTCTGGCATTTTGCTTGACGTACTTTGCATATAAGTTAAATAAGCAGGGTGATAATATAGAACCTTAACGTACTCCTTTCCTAATTTGGAACCAGTCCATTATTCCATGTCTGGTTCTAACTGCTGCTTCTTGACCTGCACACAGATTTCTCAGGAGGTAGGAAAGTGGTCTGGTATTCCCATCTCTTTAAGAATTTTCCACAGTTTGTTGTGATCCACATAGTCAAAGGCTTTAGTATAGTCAATGAAGCAGAAGTAGATGTTTTTCTGAATTATCTTGCTTTCTGTGATCCAGTGGATGTTGGCATTTTGATCTCTGGTTCTTCTGCCTTTTCTAAATCCAGCTTGAACATCTGGAAGTTCATGGTTCATGTACTGTTGAAGCCTAGCTTGGAGAATTTTGAGCATTACTTTACTAGTGTGTGAGATGAATGCAATTGTGTGATAGTTTGAACATTCTCTGGCATTGCCTTTCTTTGGGATTGGAATGAAAACTGACCTTTTCCAGTCCTGTGGCCACTGCCAAGTTTTCCAAATTTGCTGGAATATTGAGTTCAGCACTTTCACAGCATCATCTTTAGGACTTGAAATACCTCAGCTGGCATTCCATCACCTCCACTATGTTCGTAGTGATAACTTCCTAAGGCCCACTTGATTTTGGACTCCAGGATGTCTGGCTCTAGGTTAGTGATCACACCATCATGGTTATCTGGCTCATGAAGATCTTTTTTGTATAGTTCTTCTGTATATTCTTGCCACCTCTTCTTAATATCTTTTCCTTCTGTTAGGTCCATACCATTTCTGTCCTTTATTGTGCCCATGTTTGCATGAAATATTCCTTTGGTATCTCTAGTTTTCTTGAAGCAATCTCTAGTCTTTCCCATTCTATTGTTTTTCTCTGTTTCTTTGCACTGACACTTAGGACGGCTTTCTTATCTCTCCTTGCTATTCATTGGAACTCTGCATTTAGATGGATATATCTTTCCTTTTTTCCTTTGCCTTTCACTTCTCTTCTTTGCTCAGCTGTTTGTAAGGCCTCTGCAGACAACCATTTTGCCTTTTTGCAATTTCTTTTTCTTGGGGATGCACCTCCTGTACAGTGTTACAAACCTCCATCCGTAGCTCTTCAGGAACTATGCAAATAGATACTCTGTTCATAGTTCGTCATGTAGGTGTGTATGATACTTTGAAAGAATGTGGGCCTTCATGGAATTCAACTTTTGACTGAAGTATGAAGGACCTGGTCTTGAGGATAGAAATAAAGGTAAAGGAAGACAGGCTGCAGACATGCAAGAAATGGGAGGTTATAAAATAGTAAACTTGTAACTTTTTTTGCTAAAACTAAGCTTTGTGCCTTTAGCATATGAAAATGGGATAAAATTCTTTAGTTCATATTTTTCATCAATACATCACTGACTATCTAAAGTTCCTCTTTTGGCTCTAGGGTAAGTAATTCTAGCCAATTTCTCCTCATAAAAATTCAGCTTGAACTTAAATTCCCTATCCACAGGACAAATCTGTCTAAAATTTCATATGACCCACATGTAGCATTTTAAGATTTCTATAACCAAATAACCACGAATTTCTAAATAGTAAATGAAAATTCTTGATTCTTATTAGACTTACTTGTGTAAGTCCAGCCAATTTTCACATTTTTTCCCCTTCCAAAAATTCTTCCAAAATAAGCTGCCAGTTGCTAATTTCTTAGAATTTATGATATGCACTTGTATCTCAGGTATCTGCCACCATTCCACAGTCAGAGTATCCACCACCTAATCCTCTTGTGGTTACTTACTATTTTCCTATCTTATTCTGATGTTATACTTTGTTCCCTTCTGGACTCTGCATTATTATGTTTAGAGTCTGCTCAGGTCTTTTTTTTCCACCTTTCCCAGCTCTAACACAAGCAAATTATGTAGGCCACGTGTTAGGGAAATGAAATGATTAACAAGAAAAGACCTCAGCTGCTAATGGAAGAGTTGAAGGTGAGGTGGTTAAGAAAAGTTTTAAAAATAAAAGACATGAAACCACCTCGAGAGAAAAGAATTTGGAGTTGTGGGGAAAGAGTTTTCCAGGTAGCACTTAGCTCAGAAGAAATACTACTATTGTCAGGACCTGCCTGTCCTACTTCCACCTATGGTCTATAATTATGTATGCCATTTGCAGGCTCATCACAATCCAGTAAGATTTAGAATCCCATGCTCTTTCGCTCTCTTCTTACAAATATGAGATGAAGCATTCCAGGTTTTCTGTTATTGCATAAGGGCCTGAAGTATATTTGAGGTTACTGTGCTGTGCTTCAGTACCCTGTGTGACCTCCATCACATGTAACTAGTCTGCTCATACTCTGATACTTGGATATTCTATCCGCTTTCTCTTTGCTTCTCCTCTCATGGAATATGAGGTCTAACCTGAAATCCCAGCCAGAAAGCTAGAGAGTCTGATCTCCTTATTGGGTTTTGGCTAGCTACTTGCTCTATAACTGAGTTCTAGTTATTCTTAAATTATTTAATCCCTGAGAGTGACATCAGCAAGATGATGGTATAGGAATTTCTATTACTTGTCTCTCCCAGAAATATAAATTTGAGTAAATATCCATGCAGAAAATACCTTCACAAGAGCTAGAGATTTCAGGCAAGGGTTGACAGAACCCAAGTGGAGCACAGAAATAAGAAAAGATTCACTGAAGAGAATAAGAATGACATTTTTGCATTACCCCATCATCCCTTCACCAAGCCTAGGCAGCCCAGTGTGGAGAGACACGTTTCTGTGGGGGAAGGAGAGTAAAATGTGTATCTGACATCACCATGAACATCAACACTGATCCAAATCAGCACTTGGCCCCAGCCCATGGCTCTAGACAGCTCTCATGGCCTACTGTGGCACCAGAATAGGTCTATTGGACCTGGACTCCAAAACAGCTACTGTGGGCTACTGACCGTCCTCAGCAATGGGCTGGTTATCAGAGTCCCAGGCCCCTGGCAAGCCCTAGAACCGCAAAGATCATGACTACTCAAAGAAACATGATAGCAGTGCAAGTAACCAATAAAAAACACTTCAATGATAGGCCCTAAAGAAGTGACAATCCATGAACTGTCTGACAAAGAATTCAGAATATTCTTCTTGAAAAACTTCAGTAAACTACAAGGAAACACAGATAGACAATCAAATAAAATTAAGAAAGCACTGTTTGAATAAAGTGAGAAGTTCAACAAAGAAATAGAATTTCTTATAAAAACCAAACAGGAGTACTAGAATTGAAGAATGCAATGACTGGAGGATTCAGTAGAGAACTTCAACATTAGACTCAACCAAACAGAATTAGGGAACTAGAATATAGGTCATTTAAAATCATCCAGTTAGAGGAGCAAAATGAAAAAAAAGAAAGAAAATGAGTAAAGAAAGCCAGTGTGAATTATGGGATACCATTGAGAGAAACTATCTATGTATTGTTGGAATCCCTGAGGAGAAGAGAGCAGAAAGCTTGTTTAAAGAAATAATGGCTGTGAACTTTCCAAATCTAGGCAGAGATTTGGACATCCATGTTAATGCAGCTCACTGTCCCCCTGAAATTTCACCCAAAATGGTCTTCTCCAAGACACAGTACAATAAGATTGTCTAAAAAACAAAGCATTTTAAAAGTAGCAGGAAGAAAACATCCTCTTTACACACAAAGGAACCATTATAATGCTATCTGTGGATTTCTCAACAGAAGCTTTGGGGGCTAGGAGAGAGAATGATATATTCAAAGTGATAAAAGAAAAAATTGCCAGCCAAGAATACTCTTCCCAGCAAAATGTGTGTGTGGGTGCATGTTCAATTGTGTCTGACTCTTGGGGTACAGTCTGTACCCCATGGACTGTAGCCTGCCTGGCTTCCCTCTCCATGGGATTCTCCCAGCAAGAATACTGGAGTGTGTTGCCATTTCCTTCTCCAGAGAGTCTTCCTGATTCAAGGATTGAAACTGTGTCTCTTGAGTCTTCTGTATTGCAGGCAGAACCAAACAGTCCTTCAGAAATAAAGTAGAGGGAAACACTTTCCTCAGCAAACATACATCAAGGGAATTTATCACCACTGGAACTGCCTTACAAGAAACAATGAAAGGAGTTCTTCAACCTAAAATGAAAGCATGCTAATTAGTAAAATGAAAATATAATAATATAATTTTCACACAAATAATAAATACAACAAAACCAAACACACACACATAAAAAATTTTCAACCTTACAGTACCTTGAAAAGTACAGTAGTACATTACAATAGCTAGCATACAGGAACTGGCACATATGTTTCCATCTTTGAAAGTCTGCAACTTGAAGGTTTGTATATAGGGAACTTACTATATAAAAAGGTAAGTTGTAATACTGAAAATAAAATAGAGGGGGAGTAAAATATGAGAGAGAGATTTATATGTGATCAAAGTTATCAGCTTAGACTATTATATCTATAAGATGTGTTATCTAAGCATCATGGTAACTACGAAACAAAAACCTACACTAGGTACACAAGGTATAAAGAAAGAGAACCAAAACATACCACTAAGGAAAATCATCAATTCAAAAATGAATAAAGTAAGAGAGAAAGAAATAACAAGAAACTCTAAAACAACTGGAATGTAAGTAATGATATTATAAAAGATGTTTGAAATATGGCATTAATAAGTTCTTTACCAGTCAATTATTTCTTTAAAATTAAATGACCTGAATTGTCCAATCAAATGGCATACAGTGACTCAATGGATAACACAAGACCCAACTATATGAGAGACTCACTTCAGTTTTAATGACACACATAGACTTAAAGTGAATGAATGCAAACGATATTCTAGGCAAATGGAAACCAAAAGAGAGAAGGAGTGGCCATACTCACATCAGACAAAATAGACCTTAAGTAGAAAGCTATAACAAGAGACAAGGTCATTATATTATGATAAAGGGGTTGATATATCAAGATAATGTAACCATTACATACACACATATAGCATCAGAGCACCTAAACATATAAAGCAAATATTAACTAATCCAAAGGAAGGAAGAGAAAATACAGTAATAGCAAGAGATTCTGCTTACAACGATGATCCTTTAGCAGAAAATCAGTAAAGAAACATTGGGCTTGAACTATATTTAGAGAAAATGGACCCAATATGTATATAACATTCCATGCTATAATTGTAGAATACACATTCTTCTCAGTTGAACACAGAAAATTCACAGGTATATATCATACATTAGGCCATAAAACAAATCTTAGCCAATTTAAGAAAATTAAAATTGCATGGTATAGAACTAAATATAAATAGCAGGAGGAAAATTGGGAAATTCACAAATATGTAGAAAGTAAACAATATGCTTCTGAAAAACTACTAAGGAATAACTCAAAAAGAAAAAAAATTTAAATATATGGATAGAAAGATGGAAACACAACATACACAAACGTATGTGATGCAGCAAAAGCAGTTCTAAGAAGGAAGTTTATAGTGCCTACATTAAAAAAATTAAACAACCTAACTTTACACCTCAAAGGGCTAGAAAAAGAAGAATAAACTAAGCTCAAAGTCAGTAAAAGGGAGAAAATAATAAAGAATAGAGCAGAAATAAATGAAATAGAGAGACCAAGAATAGAAATACTCAATAAGGCACAGATAGTTCCTTCAGTAGAAAATGTTGGAAAAATTATTCCTTCGTGTAAAAGAATAAAATTGGACACTATTTTATACTATAAAAAAATGTTAACTCAAGTGGTTTAATGATTGAAATGCAAGATCTGTAACCAGTACAGGAAAATATAGCGGGGAAAGTCCTTGACATTGATCTTGGCAATGATTTTTGGGGTATGACACCAAAAACACAAGCAATAAAAACAAGAATAAACAGATGGGACTATATATCAAACTAAAAAGCTTCACACAGCAGAAGAAATAATAAATGAAAAGGCAACCTACAGAATGGTAGAAAATATTTGCAAATCCTATATCTGAGAAGGGGCTAATTACCCCAACATATAAGGACCTCATACAACTCAATAGCAAAAAACTCAAATAATCTGATTAAAGAATGGGCTGAGGACCTGAATGAATATTTTTCCAAAGAAGGCATACTAATGGCCAACAAGTAAAAAATGAAAAAATGTTCAACAATACCAATCCTTAAGAAAATACAAATCAAAACCATAATTATATGTCTTCTCACACATGTTAGAATAGCTATTATCAAAAAGCAACCAAATAAGAAAACCAAGAGAAATAACAAGTGTTGATGAGGATGTGGAGAAAAAGCAACCCTGTGCACTGTTGGTGGGAATGTAAATTAGTACAACCACTACGGAAAACAGTATGGAGATTTCTCAAAAAATTAAAGAGAGTTACCATATTATTCAGCAATCTCACTTCTGGATATATATCCAAAGAAAATGAAATCATATCTTAAAGAAAAATCAGCACCCCTGCATTCTTTACAGCATGATTCACTATAGCCATGACATGGAAACCACCCAGGTGTCCATCAGTGAATAAATGGATACAGAAAACATGGGAGATACCCACACACATACATTGTAGAATTATTTAGCCATAGAAAAGGAAATTCTTTTTCATGACATTTGTGATAACATGAATGGGCCTTGAAGGAGAAAGACAAATACTATATGATGTAACTTACACGTGAATTCTACAAAAACCAAACTGACAGAAACAGAGAGTAAAATAGTGGTTGCCAGGGGCTGGGGGCTTGGGGAAATGGGAAATATTTTAGAAGAGGTAAAAGTTTTGAGATATAAGCGAAATACGTTCTGGAGATCTAATGCACAGCATGGTGACTATGGTTAATAATACAGTAGGTACATACTTGAAAAGTTGGAAAAAAATGTGGAAAAAAGTTAAATCTCAAATTTAAATGTTAAGTGATTATTGACTGAGAGATTTTTGCAGGAACTAACAAAATTTTGGCCAACAAAATTAATTCTGTTATTTCACTAACAATTTGAGGGTTACACCTGAAACATCTGAAAAGTCTTCTCCAGCATGAGTTTCACTTTCACTTTTCACCTCAGAATCAATCACTAAGGTGTTTTTTTGTTGTTGTTGGTCTTTTTTGTTGGTCTTTATACAATCAGCAAAAACAAGACCTGAAACTGTCAGTGGCTCAGATTTTGAGCTCTTTGTTGCAAAATTCAGACTTAAATTGAAGAAAGTAGGGAAAACCACTATACCATTCAGGTATGATGTAAATCAAACCCCTTATGATTATACAGTGGAAGTAGACAAATAGATTCAAGGGATTAGATCTGATAGAGTGCCTGGAGAACTATGGACAGAGGTTTGTAACATTGTAAAGGAGGTGGTGACCAAAACCATCTCAAAGAAAAGGAAATGCAAGAAGACAAAGTTGTTGTCTGAGGAGGCCTTATAAATAGCTGACGAAAGAAGTGAAGGGAAAGGCAAAGGAGAAACAGAAAAATATACCTAACTGAATAAAGAGTTCCGAAGAATAGCAAGGAAAGGGAAGAAGGCCTTCTTAAGTGAACAATGCAAAGAAATAGAGAAAAATAATAGAATGGGAAAGACTAGAGATCTCTTCAGGAAAATTAGATACACCAAGGGAACATTCCATGTAAACATGGGCACAATAAAGGAAAGAAATGGTAAGGAACTAACAGAAACAGAAGATATTAAGAAGAGGTGGCAAGAATACACAGAAGAACTGTACAAAAATGATCTTAATGACCCAGATAACTGCAATGGTGTGATCACTCACCTAGAGCCAGACATCCTGGAGTGTGAAGTCAAGTGGGCTTTAGGAAACAAAGCTAGTGGAGGTGATGGAATTCCAATTGAGCTATTTAAAATCCTAAAGAGTGATGCTGTTAAAGTGCTGTACTCAATATGCCAGCAAATTTGGAAAACTCAGCAATGGCTGCAGGACTGGAAAAGGTCAGTTTTCATCCCAATCCTAAAGAAAGACAATGCCAAAGAATGTTCAAACTACCACACAATTCTGCTCATTTCACATGCTTAGCAAGTTAATACTCAAAAATCCTTCAAGCTAGACTTAACAGTACATGGACCGAGAACTAGATGTACAAGCTGGTTTGAGAAAAGGCAGAGGAACCAGAGATTGAATTGGCAGCATCCATTTGATCATAGAAAAAGCAAGAGAATTCCAAAAAAGCCTCTGCTTCATTGACTACACTAAAGCCTTTGCCTGTCTGGATCACAACAAACTGTTAAAAATTCTTCAAGAGATAGGAATACCAGACCACCTTACCTCTCAGGAGGCAGGTAAAGTGGTCTGGTATTCCCATTTCTTTAAGATATACCCAACTGGTGAAAAGTGAGAGTGAAAGAGGAGAATTTAAAAGCTGACTTAAAACTCAGCATTCAAAAATGAAGATCATATCATCCAAGTCCCATAACTTCATGGCAAATAGATGGAGAAACAATGGAAACAGTGGCAAATCTATTTTCTTGGGTTGTAAAATCACTGCGGATGGTGACTACAACCATGAAATTAAAAGACACTTGCTCCTTTGAAGAAAAGCTATGACAAACCTAGATAGCATATTAAAAAGCAGAAACATCACTTTGCTGACAAAGGTTCATATAATCCAAGCTGTGGTTTTCCCAGTAGTTGTGTATGGATATGAGATTTGAGCCATAAAGAAGACTGAGTCAAAGAATTGTTGCTTTCACACTGTGATGCTAGAGAAGACTCTTGAGAGTCCCTTGATCTGCAAGGAAATCAAACCAGTCAAACCTAAAGGAAATCACTCCTGACTATTCATTGGAAGGACTGATGCTGAAGCTCCAATACTTTGGTCACCTGATGAAAAGAACTGACTCACTGGAAAAGCCCCGGATGCTCTGGAAGATTGAAAGCAAAAGTAAATGGTTGTGTCAGAGGATGAGATGGTTAGATAGCATCACCAATTCAATAGACATGAATTTGAGCAAACTTTGGAAGATAGTAAAGCACAGGGGAGCCTGGCCTGCTGCAGTCATGGATATTTGCCCCACGAGGGCAAAGAGTTGGATGTGACTTAGCAACTGAACAACAAATATTGCTAATGTGAATACCTTGTTAATGAAATATTTCTAATTCCTCCCTCCTCTCATTTGTAATATTGTTGTCATTCATTTTGAAATGGAATAAGACCCTGTGGGATCCTCCCAAGTATAAATCCTTTCTTTGTCCTCTATTTCCTGTATGTAGGAGAAAGGCTTCATCCTCCTTGACTTTCTCTGAGTTCCGAAGTGTTAGTTGTTCAGTCGTGTCTGACTCTTTGTGACCCCATGGACTGTAGCTCACCAGGTTCCTCTGTGCATGGAATTCTCTAGGCAAGAATACCCAGGAGGGTAGCCATTCTCTTCTCCAGGGGATCTGCACAACCCTGGGAACAAACCTGGGTCTCCTGCACTGTAGGCAGATTCTTTTCCATCTATGCCATCAAGGAATCTCAAAGGGTTCCAAAGGGCAGATTCAAACAGATTTATTTGCTTATCAGGGAAAGGAGGGAATGAAGAAATAAAGGATAAGCAGTCAAGAAACAATAGTGTAGTCATGGGGCAGCATCTTGGTTCTTCCTCAAGGTATATCCGTAACAATATCTTTGATTACATTTGTAGGAAGTAAGGCTCTCATCCAAGTAGAGGATAGTAACTTCAGACTGAGAAGAAGATTACTGGAACACTGACTTGTTACCTTACTGCTAACCAGTCGAAGAAAGTCTGCAAACAATGAAAGATAACAAAGACTCTAACCCCTGTCTTGAATGATTTTCCCTTTAAAAACTGTAATGGTGGAACAGAATCTACAGACTTGGTTTTTGGACATGAGTCCACCTTCTTTCAGATTACTGGCCTCCTGAATAAAGCTTTTCTTTTCCAAGCAACATATCCTCTTAAGTATTGGCTTTGGAGCAGCCAAAGCTGAGTTTGGTAACAATTTCACTTATACAAAAGTGAAATATATATATGTTTATATGTATATACATTAATTTATATAAGTGTACACAATCAAATCTTAATATTGTTGCTATTACTGTTTTGAACAAATTGTTAACTGTTGGATCAACTAGGAGAAGGCAATGGCACCCCATTCCAGTACTCTTGCCTGGAAAATCCCATGGACGGAGGAGCCTGGTAGACTGCAGTCCATGGGTTCGCTAAGAGTCGGACACGACTGAAGCGACTTAGCAGCAGCAGTAGGATCAACTAAGAATAAGAAAAATTTTGATTTTATTAATACTTTAACTTCCTTCTTTAGTTCTCTTCCTTTATGTAGATCTGAGTTTCTGACCTTTATTACCTTCCTTCTCTTTAAAGCATTTCTTGAAAGGAATTTCTAGTAGCAACAAATTCCCTCAATTTTTGTCTACCTGAGAAAACTATGTCTCCTTCATTTTGAATAATGATTTCTCTAAGTAAAGAATTCCAAGATGGTGGATTTTTCTCTCAACACTTGAAATATTTCACTTCACTTTCTTTTTGCCTGCATGGTTTCTGAGAGGTTGGATGTAATTTTTAATCTCTGTTTTTCTACAGGTAAGGTGTTTGTTTCCTCTGGCTTCTTTTAGGATTTTTTTTCCTTTACCTTTGATGTTCTGTAATTTGAAAATTATATTCCCAGGTATTTTTTTTTCTGACATCCTGTTTGGTATTCTCTGAGCTTCCTAGATGTATGGTATGATTTCTGACATTAATTTGGTGAAATTCTCAGCCATTATGGTTTCAGATATTTCTTCTGTTCCTTTTTCTCTTTATTCTCCTGATATTTCCATTACACATATGTTACACCTTTTGTAGTTCTTCCACAGTCCTTGGATATTCTGCTTTTTTTTTTCAGTCTTTGTTCTCTTTGCTTTTCAATGTTGAAGGTTCTATTGATATATCCCCAAACTCAGAAATTCTTTTCCTCAGCTGCGTCTGGTCTACTAACAAGCCCATCAAAGGCATTCTTCATTTCTGTTACAGTGTTTTTGATCTCTAGCATTTCTTTTTGGTTCTTTCTTAGTATTTTCATTTATTTACTTATATTACCCATGTGTTCTTGCATTCTGTCAAATTTATTCATTATTCATGTTAATCACAATTGTTTAATTCTCAATCTGATAATTCCAGCATTCTTGCTATATCTGGTTCTGGTGCTTGCTCTGCCTCTTCAGATTGTCCTTGTCTTTTTATGTATCTTGTCATTTTTTCTGGATAGTGAAACACGATATATTATGTAAAAGTAACTGCTATAAATAGACCTATAGAAATGTGTTGGTGAGGTTTGAGGGGAGGGTAGCATTTTGTAGTCCTAGGATTGGGATTCAGTCTTTTAATGGGTCTGTACCTCTGGGCAGTGAACTTCACATGTGTTTCTCTAGTTCCCCCCCACCCCTCCTTGGGTGGGAAAGGACGGTTGGAGTGGGCTGAAGGTGGGTAGCTTCCTCTCCTCTGTGTGGAATGCTAGATCTGATTTAAGTTGGATGTTTTCCCTTTCCTAAGTCAGCTAGGCTCTGATAATACCCAATCAGGGCAAGCCTTGTTGGGAAGAACTGAGTGCTCTGGTATATTTCAAAATGGTTTCTTTTTCCCTTTGCCTGCCAGAGGCCCAAGGGGATTTTTCTGATATTTACTGTGGGAATCTGGTCCAGTTTCTGGAGGTAAATCTCACAGTATCTTGAGGACCTCCCCATAACTGGGTCCCTCTGGGTTTTTTAACTCCACAAGTTGTCCACTTTGAGCTGTCAACAATTCATCATAGTTCAGGTTCCCTTCCCTAGTGCAGGTTCTTGAGACAGTTTTTGCTTGTGAGTTCTATTGCTGGCAAACTGTGATGCCTGTATTCTCATGTCTCTTCAGCCTTGGGGCAGCAGCTTGCCCTGTGTGCTCCTATCTGTGGATCCAAGAAGTGTTGAGTTTTCAGTCTGTGTAGCTTTTGACTTGCTGTTGGGACGGAGTGGCAACTTCTAAGCTCCTTACATCAAGAACTGGTTAACTTCGAAGTTTCCTCCTTCTCTGATATTTAAAAATTGTTTCCCTGCTTTCTAATTGTTCCATGGTGGTAAGGTTGACCTGAACAGTCTTCTCAGCTGTTGCCATAATTGTAATTCAGCTATACTCTATCATAATAACCCTACTGTTTAACTCCATTTTAAGGCCTGACCTTAACTTTAATCTTGTCTGTTGCTACTTAGTTTGGTTCCCTGGTTTGATCCTCACACTTTCTAAAATCAGTGATTTCAATTCACATCTCTGTTCTTCCAATTCTTCCCTGTCTTTAGTAATATACGCCTTATCATTACAGACATTTCTAGAACCTTTTGGTTGATGTTTTTCTTGTCCAACCAAGCTCTTCTTTTTTTATTAATAGAAAATACAAGCCCATTCAAGATGGCCCAAATAAAAGAGTATTGTTTTATTGTAAGGATATAATAGATAGTGTTCCGAAGATTTAATTATATGAAATGAGCAACAGCCTGCTTTCATATGTCTTAGTGCTGGAAGAAGTATTCTTTTTACCACTGTGATTTTTATCACTGTGCGCATACATTCTCTGTTTTGGTCTCTGTCTCTGTTTCTTTGTCCTCTTTGTCATGGTTTCTCAGTTAACATAGGGCAGACAATTCAGTTTCACACTTTCCCTCCTTCTTATATTGTTCATAGAACTTTTAATTTAGAGTTTTAATTTTGCACATACCAATTTTTAAACCTTTAAAAGGAAAGGACCTCGTAAATATTTAAGGATTCAGTTACCTAAAGTCTTAAGGGCTTCCCTGGTGGCTCAGATGGTAAAGAATTTGCATGCAATGCAGGAAACCTGGGTTTTGGAAAATCCCCTGGAGAAAGGAATGGCTCCTCATTCCAGTATTCTTGCTTGGAGTGTTCCGTGGACAGAGGAGCCTGGTGGGCTACAATCCATGGGGTCGCAAAAGAGTCAGACACGACTGGCAACTAACAATTACCTTAAAGTCTATCCTGCATTTTTTTCTTCTCTCTTAAGAAATTATATAAAATTAATGTTAGTTAAATGAAAAAGTATAAATATATTAATTTTTCTGTAAGTACTATATATCCTTAAATATAGCTTAAACGACACAGGGGCACACGACTGAGGCTAAAGGCCAAAGTAAGGCCCTTGCTTCCTTTTCTGAAGTCCTTTATTTAAAAACAAACAAACTTTTAATTGGAGAATAATTGCTTTATAATGATATGCTGGTTTCTGCCATACAACAATGTAAGTCAGCCATAAGTATACATATTTCCCTCTCTCGAACCTTCTTCCCACCCTCCACCCCATTCCACACCTCTAAGTTGTCACAGAACACTAGGTTGAGCTCCCTGTCTTATACAGCCACTTCCCACTACCTATCTCTTTTACATGTGGTGATGTATATGTTTCAGTGCTACTCTTTTGATTTTCCTACCTTTTCCTTCTCCCTTTGTGTCCCCAAGTCTGTTCTCTATGTTGCATCTCTATTCCTGCCCTGGAAATAGGTTAATCAGTACCATTTTTCTGGGGTCCATATGTATTCGTTAATACATGATTTTGATTTTCTCTTTCTGACTTACTTTACTCTGTATAACAGGCTCAGGTTCATCCACCTCCCTAGAACAGACTCAGGACTCAAAAACATTCCTTTTTATGACCAATCAATATTCCATTATATATATGTACCACAGCTTCTTCATCCATTCATGTGTCGGTGGACATCTAGGTTGCTTCCATGTCCTAGCTATTGTAAATAGTGCTGCAGTGAACATTGGGGTACGTGTGTCTTTTTGAATTATGGTTTTCTGCCTGGAAAATCCCATGGATGGAGGAGCCTGGTAGGCTGCAGTCCATGGGGTCGCTAGGAGTTGGACACAACTGAGTGACTTCACTTTCACTTTTCACTTTCATGCATTGGAGAAGGAAATGGCAACCCACTCCAGTGTTCTTGCCTGGAGAATCCCAGGGATGGGGGAGCCTGGTGGGCTTCTGACTATGGGGTCGCACAGAGTTGGACATGACTGAAGCGACTAAGCAGCAGCAGCAGCAGCAGCAGCAAGGTATATTGAGAATTGAGGATTGCTGGGTCATATGGTAGTTTTATTCCTAGTTTTTTAAGCAATCTCCATACTGTTCTCCATAGTGGCTCTATCAATTTACATTCCCAGCAACAGTGCAAGAGGGTTCCCTTTTCTCTATATCCTCTCCAGCATTTATTGTTAGTAGATTTTTTGATGATGGCCAATCTGACTGGTGTGAGGTGATACCTCATTGTGGTTTTGACTTGCATTTAGCTAATAATGAGCATTTTTGTTGTTTTGTTGAGCATTTTTTCATGTGTTTATGACCCATCTGTATGTCTTCATTGTAGAAATATCTGTTTAGGTCTTCTAGCCATTTTTTGATTGGGTTGTTAGTTCTTCTCATATTGATCTGCATGAGCTGCTTGTATATTATGGAGATTAATCCTTTGTCATTTGCTTCATTTGTTTTTATTTTCTCCTATTCTGATAGCTCAATTGGTAAAGAATCTGCCTGCAATGCAGGAGACCCTGGTTCAATTCCCAGGTCAGGAAAATCTGCCGGAGAAGGGATAGGCTACACATTCCAGTATGCTTGGGCTTCCCTTGTGGCTCAGCTGGTAAAGAATCTGTCTGCAATGCAGAAGACGTGGGTTCAATCCCTGGGTTGGGAAGATCCCCTGGAGAAGGGAAAAGCTACTCACTCTAGTATTCTGGCCCAAGAATTCCATGGACTGTATAGAGTCACGAGGAGTCTGACATGACTGAGCGACTTTCATTTCACTCTCCCATTCTGAGGGTTATCTTTTCACCTTGCTTACAGCTTCATTTGCTGTGGAAAAGCTTTGACATTTAAGTAGGTCCCACTTGTTTATTTTTGTTTTTATTTCCATTACTCTAGGATATTGCTGTGATTTGTGTCATAGTGTTCTGCTTATGTTTTCCCTCTAAGAGTTTTATAATTTCTGGTCTTACATTTAGGTTTTTAATCCATTTTGAGTTTATTTTTGTGTATGGTGTTAAGAAGTGTTCAAATTTCATTCTTTTACAGGGAGCTGTCCAGTTTTCCTAGCACCACTTATTGAAGAGACTATCTTTTCTTAATTGTATGTTCTTGCCTTCTTTGTCAAAGGTAAGGTGTCTGACAGAGAATGAGATGGTTGGATGGCCTCACAGACTCAATGGACATGAGTTTGGGTAAACTCCAGGACTTGGTGATGGACAGGGAGGCCTGGCATGCTGTAGTCCATGGGGTCGCATGACTGAGTGACTGAACCGAACTGAACTGAAGGTGTCTGAGACCTTTAGTTTCCTGAAACTTATCTATTCCTTCTCCTTCCTTCTTCTCAAACTGAAGGTGGAATATTTCTTTCTAGAGCAATGACATAATACATTCTTCAAGATTTATTAATACTTTTTGTTTCTCTTTTCAACACCATGAACTGTAGCCTGCCAGGCTCCTCTGTCCATGGGGATTCTCCAGGCAAGAATACTAGAATGGATTGCCATGCCCTCCTCCAGGGGATCTTCCCAACTCAGGGATAGAATCCAGGAGTCCCACATTGCAGGTCGATTCTTTGCTGTTTGAGCCACCAGGGAAATCCTTTGTTTCTCTAAAGGTATCTAATTAATGATTTCCTCCCCGTAGCAACTAGCTTTTTCTCTTACTAAGTTTTCACATGGCCCAACATTGCTGTCCTTACCCTTCTTATACAATTCAGGTTCTGTCACTAATGACCATGGTCTCAATTTTTTTCATTATTCATTTTTTCATTAGTTTGTAGCTAAAGCAAAAAATTGGTCTTGAGCAATAATTGACCTGGTGTCAATTATTGTCTAATAAGCTGTGGCCACAGTGGTAGTGTCTTGTGGCAAATAAGAATGCTCCTTCCAGGCTCTCTGAGAGATTTATGCTTTCATAAATAAGATGATTTAATTTGGTCTTATTTTATTTTAATTTTAATAGAAGAAAGATTAAGTCAAAACTCCAGAGCCACTACATTCAGTTATTTAGACTATAATATAAATGGTACTCCCTAGAGTTGGGTGGGGAAAAGTCCATATAACTGTATGTTGTAGTCCCTGGACTTCAAATAAATATTTCTACTTAGAAAGAACTATTATTTCAAAAAACTTCCTCAAAAGTTAGGTATAAAGCTTATGGAAGATAAGTTTTGAATGACATGTTTTCATATTTCATATCCTTCCTCACACTTTCTCTTCTTCTCATAACTTGTATGTTATATTATTGCTTATTCATTGTCCAGATTAATAACCTTTAAATCAACCTTCAGTCTTTTAGCATGGCTTCTCCCATCCTGAATTCTTGATTGACTTACCTTCTAATGATCTAAAGTTTGAGTGATATTTAAACCACGTTACTGTATTCTCTGAGTTCTTCATTTTTGCAAATACCTGTCTTTTTATTTTTGAAAGATATCTTAGCTGAATACAATATTTTCGGACCATATTTTCTTTCTCTCAGAACTTTCCAAAGTGTTTTGAAAATCATTGTTGTATGAAGTTTAAAGCCACTGTGGCTTATTTCCTTTTATTGCAGGGAATTCCTGAAGAAGTTTTTCTTCATTCTTAAAATTCAGTGACAATCAGGATATATCTTTATGCTGATCATTGTATTTTATTTTTCCTGGAGCAGAGTACTTTTTGATATGCAAATTTGAGTTACTTCATATCTGGGTAATTGTGTTATATCTTTGGATCTATTTTGTTCTTCATTTCTGGGGTTATATAATTCAAAATGCCTCATTATATCTTTACTGTGGTCTTGCCTCATCCTTCGAATCTGTTATCTTTTCTTTTACTGCTTTGTTGTGACTTTTTCCTCTGCATTTGCTCTAATTACCTCAGGCTTTTTTTCTCTGACAGTAATTATGTTTTGTTTCTCATTTCCTCTAATTTATTTAGTTGTTTTTTTAAAAGTTATTTTTTTACTTGATGCTGCAATCTACCATTTATGTCATATTATTGCTTTTTCATCTCATTTTTTAGGTTGATGAAGAATCTATATTTTAATCCTTTTTATTATGCTCCTCTATAGCAACACACTTACAATGAATTTTTTTCTATCCTTCGGGTTTTTGTTCGAAAACATTATTGAACTACACTTTGTATGCCTTATTATTTTCCCACTGTTTTGTTTCTATACTGCAATATCTATAGTTGCTATGCTATTTCCCTCACCCAGAATGTTGCTTATGTTTAACATAAGTATCTCTTTTTTAGACACTCTATTCACTTTAATATAGATAAATGTATCTTTATTTTGGTTTACTTTTCCCTCTAAGCTAAATTTTTGTGCTGGATAATTTATATTTTGTCTATTTTTCTTTAAGTTGAGGGTATGTGAGGATTTCTGAAGTTGGTTAGAGGTCAGAAAAAATTGTATGAAGTTTTATTGTAATACCCTGAGCTTTTCTCTCCTGAGTTTTTGTAAACTATAGCTTACCAAAATTCACGTCTTATCACAAACATATACCATTCCATAAGGCTTTAAATAACTCTCTTAGTTCAATTAGGAGCCCCATAGACTTTGTTTCTAATACATAACACTAAACACTTCTCTAATTTCACCAGTCTTTAAACCATCCCTCTCCAGATGTACCTCATACCCTTTCTCTCAGCTAATCAGTTAAAAGAGAGAGAGAGAAAACTATGTCTTCTCATCTTAGTTTTGTCATTGTTGTTTAGTTGCTCAGTTGTGTCTGATTCTTTTATGACTCTATGGACTGTAATCCGCCACGCTCCTCTGACCATGGGATTTACCAGACAAGAATACTGAAGTGGGTAGCCATTCCCTTCTCTAGGGTTCTTCCCAACCCAGGGATTGAACCCACATCTCCTACATAGCAGTCGGGTTCTTTACCACCAAGCCACCAGGGAAGCCCCATCTCATTTTACTTATCTCCAAATTTGGGATGTTTAGTACTCTTGCCTGGAAAATCCCATGGATGGAGGAGCCTGGTAGGCTGCAGTCCATGGGGTCGCTGAGGGTCGGACACAACTGAGCGACTTCACTTTCACTTTTCATTTTCATGCATTGGAGAAGGCAATGGCAACCCACTCCAGTGTTCTTGCCTGGAGAATCCCAGGGACAGAGGAGCCTAGTGGGCTACCGTCTATGGGGTCGCTCAGAGTTGGACACGACTGAAGTGACTTAGCAGCAGTGAGAATTCTCAGAAATTTCCAAGCCACCAGAACTTCCTTTGCAGCATTAGAAGGCACCTGGTGCTGGAAATTCACAGTATGTACCAAGACTCCTTGAGGACCTCCACTAAAGAAAGCTATTTGATTTTGCTAAATCCAGTGTTTTCTATATTTATACAAATTCTTTTCTGTAAGACAGTTGCCAGTATTATTTTGGGAACCCTGACTTTTGAAGTCCCCTGAGTTCATATATCCTAAACAGTGATTTGACAGCCAACCAGTAGAATGAAGGTCAGTCCCAGTGTGTGGTTGACCTGAAAATATGTGGGTTGAGGAAGAAGCACACATGGGGGCATAAGCCATACATGGGACATCATGGAAGATGTTCCATGGCTGGAGCTTCACTGACATGATTTTTCTGGAACTGGTTGAGAGTAAGGAAAATCAAGGAATCAGTTCAAGTTGTGTTCTCAAAAGTATGAAGGGTTGAAGCTAGAAAAACCAAATTTTAAGGACTAAATTTTCAACCAGGAAGAGAAGTTTAAGCCAAGAAGATTTATGTGTTGGGTAGATGCAGGAACAGAATAAAGAATGAAAAGCAAGGATGGGAGATAGGAAGTATGAAAAGCATAAAGGATAATTGCCTGGTCTTAAACTAGGGTACCCAAGTCTGATGTCTCTGAGGTCAGTCTATGGTAGAGGCTCTGGAATGTAGTAGTATTGACTGCTAATGGACTCCATTTCAAGAATAAGTTCTGTCTCTGTCTGATGAAGAGGACTATTTCAGTTAATTCTTGGGTATTCAAGCAATATGAGGTTGTCTAATCACTAACTTACCCTGGATGTAACTGTCAGTTGCATAAAAAAGCATTTTCAGTGGCCTGGCATTAATACAGTGAGTGTATATATATAGAGTCACTGGCACAATGCTTTGCCATCAGTAGATTTTTCAGTAACTTTTTGATGAATTCAAGATATTTAGTGTTCCTGGAAGCTATGATATATTCAGGTCTCACTCAAACTCATGCAACAGTAAGTCGGAGTCCTCATTCTGTAAGAAAACATTGGTCTAGGTCTTATGCCACATTTGTGTCAGGGTTTTGAAATACACAGTTAAAAAATATACAGGTCCAGCCCTCAGAGAACTATTTTAAATCCTAATGGAGACCACTGTATTGATTAGTTCCATCAGAGTTAATGCCCAGCTCTCCTTATCAATACTTTAAAAAATTTGCTTAGAATTACACCTTAAAGCAGCAGTTCTCAAACTTGGTTTCACATTAGAATCACCTGGGTAGCTGGTGTCTGTGTTCTATTCCAGGCCAATTAAATCAGAACACTTGGGTTTGGACTTTTGCATCAGGAGTCTTTGAAAACATCCTAGGTACAGACTGTGTTGAGAACCCATGTTTTAGAGGGAAGACACAAAAGAGTCAATTGGGGAAAACTAAAACAACATAATGAGGGAACTGTGTACTGTGTCTTAAACACAAGCATATTTATAAGTGTGAATACAACAAATTAAGACTATTACACATATAAGTCTTCAGTTTTGTTCTGGTGTTAATTACCAATCTCTCTTCATTATGGTAGTGGTAAAAACCAATAACTAGTTTTAACTAAGTTAATGTCTTTGTTCTGGCTTTGTTATTGACTTTGATCCAATACTTTTCTGTTTTCTATTTCTGTTTCTTTTTTTTTTTTTAACCTTTATCATTTCCATTGGTAAGAAACTTTTATGACAAAGTTTTCTCACTTGCTTATTCTACAGCTATTACAATTCAGTCACCAGGAGATATAGCAGTCATTCTTAGATCTAGCTGAATTTTAATCACCTGGAGAACTTTTAAAAAATGCTAGTGTTTGGGCTTCACTCCAAACAACTTAAATCAGAATCTCTAGAAGTAAGCCCCTGTCATTGATAATTGTTCAGAAATATTCCAGATGATTCTGTGTGAAGGGATTAAAAATGCTGTAGCTGTAGCTGTGCTTTGTCACTCACTTGTGTCTGACTCTTTGTGACCTCAATGGACTGTAGCCCTCCAGGCTCTTCTGTCCATGGGGATTCTCCAAGCAAGAATTCTGGAATGGGTTGCCATGCTCTATTTCAGGGGAATTACCATACTTTTCCCAACCCAGGGATTGAACCTATGATGTCTGCCTTGTGGCTTAGCTGGTAAAGAATCCACCTACAATTTGGGAGACCTGGGTTCATTCCCTGGGTTGGGAAGATCCCCTGGAAAAGGGAAAGGCTACCCACTCCAGTATTCTGGCCTGGAGAATCCCATGAACTTTATAGTCCATGGGGTCACAAAGAGTCACACACAACTGAGCAACTTTCACTTTCACTTTCACTTCTACTCCTACATTGCAGGCAGAGTTTTTACCATCTGAGCCACTGGGGAAGCCAAAACTCTAGTGTGATTGTTAGACATATAATGGACACCAAAGAGTTATGTCTTTCTGTGTCCACAAACTTTTGCCATGTGACTTCTCCCATAAACAGGTAGTCTGTTTTCACACCTTGACCACAGGCCCTTACATGACTCTCCAGGTGAATACAGAACATGGGTGAGAAGAGAAACCATCCAACCAAACCCTCAGAAGAATAATACGAGTAAGCATTTTAAAAACCACTAGTTTAGGGATGGTTTGTTATGTAGCAAAGTCTAACTGAAATATAGTATATAGGGGACTTCTATTATAAGCTAAGACAAAAAAGCACTATTCTTGATTTTTTTTTTTTTTTTAGTTCTATTTTTATTGCTGTTGCAGGAACCACTCTAACCACTCTTTCTGTTCCCTAGGATTTTCCTTCAGATTCTTTTACTACTCAAAGAATGAGATTTAGACAGAAAAAGAATTTCTTGTCATTGTACAAATGCCTTCCATTTGTCTCTAGGGTACTTCTTCAGTCTGATTACCAAATGTTTCCTTTAAAACTATAAAGATCAAAGGAACCACCTGCCTCAGGGGCCATAGCTTAGGCAGACTTTCATAACACTGCATGTGGATTGCATCAACACATCCTGAAATTTGCCAAGACTCAGTTTCACAAGTTAAGGTCCAGAATAAAGAAATCCCCTTGTGTTAGCAAGATGGTCACACTTTATCCAGGAGCAAATTGAAGTCTCCAATCAATTTGCTTAGTGTGGGTCACAAGAAAGAGCTGTAGTTGGTATCTTCACTACACTATCAGTGATGAAAATTACCATACTTTTGCCTTAATAATAGTATCAACTGTTTTAGCAAGTCTAGTTAGAATATCTGTCTTGTAAAATCATCAGTGAATGAAAATGAGTTGTCTTGTTACTTGCTAGTTTGGTGGGATGAAATGTCATGTCAAAGACATGGGTTTGACACAGTTCTACCACTTATCTATTATGTAACCTTGCATAAATCACTAAACATTTTAAAAATCTTAGTTGCCTTATCTATAAAACTGAGATGAAATAAGCATTTTCAGAATATATCTAAGGATCAAAAAAGATCACATATATAATATCCCTTAGCAATCTTTAAAGCTTACTTTAAATATAAGATGTTATTACTCATGGTATAGGCAGCACCAAGAAAGAAAAAATATGGAAGTTTTCTCTGACAACAGCTGAGAAAAGTCATTCATATTCTCACAGCATTAGGGAAAGTAAATACTTTATATGGCTTCACATTTTTCTTTAATCTCTGAATCTCAAAGTACCTTGCAGCATACTTTCATTAATTCATAAGACCCCATGAAATACATTTGTTCCCCCTTAAACTTCTTTCTAAACAAGGTACCTTTTCTAGAACATATAAATTTGAGCCTCATCCACAAAGGGCCCTCAGATTTGTGAATGAATAGAGAGGTTCTGATCCTTTTTTATGTTGTAATTTTTTGTCTTATTTAAAATCTGCAAGTCTCTTGATCTTGTCTGCCTTCCCTTGAAGTCTGTCCCTTGATGTTTTGATGTAGTGAACATGCCTATGAAACTCAAATCCTAGACAGGTGGCAGTCTTTTCATTCCTTACATGTTAGGGATAGGGTTTGGAGATAATTTATTAATCTATTTCTTCCTTAAGTGTTTGAAAGATACCCACTAAAAATATGTGAACCAGATTCTTTTATATTGCTCAGGTTGAATTTTGTTTGGAATTCGAGCCCTTGCAGGCTGCATTTGACTCCTCAGCTCCTTGACTAGCATGTAGGATTTTTTTCCTTACTGAGTGGTAGTCTGCTGATATGAATGAGCTAATAGGGCTTTCAGTCAAAACTTATTTAGAACTAAAAGATGTGGCTATAATTATTCCCTGTATTTCTATGGTTTCTTTTTCAAATAGTTCAGAAAGCCCTGCATGTATTATTGAATCTTTCTAAAGTAAGGTGAGCCAGATAAATTATGTTATTTTATTAGAAAAATTTACCTTTGCTCCAACTTTTTTATTGTTATATCTTTTGGTATCTTTACTTATCTTACCAATATTCAATGATTTGGCTTTTTCCATGAATGTTCCAAATTGTTCCCTTAACCTGTTGAAATAAACTTGATTTCTGTCTGTTCCCTCAAACACTGCTCTTGAAGGAAGGGATATGGATGTTTATAGGTGATTAACATATATTAGGGTCTAGTTCAAAAGAAGGACCATTAATGGTGAATTTCTTAGTTTGGCGGCTTCCCTGGTAGCTCAGTTGGTAAAGAATCTGCCTGCAATGCAGGAGACCCGGGTTCATTTCCTGGGTTGGGAAGATCTCCTGGAGAAGGAAATGGCAACCCACTCCAGTATTCTTACCTGGGGAATCCCATGGATAGAGGAACCTGGAAGGCTATAGCCCATGGGGTTGCAAGAGTCCGACATGACTTAGCAACTAAACCACCACCAGCAGTGCATGAAAGAGGATGATACATTTTGGGGACACATGAATCTTTTGCTCTGCATGAAAATAAATCACATAGATATTTGTTTATGCATAAAGCTTATGCTGTTTATATCCTCTTTTCGACAGAAATTACTTGTTACAAGCTCTATTTTAGGGTGAGGGAGACTGAAGTACAGTACAGATTGATTAACATGAAAAGAAAACACAAACCAATTTTTGGTAGGTTATGATTTGATTATTAATGCTTATGGCCTGAACTGCTTTGACAGAATCTCACTTATAGAGATTTCCAAAGCCCATGCTGAATCTCTGATCAGATTATTAGAGCACTTGAAATTTGAGATTGCTGGAGGTTTGTCAAACTGTTTTTTCTTTATAAATTTCCCTGAATTACTTTCTCTTCAATTCAACACATTTTTATTGCAGAGTTTTCCATATTAGGCCAGTACAAAGATGAGCTTTTTTTTGAAAATTTTTTCCTGTCCTGGAGATGTACTTTAAAGTCTTGGTTTTGAACTCTGGTAGTTGTTAATTCAATGGTGTGAGCAATGTACATGTGCAGGTGATATGAGCTGTTAAAACACCAATACTGTATAGTTCACTTACCAACATAGGCTCCTTTCCTCCAAGTTTCAGATCAACTGTCTGTCTAATCACTAAGGAATGTTTAATATCATTTACAATTGCACCTCCATGGGCATCTTCCAGAACTTATTCAGAGGAGACTTAAGCGGAGGTCATGCTGGCTTTTCTAAATAACTTTCAAGAGGAGAGGAGCCTAATTGCCTCCTTCCAGGAAACTAGCATTCATCAAGAAAGGCTTGCTTTTCATGTCCCTCCTGATGGCCATCAGGGGGATTTTTCAGGATATTTCTTAGAGTTTCTCCAACTCTCTTCTATGTGTTTTGCTTCCTCCTATGGAATTCTAATTGAGCTGTTTCAAATCCTGAAAGACGATGCTGTGAAAGTGCTGCACTCAATATGCCAGCAAATTTGGAAAACTCAGCAGTGGCCACAGGACTGGAAAAGGTCAGTTTTCATTCCAATCCCAAAGAAAGGCAATGCCAAAGAATGCTCAAACTACTACACAATTGCACTCATCTCACACGCTAGTAAAGTAATGCTCAAAATTCTTCAAGCCAGGCTTCAGCAATATGTGAACCGTGAACTTCCTGATGTTCAAGCTGGTTTTAGAAAAGGCAGAGGAACCAGAGATCAAATTGCCAACATCCGCTGGATCATGGAAAAAGCAAGAGAGTTCCAGAAAAACATCTATTTCTGCTTTATTGACTATGCCAAATCTTTGACTGTGTGGATCACAATAAACTGTGGAAAATTCTGAAAGAGATGGGAATACCAGACTACCTGACCTGCCTCTTGAGAAATCTGTATGCAGGTCAGGAAGCAACAGTTAGAACTGGACATGGAACAACAGACTGGTTCCAAATAGGAAAAGGAGTACGTCAAGGCTGTATATTGTCGCCCTGCTTATTTAACTTCTATGCAGAGTACATCATGAGAAACGCTGGAATGGAAGAAACACAAGCTGGAATCAAGATTGTCGGGAGAAATATCAATAACCTCAGATATGCAGATGACACCATCCTTATGGCAGAAAGTGAAGAGGAACTCAAAAGCCTCTTGATGAAAGTGAAAGTGGAGAGTGAAAAAGTTGGCTTAAAGCTCAGCATTCAGAAAACGAAGATCATGGCATCTGGCCCCATCACTTCATGAGAAATAGATGGGAAAACAGTGGAAACAGTGTCAGACTTTATTTTTCTGGGCTCCAAAATCACTGCAGATGGTGACTGCAGCCATGAAATTAAAAGATGCTTACTCCTTGGAAGGAAAGTTATGACCAACCTAGATAGCATATTCAAAAGCAGAGACATTACTTTGCCAACAAAGGTTCATCTAGTCAAGGCTATGGTTTTTCCTGTGGTCACGTATGGATGTGAGAGTTGGACTGTGAAGAAGGCTGAGCGCTGAAGAATTGATGCTTTTGAACTGTGGTGTTGGAGAAGACTCTTGAGAGTCCCTTGGACTGCAAGGAGATCCAACCAGTCCAATCTGAAGGAGATCAGCCCTGGGATTTCTTTGGAAGGAATGATGCTAAAGCTGAAACTCTAGTACTTTGGCCACCTCCTGCAAAGAGTTGACTCATTGGAAAAGACCCTGATGCTGGGAGGGATTGGGGGTAAGAGGAGAAGGGGATGACAGAGGATGAGATGGCTGGATGGCATCACTGACTCAATGGACGTGAGTCTGGGTGAACTCTGGGAGTTGGTGATGGACAGGGAGGCCTGGCGTGCTGCGATTCATGGGGTCGCAAAGAGTCGGACACGACTGAGCAACTGAACTGAACTTCCTTGGTACTTCATTTTTTCCTGATTGTTTACACAGGAAGGAAATAAACATTTATAATGAAATGACCCCTTAGAAAGAAAAATAATTTCTTATAATATTGCTATCAAATAAAATCTCTAAATAAAAGATATTTTGGTGTTTGAACTCAATTGGCAGTCTTCTCCTTTTCTGGAATTGTTAATTGCAATGAAAACACACATACACTGGCACAGGTACACCCCAAGGTTAAAGAGAAGTTTCTTTTGACAGATGGATGCTGTTTTAGCAGCTTGATTACATTTTCCTTCAGTGGTTTGATATACTAGAAAGATTATGAACTTTGAAGCCAAAATGGCTTGGGTTTGAATCTGTGTTCTGCCACCCATAATTTTACAATTTTAGGCAAGTTAGTTAACATTTTCAAGGCTATGCTTTTTCTCTATTAAAAGGAGATCAATAATATCCACTTGTCAGAGTGTCTTAAGAAATAAAAGAGACAATGCAAAGTAAGACATATGGCACATGACAATTTTAGTGAGTTCTAAATAAATACTAGTTACTTTTCCTTCCTGTCTTATGTTGGTTAGAGTAATGTGGTATTGTGCTTATCAAGATAAAATTTAAAAATGTAAAAAAGTAAAGGAGGCATCCAATTGTAATGAATTTTTAGAGTCATTTTGTACTTTGCAGGATACTTAGTTAATCTTAGTCAGTTCACTTCAGTTCAGTTGTTCAATCGTGTCCGACTCTTTGCGACCCCATGGACTGCAGCACACCAGGCCTCCCTGTCCATCACCAACTCCCAGAGTTTACTCAAACTCATGTCCATTGAGTTGGTGATGCCATCCAACCATCTCTTCCTCTGCCATCCCTTTCTCCTCCTGCCTTCAATCTTTCCCAGTATCAGGTCTTTTCAAATGAGTCAGTTCTTCACATCAGGTGGCCAAAGTATTGGAGTTTCAGCTTCAGCATCAGTCCTGCCAGTGAATGTTAAGGACTGATTTCCTTTAGGATGGACTGATTGGATCTGCCATCCAAGGGACTCTCAAGAGTCTAAAGCATCAGTTCTTCAGTGCTCAGCTTTCTTTATAGTCCAACTGTCACATCCATACATGACCCCTGGAAAAACCATAGCCTTGACTAGATGGACTTTTGTTGGCAAAGTAATGTCTCTGCCTTTTAATATGCTATCTAGGTTGGTCATAGCTTTTCTTCCAAGGAGAAAGTGTCTTTTAATTTAATGGCTGCAGTCACCATCTGCAGTGATTTTGGAGCCCCCCAAAATAAAATCTGTCACTATTTGCACTGTTTCCCCATCTATTTGCCATGAAGTGATGGGACCAGATCTTAGTTTTCTGAATGTTGAGTTTTAAGCCAACATTTTCACTCTCCTCTTTCACTTTCATCAAGAGGCTCTTTAGTTCCTCTTTGCTTTCTGCCATAAGGGTGGTGTAATCTGCATAACTGAGATTAGTGATATTCCTCCCAGCAATCTTGATGCCAGTTTGTGCTTCATCTAGTCAGCATTTTGCATGATGTACTCTGCATATAAGTTAAATAACCAGGGTGACAATATATAGCCTTGATGTGCTCCTTTTCCTATTTGGAACCAGTCTGTTGTTCCATGTCCAGTTCTAACTGTTGCTTCCTGACCTGCATACAGATTTCTCAGGCAGCAGGTCAGGTGTTCTGGTGTTCCCATCTCTTTAAGAATTTTCCACAGTTTGTTGTGATCCACACAGTCAAAGGCTTTGGCATAGTCAATAAAGCAGAAATAGATGTTTTTCTGGAACCCTCTTGCTTTTTCGATGATACAGCAGATGTTGGCAATTTGATCTCTGGTTCCTCTGTTTTTTCAGAACTTACACAGGACTGGGGGAACAGACTCTGGGAGGGCACAAACAGAACCTTGTGTGCACCAGGAGAAAGGAGCAGTGACCCCAAAAGAGGCTGCCCGTGAGTGTCTAGGAGTCTCTGGCAGAGGTTTGGGTCAGCCGTGGCCTGTTGCAGGGTTGGGGGCACTGAGTGTAGCAGTGCATGCATGGGACTGTTTGAAGGAGGTCACCATTACCTTCATTACCTCCACCATAGTTTGGCCTCAGGTCAAATAATAGGGAGGGAACACAACCCTGCCCTTCAACAGAAAATTGGATTAAAGATTTACTGAGCATGGCCCCACCCATCAGAACAAGAGTCAGTTTCCCCCTCAGTCAGTCTCTCCCATCAGGAAGCTTCCATAAGCCTCTTATCCTTCTCCATCAGAGGGCAGACAGAATGAAAACCACAATCACAGAAAACTAACCAATCTGATCACATGGACTTACAGCTTTGTCTAACTCAATGAAACTATGAGCGACGCCTTGTAGGTCCACCCAAGACAGCCAGGTCATGGTAGAGAGTTCTGACGAAATGTGGTCCACTGGAGAAGGGAATGGTCAACCACTTCAGTATTATTGCCTTGAGAATTCCATGAACAGTATGAAAAGGCAAAAAGATAGGACACTGAAAGATGAGCTCCCCAGGTCAGTAAGTGCCCAATATGCTACTAGAGATCAATGGAGAAATAACTCCAGAAAGAATGAAGAGACAGAGCCAAAGCAAAAACAACACCCAGTTGTGGATGTGACTGGTGATGAAAGTAATGTCCAATGCTGTAAAGAGCAATATTGCATATGAACCTGGAATGTTAAGTCCATGAATCAAGGCAAATTGGAAGTGATCAAACAGGAGAGGGCAAGAGTAAACGTCAACATTCTAGGAATCAGCGAACTAAAATGGACTGGAATGGGTGAATTTAACTCAGATGACCATTATATCTACTACTGTGGGCAAGAATCCCTTAAAGAAATGGAGTAGCCACATAGTCAGCAAAAGGGTATGGAATGCAGTACTTGGATGCAATCTCAAAAACAACAGAATGATCTCTGTTCATTTTCAAGGCAAACCATTCAGTATCACAGTAATCCAAGTCTATGGCCTGACCAGTAATGTGGAAGAAGCTGAAGTTGAATGGTTCTATGAAGACCTACAAGATCATCTAGAACTAACACCCCCAAAAGATGTCTTTTCATTATAAGGGACTGGAATGCAAAAGTAGGAAGTCAAGAAATACCTGGAATAACAGGCATTTTGGGCCTTGGAATACAGAATGAAGCAGGACAAAGGCCAACAGGGTTTTGTCAAGAGACTGCACTGCGAACATCCACTGCAAATGCTGCACAAACCCAGCAAACACACTCTTCCAACAACACAAGAGAAGACTCTACACATGGACATCTCCAGATGGTCAATACCGAAGTCAGAGTGATTATATTCTTTGTAGCCAAAGATAGAGAAGCTCTGCACAGTCAGCAAAAACAAGACTGGGAGCTGACTGTGGCTCAGATCATGAACTCCTTATTGCAAAATCCAGACTTAAATTGAAGAAAGTAAGGAAAGCCACTACATCATTCAGATATGACCTAAATCAAATCCCTAATGACTATTCAAGTGAAAGTGAGAAATAGATTCAAGGGATTAGATCTGATAGACAGAGTACCTGAAGAACTATGGATGGAGGTTAATGACATTGTACAGGAGGAAGTGATCAAGACCATCCCCAAGAAAAAGAAATGCAAAAAGACAAAATGGTTGTCTGAGGAGGCCTTACAAACAGCTATGAAAAGAAGAGAAGTGAAAGGTAAAGGAGAAAAGGAAAGATATACCCATTTGAATGCAGAGTTCCAAAGAATAGCAAGGAGAGATAAGAAAGCCTTCCTCAGTGATCAATGCAAAGAAATAGAGGAAACAATAGAATGGGAAAGATTAGAGATCTCTTCAAGAAAATTAGAGATGCCAGATGAACTTTTCATGCAAAGATAGGCACAATAAAAGACAGAAATGGTATGGACCTAACAGAAGCAGAAGATATTAAAAGAGGTGGCAAGAATACACAGAATGACTATACAAAAAAGACCTTCACGACCCAGGTAATCACGATGGTGTGATCACCCACCTAGAGCCAGACATCCTGGAATGTGAAGTCAAGTGGGCCTTAGGAAGCATCACTACAAACAAAGCTAGTGGAGGTGATGGAATTCCAGTTGAGCTATTTCAAATCCTCAAAGATGATGCTGTCTGTGAAAGTGCTGCACTCAATATGCCAGCAAATTTGGAAAACTCAGCAGTGGCCATAGGACTGGGAAAGGTCAGTTTTCATTCCAGTCCCAAAGAAAGGCAATGCCAAAGAATGCTCAAACTACTGCACAATTGTTCTCATCTCACTTAGTTAATTTAGGGAACCAAATAGTTAAATATAAAAATGCTACCATATTCTTGTAAGATAGAAAGATAGTATTAAGAAATTCATTCATTAAATATCTATTAAGTGCTATTTATTTTTTAAGTACTATGCTAAGTTCTAAAGATACAGTGGGAGGAGCATAGACATTGCTTTTGGAGTTGGCCCGCTAGGTTATATTCAGTTTTTAAACAGGAAAAATTAAGAAGGAACTGATTTAAGGAATATTGACTTTGATTTCAACTGATACATAATCCCTGGTGCATGTGTGCTTGCTAAGTCACTTCAGTTATGTCTTACTCTCTATCCATGGAATTTTCCAGGCAAGAATACTAGAATGGGTTTACATGTCCTCCTCCAGGGGATCTTCCTGACCCAAGAATCAAGCCCGCATCTCTTACATCTCCTGCATTGTCAGGCATGTTCTTTTCCACTAGTGCCACCTGGAAAGCCCCATAATCCCTGGAATCATATCTCAAATGGGATTTACTATCATCCTGTAGCCAATTTACTTCTCTTATTTTCAGTCAGTAATTGAGAATTTTTCCTTAGACTATGCATGAAAACTCTACGGATGTGAAGGTATTCTAGGTATTTCAACCATTACAAAGAACTTTAACTGATGTTTAGGTCAGTTATAATTCTGGGACCACATAATACAATATTAAAAGAAAAAATTTCCTTTTTTTTTTTCCTCTGAAGAAAGCAACATTGACCAAAGCCAGTTTAGTACTCCCAGAAGAGAGACAATTCACCGCTTTTGCCTCATCCTGAGCCCTGCGAGTAAAGTTTGGCATGAGGGTGGGTTTATGTTTCTTGTGTTACGTTTTGCTCCCACTGGGGCAACGTGCCCAAGCCTTTGGAATGATGAGAATGACATACGCATCAAAATTGCAGCTTAATCACGATGCCTGTGGGCGATGTCTTAAACCAAAGGATAGTTGGGAATAGCCGCCAAAGTGATTTTTCTCCCCTTTATGTCTTCTCTCTTCCTTTCATTCTTCTTTTGTTTTTCATCTTCTTTGTTACTCTCACTTTCTTTCTCTTTTTCTCATTTACTTTCTCTTCACCTCTGATGCCCAGCAACTTAGTTGGAGTTTTGCTGCTATGTGAGGTTTAATCATGTCCCCAGGAAGAGGGATAATTATTAAATCACTAGAAATTTAATGATGGGTATTTATTCCCCAACCTTAGTCATTTTGGTGTCTGGGGTTTGGCATACTAGTCACTGGAAACCAAAGTGGATAAATGTCATCAAGCCGCATGTGACTTTCCAGTGATTTACGTGTGTTTGTTGTACGATTGAGCAATTGCCTGATGCCCTGCTCTGGCCTTTATTTGCAAGCCTCTCATGATCAAAATAACAAAGACTTAAAGTAAGTTCAGCTCTCCACAGTGGTAAAAAACAGGTGTCAGTTTCTTCAATATGAAGTCAGTTTCTGAAACTTCTGCTGTCACATTTTCTCTTGGGGGTGCTTAAGTCAAGATCCCCTGAGCTTCTTTTTTTAACATTAGAAGTTGCCTTTCCCTCTGATTTATGAATTCTGATTCTTAGAAAAAAAGTTGGATTTTCTATTTTTTAATGAATTAATGTTAATCTTCTAACATATGTATTTGCTTACTTATTATGTTTACATTTGTGGTCTATTTCCTCCCACTAATATTTAAATGCCTCAAGGATGGGAATCTTTACCTCTTTGGTTCATTAATGTATCCCATGTGTTTAAAACAGTGCCTGCATGTATTAAGTGCCCTGTTAATATTTGTTGAATAAATGCTGAATGAATGAATACTAAGTCCTTAGTGGAAGACTTGCCTGGAATTACCAGTCTCATAGATGGCAGAAACTGGTGTTAAATTAGCCACTTTTTCTTCATATAAGCTTAACAAGTTAATTAACCTTTCTAAGTATGTATTTCTTAATCTTATAGTGGGGATTTTTGAAGATTAAAATGGATTAAATACATAGGATAATGCATGAAAATTTGTTCAACACAGTACCTGGTGAATATGGTTTGTGCTCAAGAAATTGTAAATGTTATGAAGATGTTGCTCTTCCATTTAATGTTGTGCAGTTGTGAGAAATATATTACTGTGCTCATGAAAGAAAATTTTTTTATGATATTTATTTTGATGATACTGATATTTGATGATATTTGTTTTGAAGCTCCACTGGAATGTAAATTTAATAAAGATAGAAATATTGCTTGTTTTTGTTCCTTGATGTATCTTGACAATTAGAATGGTGCTGGGAATATAATAGGTGCTCAGTAAATATGTGTTGAATGAATTATTGAATGTTTAAGATAGGAATTATCTTCACAAGTCTAACCTTCTGAGTCCCTGGGGTAACTAATTGAATTAATGGCAGAGATGTCAAAATCCTGTTGTAAAATGCCTCAGCTTTTTCATTGTGTGGAATGAAAGACAAGAGAGGAGCGTTCTGAGAGCTAAAAGTGAAGGGGAGGAGGAGCTGGAAATTATCTAGATGTTCGGGCCATGCAGAATTACTTTAAGCAATTCAAAATCAAATAGACTTTAATTTTCTTACTATTCCATTTGACTTTCTGAAACACTTGGATCTACAGCACTTAATTTCAATTCATATTTATAGCTCTGTCTGAAACAGAGCATTTTATTTAATTTTTAGCTTCTTTTAAATAACTGTCTTAGTGGTAGGCATGTCTGTTTAGCAGAAAAGATACTGCAGCCTCATGAGTAAATCTACCTTTCTGGTTCCTGCTGCAACCTTGTTCTCAGGAAATGCCGCAATCCAAAGGGCATACTGAAATGTCGATCTTCTATAAAGTGAAAACAAAACGAATTCTTGAGCCTGTTTCCCATCCTGCTAACTCAAGTTGTTCTGCTAAGTGACTAACTTCTGCTATTATATTTTCAAATGAATAAGGGGGGTCTTCGATGTTCTACCTGTAATTGAATATTTAACAATTGCATTTAAATATTTAATAATTGTATTTTGTTAAAACAACATTTTATAGGATTATGAACTAAATTTCTTAGAAGAATCTATGTCAGGCAATTCACATCTACATCATTCTGACATTTTCATGTTTTTTTAATGTCCAAGTTTTGGTTTCATTGTTTTGTATTCTAACTAGTATAATTTTTTCCTATTAAATTTTAGCAATCATAAGTATTTCTATTGCTATCCTTAAATATTTTAAATGCATGCTATTGTTTTATTTTTATTTTTTATATATTATTTTAGAGGATAAAGCATTATATATTGAATTTTGCAACCGCTGAAATAAAGCCTGAAACTTTTCCAAAAATAAAGATTCTAAATCATTTAGGTTTTAAAATATGTTCATAACTGCAATTCAACACAATACAAGTTGCACATAACTTTAAGAATACCACGTCCATACCATGTGGATACAGTTAAATAATAGAGATTTATATAGTTTGGGGAAAACCAATATTTTAACAAAAATTTTTTAAAATCCAACTTCTTTTGTAATTGTAGGAAGAATAGTTTCACCAACACCCCAACTGTTAATTCAGTTCAAACTAACTCCTAAAAAACTGAGCCACCAAATATTTTCCAACACTTATATGTTGAGTTTTTTCCCCCCAAAATATATTTGCTTTTAATAAGTACAGGAAAGCATGGAGTATCTCTTAAAAATTTTCAATATATGGAACTGGAGCAGACACAGAAGTATAGAAATAACAGAATTACACTACAGAGATATGACAGTGCATGTAGTTTTGGGGAATATTAATCCTAGGATCAGATACAGTGTGATTATAGCCTGTGATTCCACCAAATCCTTAGTCACTGTCTGGAAGGGCAATTGTCCTGAAGTCAGCTTCCTTATCTTCTGCATTGACAGAAAAAGCAGACACAGTCTAGTGACAAGGAAAACAGATTTGTACTTATAAAGTTTGAAAGTTGTTTTTTAAGGAGAACATATCAGCTTTTCTGCCCACCCCCCAGCCCACCCCTTTGCTCTATAAATAGCTCCTGGCAGGCAGAAACAACCCTGATTGCACCAAGATGAAGGAGAACAAGCAGCAGGCTGTAGTGCAGAATCAATGGCACAGTGCCAAGAGCTTCATCAAATGAATAATAGCTTCCACTTGACAATCAGTAAAGTGCCTCTTCTCCTACGGATTTAGTTTTTAATGATGATTAGAGAGGATGGGCCCCTAAAATTTCTCTGGTAGAAATGACCTCCTATTAATTTCTATTCCTTGAAATGCTGAATTTCAAAGCTATTTTACAGCTGCAAAACTAAAGGCACTGACATAAAGGAACTATTATCTTTGTAATTGTAGCAACAAGTACTAAATTTGTCATTGATTAACAGAGACTTTTTAACTTCATGATCCTTTGTTGGTTAAGTCCCTTATTTGGACCTTGCTGGTTTACTTGCTTTGAAAGTCAAATGTTACATTTTAGATCCAACAGCTATCAGAATAATGTCCTTTGTTTTAATATAATGAACACTTCCTTATAACATCTTACATTGATTATTATGCAATAAAGGTGAAGGTCATGTCAGAGCTTATTAATTCTATATAGTTTTTGTTTTCTTTGTGGATAACAAAATAGTCTAATCAGATATGCTTAAAATATATGCATAGAAACATGTTATTAGGCAAAAAACTTTTTCAGAATTTTAAAATTTTCTAACACATTTTCATCTGTGTTTGTGTATATACAAAGTAGATCTTCCAAGGGGAATTAAATGTAGAAGAAAGCTTATTAAAGAGCAGAAATGTTTATACTAATATTAGGTGATAAGACTATAGGCTTACTTTGTCAAATTAAGTCATTAGTTATGAAGCAATGTCATAGGCATTGGAAATAACCTGTGTGTATCTTAGTCATTTAATATATGGCATTCTATTTTATAAATAACAT
Source organism: Bos taurus (assembly GCF_002263795.3). Classification (NCBI taxonomy): domain Eukaryota; kingdom Metazoa; phylum Chordata; class Mammalia; order Artiodactyla; family Bovidae; genus Bos; species Bos taurus. The sequence goes on from NC_037330.1 coordinate 69,819,026, forward strand.
TTTGAATGTAAAAATTCAAGAGAAGACAATGGCACTTTCTGTATAATGTTATTAGTAGTTTTTTAAAAAGGCATAATTAAATGCTTACTTCAAAGGTTTTTAAATTTAGGATGACTTTGAAAAGCCACAGAGTCCATACTCTTGAATTTCATGTATTGTCATACATAGAAGATGATAAAACTTGCAGAAATGTTTAAAGTGGCTGAAAAGCTTAAAAGGAAATATTTATTAAGAATTTAAAAATATTGCCACACTTCTAATTCAGGAGGCTGCTTGGTGATGTTCTTTGATGTTCTTCTTCAGTGTTTCCCAGAGAAATGAGAATGAGTGAATTTGTTGCTTAATTCATTCAGTTAAAAGGATTCCTTCAGAATTAAAATGTTCTTTCCTTTATGAAATATTGTTAGGGAATTTTACTTTTAAATTTCTTTAATTAATAAAAAAATTGGCGATCATTTGTAGGTTTTATCTTCATTTTAAAAAATATCCTGTGAAATCCAAAATTTATGCATCTACTAACCTAAGAGAATTTGGAAATGAGAGAGCAGACCTTTGCCTTTTACTAGAAAAGCTGACTTGAAAAGTCTGTTATAGCCACAGGTCAACCAATTGCATGAACAAGAAATATGTGAGAAAAAAAAATTAGCATGCTGCTGCTGCTGCTGCTAAGTCGCTTCAGTCGTGTCTGACTCTGTGCAACCCCATAGAGGGCAGCCCAACAGGCTCCCCCATCCCTGGGATTCTCCAGGCAAGAACACTGGAGTGGGTTGCCATTTCCTTCTCCAATGCATGAAAGTGAGAAGTGAAAGTGAAGTCGCTTAATCGTGTCCGACACTTCGCGACCCCATGCACTGCAGCCTACCAGTGAAACCCAAAAGAACAAGAGTCATCAGATACTCCCATAATTAGGTCATACATTTCAGAAAAAAATCAATCAGGAATTAAAGAAAATATAGCTTTTAGGAATAGCTGAATGTCAGAGCTCCAGGAGGAAGTTTGAACACATTACTTCCCTCTGGTACTTCTGTTACTTTTTTAGAGAACCTGTAGAACACATCGTCATTTTGTCAGGAGACTGTGAAATTTCCTTGATTCAGTCTCGGCAACAAATACTTGAAACCTCAACCAGTGCTACAGCTCAGAGCTTTATTTGGTAAATAAAGGATAGTACACCCCCAAGGTGTGAGGGCTGGCGACCCTGAAGGAGTAGCCTCAATGCATCCTGGCTCCTCTTTTTATACTTTTTGTCTCTGGCTCCACCCCTCCAGCCTGCTGTATGCAAATTAGGAATAGTACCCATCATAGATCAGGAAGGGGGTGGTGTTTGTTTCACCTCAATTTCCTACTCTGGGATCCTCGGATTTTCCCTTCGTTCCCCTTTTGCAGGCTTTCCCCCTTTCTTTGTCTTTCAGCTGCCGCCATTTTGGACTCCACTAGGGAGCAAGACGTTTGCTACTATATCACTTATTTCCCAGCATAGGAATGAAATAATTTTGTACTTTCTTTTAAAATATGGCTATCCTCATTTAGTGGGCCTACCAAGCTAAAACTTATTTATTTATTTATTTATTTTTGAGGAGGTAGCGTTTCCTTTGAGGTATAACTTGATTCCTGGTATTAGTCTTTCAGGGATGAGAGAGGTTTCTTTGAGAGAAACCTAGGAAAATTTAAAGAATTAAGGGCAGAAAAGCAAAACAAAAAGTCTAAAAGGCAAGTTTGTGGGGAGGTGAGCGGAGTAGAATGGGCTGATGTGTGGCATGGTTGAATCGTAGGCGTCCTAAGAATAACTTTGCTATCCTAGGACTATGGTCTTTTTTCTGTCAGATGACGTTTTCTATTCCTTACGCAGTCTGTGTTTATTTTTCCATTTTCTTTACTATTTAACAAATCCCATTGGAAATTTCTGGCTTGATTCTGTTGCTCTAAGTCGCGTAAACAGAATTGCTTGAACCTGCAGAGTAGTGAAGGGCAAAGTATACCCCAGAGGCCAGTGTGTTGTGGCTCTAGGATCCCCAGTGGGAGACCATCAAGAAGATCAGACTCAGAGGAACAGAGTCATATTACTTGGTCAGCTTCTTTTTCCCACCAGGAAAGTTTCCCTTCTAGTACTGATCCTGGAAGGATTTTGGCAGAGATAGGTACATAATTGGTAGGGCTCAGGCCACAGTGAAAGTATGGGACCCCAGCTGGGGTTAGAGAAGTCAATCTCCTTTTCATGCAGAGCTGCTCCTGCCCACTTTACTGTAGGTGGGGTCCTGAGCCAGGCCTCACTTAATACCTGGGTGCGATTCAGAGAAAGATCCCTTGGAGTCATCCATTGAGTGCACTGTCACACTGTGTGTAGAGTGAGTGGTGAATGGCTGACCTGGACCCTGTCGGGGGGCAGGGAGAGCAGTTGGAGGAGGGAGGTGTGTCCTCCTCCAGCCAATTCAAACTGTACCTCAGAGAGAAAGTGGCAGCAGTGGTAGACCAGAGCTTGAAGAACTTCAAGATGCCACTCTAGGGCATTAAACCCCCGCCATAGACCATTAAACCGCCAGCAGGACTTTTCTGGACATGAGACCCCCAAGGACTGCACTAGTTGTAAAGCTGTGAAGCAGACCCTGAATGCAAGATACATTTTATTAAGGAAGATACTTTATAGCTATACTGTGGTGTTTAGCCTCTTTCCCCTAAATGGTTTGTTCTTGTTGCTATCATTGCTTACAAGTTTATACACTTGCTGTAGTAAAGTGAAAACATCAGTGCTTGTTCACCTAAAGCAAAGATTAGTTTTAGGTTTTCTTTTATCAAGATGAGTGATAGAGCACTTGGCCATTTTCACGGTTGTTGTTCAGTTGCTAAATCATGTCCGACTCTTTGCATTCCCATGGACTGCAGCACGCCAGGCTTCCCTGTCCCTCATCATCTCTTAGAGTTTGCCAAGATCATGTCCATTGAATCGGTGGTGCTATCCAACCATCTTCGCTGTAGGAGAACACAGATCCCTGTGGTTCTCTAGAACAGAGGGCTTGGAGGGTGCTCTGTTAGTAAGCCAAAGCTGTTTTTTATACTAAGCAACTGTTAAAGTGAGATGCAAGTAACAAGACCAGGTCTGTTTTTGAAAACACAACTGTGGATTCATTTCTGAAAGGAAATACAGTGCTGCTGAACATGGAGACAGTCAGCCAATTTTGACTTGCAGCCATTGAGAACTTTACAGAGCAACAGAGTTAGCTGGCTAAGAAGGAGATAGAACATGAAAGTATTCTGATTAATTTGGGGGTGTTTCAGTGATGGAAAGACCAAGCTCCACACTCAGTTCTTTCATTTTCTTAACCCTAAAGACATAGGAGTCTACAATGAATAGGAAAGGTTGTATGTATTACTAGTCTTTTTTTTTTTTTTCAACTTTCTTCTGGTTCTTTTTATTCTCTTCCCAATTTGATTGCCATTTCTTTTTTGGCTTGTTCTTGAGTCAAGGTAAGTTCACTAGGAACAAGATTTATGTTCCTCTGCCTAGGTGATGAAGGAAGATAATACTAGGAACTGATATTAGAATAACTCACATTTTCAGAGGTGATATGCATAACACTTAAACTCCCTTCTTCTGTATCCTCCATATTCCTACTACCCTTACCCTCTAGTCAGCTTCCTAGATTACTAACCTGTGAAAACTAATTTTCATAGGATTCACAGCATTGCCTATTATATTAGAAAAATACCTCAAGGAGTATGAAAAAGAAGCAATTATATATACATATATATAATAAAGAAAGGTATATTTAATTTTGTAGCAATTTATTTGTATAAATTTTATTATTACATTTCTTGGACTTAGAGTACAGAAGACTAAGTTAGTTATGTTTAGTGCATGGAACACTGTTAAAATTAGTCTGTGCAGTGACCCTTCCTGTTTGTTTATTTATTTTCCCTTTTATCCTTATCCCTCAACCATTTTAATGTGGGGTCCTTTTGTGTGTTTTTGTAAAATATACACTTATTTTACTATTTATATGCATGTGCACATGCTCAGTTACTCAGTAATGTCTGACTCTGTGACTGTAGCCTGTCAGACTCCTAAGTCCATGAGATTTCCTAGGCACAAATACTGGAGTGGGTTGCCACTTCCTGCTCCAGAGGATCTTCCCAACCCAGAGATCAGCCTGTATCTCTTGTGTCTCCTGCCCTGGCATGCAGATTCTTTAGAAGCCCCTCTATTTATTATAAATGTATATTATTTTCATGTGAATGTATTTTTATTTATATAATCTACTGCTATAAATCTCATTCTATTTTTTGCTTATTTTATTCAGCACTATATTTGTAATAGTTATGTGTCATATGTATTAGAAATCCCTTTTTTCTAATGGCTAAATAGTACTTCACAGTGAACTTACCTGTTCCTTCAATGATAGAGCTCTGCAATGTCTCCATTTCCTTACTATCAGAAACAATCCTGTAATAAACAGTCTTTTATGTGTCACCTTTTGGATGTACATGAGGATTTCTTAGGCTGTCTACTCAGAAGCAGGATTGCTGGATCTAAGAGCCTGTGTATACCTAATTTAACTAGACTTTACCAGATTATTTTCCAGAATGTTTTCTATAACATACCAAAACTGCAAGAATATTCCTGTATTCTTATGTTACGTCCCTATATCCTTGATCCCTGGCATTACTCGGTATTGGCCAATTTGATTGTTGTAAGTGATATAGCATAATTTTATTTTTTATTTCTCTAATTACTATTTAGCATCACCTAATAAGCTTTTTAGTCTTTTGGATTTTCTCTTATGTAAATTGCATGTTAATAGCTTTTGATCATTTCTAATTTCCATTTTTTGTTTATTTGTTTGCTTTAGTTTTTTCCTCTCCTATTTTAATATTATGCCTTTTGTGTTTTAGACATTGCTAATATATTCTCCCAACTTGTCATCTGTCCACTAATTTTGTCAATGGTGTTTCTATTATTTAGGAAGTAACTTTGGCATTTGTAATAGAGCCCCATATTAACAATGGCTCAAGAGAGAGATTTATTTACCTCTCAAACAACAATGTGGAAAGAGGTAATTCTTCTGTCTTCTCATTTCACCATTTTTAGGGCATTGCCATTTTTAATTTGAAGCAGGGTGACTCTTACCAGCCACAGAGAAAGGGAAAAGAGAGAGAAAATGGTGGTGAGTCCCTTTGTTTTAAGGGCATGAAGTTTGGAAGT